>NC_064226.1:5131405-5468477 GCF_023101765.2 Spodoptera frugiperda | reverse complement strand
AATACATGCTTCAAACAGCGATAATTTATGAAAAGAATTTATTAAAAAATGCAACGCATAAACGTTTACACCACCTGTACAACAAAAAAGTACTTTTTCAACTTTTCAAACATTGAATTAGTTACCCACTAAAGAAGATTAATATCCTAAAGAAAAAACTTAACAAATAATAGAATTCCTAAAGAGCTCTTTATACAAAAACTTAGATTGATGAATAGTGGTGACTGGCAACTATGAAAATGGGCGAAAAGTGTGCAATCAATCATTAATTAAATCTTAAGACTGGGCCAACAATTGGCGAAAAATTTGCAAGTTTTCTATAGCAAATGTATTGAATTTTATGCCTAGTGTAAATTAGTCAAATACACACAATATTTACATAAAAATTTAAAGTTGCTTTTAAATTTAAGTATAGATAAGCGGTAAGACAATTTCAATAGTTTTAAAATATTAGCTAAAGTTTTAGGAAAGTTATGCAGAAAGAAATTTGGAAGAGACGAACAGTAGTGGTAGAGTTTATATAAGCATTCAAAGTCAAAGTTAAATCATTTATTTCAATTAAACCATAAATAGGCACTTTTGAAATCTATCTGTCAAAAATAAAGAAATTAATAATAACTAGTTACTCTGTCCGTCAGTGAAGCTATTTGCTCGTTCCAAAATGTAGCTTCGAATGGAGAAGATATAGCGAGAAACTCCATTCTTTTAAAAATACAAGTTTACATTTCTGATCTGATACATTTTCCTAAAGAATAAATTCATTAGAAAATAAAACAGTATACTATTTATTCCTACAACACATACATTAACAGTATTAGAACTACATAAGAACGTGCCATGTGGAACTCCCACGTGCCTAACTTCCAGAAAAAGAAGTCTGTATTCCTAGAATTTTATAGAAATATAATTAATGAATCATTACGCCCTATTGTCTGATTATGATGAACTATACAAACATAAGATTACTTATTCATGTACAATTACAGTAGGCTTTGAGTTATGGCCCATTATCTGGTATATGACAACAATAATACCGGATTACGACCATGTAATACGGACATTAAGTGTGAATGAACGTCAGGATTAGTATTGTAATGATATTTGGGAACAAAGAGAGAAATTATAAAAGTCACGGATGAATGAGTCTTGGCGAAAATGTAGTGGGTGTCACTAAGAACAGCGTAATCATCTATCTATCTTTACTAAATGCCAAATGTCACACATACTTAATAATACATAGCTTTTATTGTCTAAAGTTTCACTTTAGGTTAATGAAGCTTAATCATTAAATAACATATAAATGTTAATAAATAAATATATTAGAAGTATACATTTTTTAAATCTAATTAGTCCGACAGTCAGGTAATGAAAAAATATAAGACACTTTTTTTGTCATATAGGATGTCACTTAGAACGACGAATCAAATGTAGGAGTGGAAATAAATATGTCATTTCTACGTATAAAGTGTACCTAGAAGTGACGAAATGCGGTATTTCAAATCGATATACATACCTTCGAAAGTTCATATTAATTTGTTTCCGTGTAAAAATAAAAAATACGTGTCTAATTTTTGATATTAATCTACAAGACGGACAATATAATAAAAATCAGTCATCTACCCTACTGCTCCTGAATGTACTTACTAAATAAAATGCTTGCTAAGATGCTTCATCATTTTAATAAAAACTCTATCTTCCACCATCAGCAATATGGTTTCACTAAAGGTCGTTGTACAACTGACGCCGGTGTTACTTTAATGAAAGAAATATTTGGTGCCTGGGAGGAAGCACAAGATGCCATAGGTGTTTTTTGCGACCTCTCAAAAGCATTTGATTGCGTTGATCATGAGACACTTTTGCTGAAATTAAATCATTACGGGATTAGAAACACTGCGCTCCGTCTATTGAAATCATATTTAGAGGATAGGCAGCTGAAAGTTCATATAAACGGGGTTAATTCACAAGGGTCTGAGATAAAAATGGGCGTTCCTCAGGGTTCAATATTGGGTCCTTTTCTTTTTTTAGTCTACATTAACGATTTGCCACTCATATTCGAAAATGAACCAAAAATGGTGCTGTTTGCAGATGATACATCATTGATTTTTAAGATAGGTCGACGTATGAATAATTTTGACGACGTAAACAGCTCCATTCTTCAAGTCTATAATTGGTTTACTATTAATAACTTAGCGCTTAATGAGAAAAAAACCAAATGTATTAAATTTTGCTTGCCAAACGTACAAAATAACGAATGTTATGTTGCTTTGAACGGACAAAAGTTGGAATTTGTTAAGGAGACTATATTTTTGGGTATCACACTAGATGACAGATTACAATGGGGGCCCCACATAAAAGCACTTTCGGGGAGACTAAGCTCCGCTGCTTATGCAGTCAGACAAATTAGGCAGCTAACGGATGTAAATACAGCAAGGCTTGTTTATTTTAGCTATTTCCACAGCATAATGTCTTACGGCATTTTGCTGTGGGGTCGGGCCGCGGATGTAGAATCAATTTTTATTTTGCAAAAGCGAGCTATTCGAGCAATATATAACTTGCCCCGTCGTGAATCTTTGAGAGAACTTTTTAAAACTATAAATATTCTTACAGTGCCTTCTCAATTCATTTACGAAAATATTATGTATGTCGGCGCAACCACATCAATTATCCAGAGAAAGTAGAATAAGTTTGGTTAATTCACTTGATTGTCCTAAAAATCAGTTTATTAATCATCAGTTGATTATTTTAAGTTTAACACGATGTAAAATTAACGTTATCATTGTAATTTCAATACTTAACCTAAAACTTGTAAGCACGTGCTCGTGCGCCGAGTCCTATAAATACGCCCGCACTGTAGGCAATCGAGGCAGTTGCACTCCGATCGCCGTACAGTACGGACCTCCCTGGGAGTTGAATAAACTAAGTTTACAGTACTCGTGAAGTTTTTCTAAGCCCCAAAATGGGTGACCATCGTGAGAACAACAACTGTGACGTCAGCAATGATGACGTCACACTTTTTCAAAACACCACGTAGATTTCTCCTTCGTCATCAGAAGTGGGATAGCAAGAAGCCCTTACCCCAGCCGCTTCATCATCAGCTCTTCCACCTGATCAACTGGAACGAATCAACAGCCGCAAGTACATCAAAACCACGACCTGGAGAGTGAAAACAACCCACCAGAATAAACAGATAAGTATTGCATAGTTAATTACTCTTTTCAAATTTCAAAAATTCCAAATTAAACTCCGAGAAATCTACGAGACCCTCCGAGAAATCTACGAGACCCTCCGAGAAATCTACGAGACCCTCCGAGAAATCTACGAGACCCTCCGAGAAATCTACGAGACCCTCCGAGAACTCTACGAGACCCTCCGAGACTAACAACTAATTTATAATGAACAGAAATCCTTCTCAGAGAAAATACTTTCTTTGCCTACAGGTAATCACATCACAACATAACAAAACCAACGAGAATCACCGAGAACCTACGAGAATCACCGAGAACCTACAAGAATCACCGAGAACCTACGAGAATCACCGAGAACCTACGAGAATCAACAAAAAATCAACGAGGCTGGTGCAGAGCGCGCACCGCCTGTCAGTATGGCCGTGTCGGCGCAACCACATCAATTATCCAGAGAAAGTAGAATAAGTTTGGTTAATTCACTTGATTGTCCTAAAAATCAGTTTATTAATCATCAGTTGATTATTTTAAGTTTAACACGATGTAAAATTAACGTTATCATTGTAATTTCAATACTTAACCTAAAACTTGTAAGCACGTGCTCGTGCGCCGAGTCCTATAAATACGCCCGCACTGTAGGCAATCGAGGCAGTTGCACTCCGATCGCCGTACAGTACGGACCTCCCTGGGAGTTGAATAAACTAAGTTTACAGTACTCGTGAAGTTTTTCTAAGCCCCAAAATGGGTGACCATCGTGAGAACAACAACTGTGACGTCAGCAATGATGACGTCACACTTTTTCAAAACACCACGTAGATTTCTCCTTCGTCATGTACGTAAGAAAAAATCAACAATTGTTTGAAAAAAGAAGCGACAGACACAATCTTAATACGAGAGGTAAAAATAAGTTGGCTATACCGCAATTCCGATTGTCCAAAGTGCAGAAATCCTTCATGGGTTTTTGTGTTAAATGTTATAATAAACTACCAACTACCATACTGAATCTGAACGAGAAAAAATTTAAATCTTGTATAAAGCGTGAACTTTTACACATAAACAGGCATATTATAAACTGTCAGATTATTTTGAGGATAAAAATGCGTGGCAGCATGTTGGTCCGGCTCCACTGGACACTCGCTCACACTAGACAATGCTCAAATACGATCACTAGTTACACGTTAACTTAAAGTATTAATTTATTCCAATGCAGTCTAGGGATCCTGTGGCATCAAGCAGATATTTATTTTTTTTTTTATGTGAAAGATTAAATTATATATTATTATTATTTGTATAGAAGCATTATTTCAAAATTGTAAGTGTACATATGTGGGCACTATGTTTGAAATAACCCGCTATTTTATTTTCTTTACAAATTGGTTTTATTGTCCCGTTAGTTTTGACGTATTGTAGTTACATTGTTCCTACATATATATACAATAGATAAATAGTGTATCAGAGAAATTGTAAAAAACTTCTTTTTTAAAAGAGTAACGATGGAGTTTCTTGCTCGTTCTTCTCCATTGGAAGCTACACTTTGGAACGAGCGCCTAGCTTCACTGACAGACAGACTGACGGACAATTCAATTTGACGTTTCAAAAGTGCCTTATTTAGGATTAATTGAAATAAATGCTTTGACTTTGACTTTGACTTTGAAAAAATATTGCCTGAATAACTATCCAGTATGGAACACTTGAATCAATTTCCCATCAAAATCAAATAAGATATGAATATAATACCAAGCTATTTATAGATGGTGCTGGTAGTTAAGCCATGCCATTCGCATCGTCGAGATTGTTGGCACAGGGCGGGTTGCGGTCAGCCCCAAGCCCGCAGCCATTTTACAAGTGGTTGTTACGGTGTTATCCTCAGAATGCTGTACAGTACACATCGTATAATTAATAATCCTTGAGATGCTATTATTAAGGTCGATTATAGCTTAGTCATTCAAGTTCAATGTAAGCGAGCTAAATAATTGTTCTATGAGTTGTGTGCAAAGCAATTCGTTTTTGTTTTCTGTTTTTATACTTCATAAATGAGGTTTCTCGCTACATTTGAAATAATAGAAGCATCTAAATAAGCACTTTCGCGATGATATAGAACGCGTTCAGGTGATGTTCGTTATAAAAGAGTTAATGTATAAAGTAAATGTGTTTTGTAAATTTTGTTGGAGTATTATAAAGCCGCGGTATTTATTTTAAGCCAGACAACATTACTGAAATCCATACGTTTTCGTTATAAACGTATTATTATCATTTCTAAAGAAAAAGTTGCGTAACAAACGTGTTATGTGCATGTCTCGTTACGTTTTCTAGAAAGAAAACTGGAGATGTCTGTGTTGGATAAACTTTAGTTATTATAAAAACCATCCCTTCAGGTATCCAATTAGTTAGACGGGGCTATAAAAGAAAAAGTACAAAAGACCCAGCAAGCATCAAATTGGAGGCTTTATTTCCATCATTATGCAACCCTAAAAAAACTGTCTAAGTACCTATGTAGAGGTGTTTGCAGTGGGAGAAAGAAACCAAGGTCATTAATGCACCCTCCGTGATACCCTCACATTCAGATAAGTAAGTAAAACAACTTTATTTGATGTTCGCGTCAGTGGTCGACATTATGACACTAGGGGAGAGTCCAGACGTGATAAACCTGAGGCTCTGTACTCGCTACTGAATTATGCGACCTTATATTTGCGTGCCACAAGGAATTTCAAATCATACGCTTTTTTGCAAGGGGAGTCTTTATGCGTTTTGACTTTTGTGATTTAATTTGTTTTGTTTTAGTGTTAAGAAGAATAAATATGCACTCATTTTATATTGTGTAAAGTAACAATTTAGTTGATCTAAGCAACTTTTAATATTGTAATAATGACAATTATCGGATGCCTTCACTATACCTAAACTAAAACAAACTTACATAATATTTTACCCAACTGACATATCTCATATAACTCAGCTACATAGAGTAAGTACGATTGCAAAATTTTACATTCGATGATATCAAACTCCGAATCTCACTAGCACGATTAAAACACGGCGCAGTAGATAGATCTGTTCGAAAAAATCCGTCGACAGTTTCCCCCGAATGTCTTTATTGGACTAACTGAAAATGTATTTCGAAAAAGTTGTTGCTACCAACCTCGTCTGAACGCCGTAGTTTTCGACATTTAGAAGCGAATAGAAAAACAATCAACAAAATAGACACTACATTCGTCAACTTTATTTCGAAACATGCATTGATATTTTGTTGACAAACTGAATTTTGTATATGAACTCTGTACTGGTATGCCTATTATTTCTAAAAGAGGATAGTAAAAGCTTACAATTTGTACCATGTAATAGGAATCCGCGTAGGTACCTATTTTCATTTAGGTACCAATTTTTTAAACAAAATGTCTTAGCGGACTACTCTTCTCTATCTCCAACCTTTATTGCTTATCCATCCAAAGATTGTCTATAAAAGATCGATTTTTAGTGATAAGACCTACCCATTGTACTACCTTTTTTTTTTTTTTTTTGGTGACGGGGGGAAACCTTCAAAAGGCGCCTAGCTTTTCGGGGATAAAAGACTAGGGAGTGTGGGATTTTTACCTCACTAAAACCACCCCGGTGGCCACCCTCAACACATGTAAGGGGCACCGGGTCCTCTTAATAGACCTGCTCCGGAGCCCCATGGTGCAACGCCTGTTACGGCACATCCCTAGGGAGACGTGTGTCTCCCATGAGCCTTGCTGTGCAAGTTGCACGGCAGCACGTGACCACTGTGCCACCGTCTTCCCTGAGGTCACTGGGTGGGCGCCTAGAGTCCCCACTCTATGCGCCCGTGGCCCCAAAGGACCGCTTGCAGTTGATACAAGCGGAATTTCGGCGTATTAGGCGTCAAGGCGGTTGCCTCCTCGACGCCTTCTACGAACAGGATCGGCCCTCTCGCGATCCCGCTCAGCAGCCTCCTTTTGGGACATTACAGTCTCACAAAAGGAAGCCACTTCCCTCCAATTTTCTGTCTCTGCCAACATAGCCTTAACTACTGCTGACAGAGACAAATCTCGCCCGATCCTGGCGACAAGGACCCGCCGCTCAGAGGCCCACGCTGGGCACTCCTCGAGCGTGTGCTGTGCGGAATCCAAGTCACCTCCGCAATGGTGACAATTTGTTGTGGCCTCTCGCCCAATCCTGTTCAGGTACTCACCGAAGCAACCATGTCCGGTGAGCACCTGAGTGAGCCTGAAGGAGACGCGCTCCTCTCTCTTCAGCCAGGCTTCGAAGTGCGGCAAAATGGCTTCGACAACGCGCTTGCGTGAGTACTCCGGCTGTTCAAGCCGCTCACGCCACCGCTCGAGCGCGTGTCGCCTTTCTTGCCGCCTCAGCCTTACGAACGCCACTCCTGGCACCCTACCGCCATTTCGGCGGACAGTGCGGATTTGGTTATACACCTTCGCATCCATATCCGCCAGGATGTCCAACGGCGGAAAGCGAGCCAGGAGAGTTGCCGCCTCAAAGGACACCGTTCGGTATCCATATATTTTTTATGGCACGCAAGCGCTGTTCAATGTCAGTTTTCTATGAGGCCGTAGTATCACTCCGGTCGAGCCGGCCCATTCGTGCCGAAGCATGGCTCTCCCACACTTATTTCTAAATGTTTTCATTCCATTTGTGTTGTAATGATTTAGAATAGATTTTCTCTTCTAATTGTCTTTATCAGTAGGTATCTATACTTTTTACTTTTGATTAAACCAGTCTAACGGTTCACTAGACTCAAATGTTCACGATTTCAGAGCATTAACAAAAGTAGCAACGCACTCAATCTGATGCTTCCAGTAAATGGATTGTCCGCTCGATAGCCTATTGCCATCCAAACTGAACTGTTCTCTGCATAGAGACAATAGTTCTTAAGCGACTCTCACTTAAAACGTCCCATTTAGCCCCACAAAGGAACTTTTACGATTGCACTTTCTACAAAAGGAGTTTGTGAGTTGTCATTTAGTAAATTCCTTGTTGGATATCGTCATGGAAATGGGATGAATGACATTGTTCACATTGTTATACTTAAACGGTGATATTCTCATACTTACTTTGATTTTTCCGTTATGTGTGAGATGTATAACATTTATTGAAAAAAAAGATTGTTTGTTCTTTTTAGTAGCAAAATCGGTAAAAAATTTCTAACTCAAAATAACTAAACTAAACACTTTACAGCTTTTCGAGTGCGCAACCACTATCGGCGGACCTAAAACAATTTGCACTGATACGGGACGCTTCACCCAATTTACGAATCCAACAACAATCAAAATTGGGCGAACCCAATCTAAAACGCGTCCCAAAAATGTCAAAAAAAGCGCTTTGAATACGCGATTGGAATAGGCACATGAATTACATAATTTACACACGCGATGTCAGTGTAGCGTTCCAATCACTTTTCAACGGGGGCTACGGCTGCGGCCACCAGATGGCGCTCCGAAATCCGCGGTAATCCCGAATTTATTATCTGTTTGCAACCATTTGCCGTTGCGATGCAATCCGACGAATGCCACGGACGAAATGAATGTGAGCGAATTCGCACCGATACCGTATTGAAAAGCGGTCAAAATTTGCTCATAGAATGTTTGTAGTAGTCGCGAAAATATTTGAAATAGCACTTAGTTCTGGATATGCAAAACTAAATTGAAAATTGTCCAGTATCGCAGCAACACATATCTGTGCACCAATTACTATTTCAATTTGTCTGTATAACTTATCGTTACGTATTCGAAAAACAAAACAGCATCACAAAAGTATTAAATATTCAAATCTTGTTTTGAAAAATTAGTGCAACAATTTCTATTGTTTGTTTTCGATTCCATGACAGTTGATAGATTTAAAATATTTTTAACTATTGTTTGTAATCCCAACTTTGACGAAAAGGATTTAAACATTTCAATACTAATTCCAAAAACTAGTCAATGAATTTTTAGCTTTTCGTTTAGAATTTTTCTAAACATATCTTTTCACTTAACAAATTATAAATTTTTAAATACTTGAATAATTAATAATTTTTCAAAGATTGGATTAAATTAGTACCTACGTGATTGCATAACTAGACTTACTAACAATACCCTAAACCGGAAAACGTATGAATGCAAAATCTTTTTTTAAAACTTCAACTTAAAAGCATATCTGTGGGAACCCAACAAGAATCATTTTAAATTTATTTACGGGATCAGGAATGGCACAATGCACCTGATAAGTGAGATTTTAGTCACCTGAGATTGAAGTGACATACCACATATTATGTCTTTGAAAAAGATTTTTAAAAAAGTAACACCTTTTGTAATCATGAAACTACAAAAAGTTGTTGTGACACAGTAAATTTTAATATCACTTTCGTGACACATACTAATTTAATAATTATACAACCGGCTTACTCACGTAACTGTTTGACGAGGAACTCGACTAATTTCAAGCCATGCTAGACGCCATATTCACGAGCAGTATTCCACGACACACGACGCGGCGATTGTCGCCCTACTAGTAGCGGCGCAACAATCGCTATTAATTGCTAATATAAATCGCGACAATCATTAATTTAGAATATTAAATTAACAGTTTTATACAAACAAACAGCCACAAACAAGTTCAAAACACACATCAAAACACTTGTAACCTCACGTTTAGCGGGTTTCGTGGCACAATAAGTGTGGCAAGTGGGATTTTAATCACCTGCATCGAGGCTGACACAGATGTGTCTGCAAATCCACGGTAAGCCGGGACTTAGTTCGCGCTGTTCATGTAATCAGGCCGGTTGAATTATCGTCCGTTTTAAATACAATTGTTTCGTGTTGTGTTGGGATTCTGTTTACGTATTTGGAGACTATGAGGGATTGGGCATCGATTGTAGGGTTTTTGGTGTGATGAGAAAGCAGGGATGTGGTTTGTTAAAATGTTTCGCTATCGATAGAGGCATTTTTAATGCGGTTTTATTACTTATTTACTTTAATTCGTATTAATTATAAGAACTTTGAATACGAAGTCTGTTTTAAATTTTTTTCGTTGTGTAAGTGAGGTCACCGGAGTCCCATTTACCAATTTACCCAATCCCCGATTCCCCAACAACCCTTAAATTACATAACCCCAAAATGCCGGCAACGCACTTGTAACGCCTCTGTTGTTTTGGATGTCCATGGGCAACGGCGATTGCTTACCATCAGGTGATGCTTATGCTAGTTTACCGGCCTTTACCATAAAAAAAATACTTACGCTTAATACAATAAAAAGTAGATCCACATCTATATGTTTTTAACTTCATCTCCTGGCAATTTATTACAACGACTTATTGTTATCTATTCACGTATCCATGTGGCAATAATGACGTCAATATTGAAGCAGGTTCAGGAATATTCGGCCATAAATCTCAACCTACACTGCCCGACAATGATTTATACACTTACTTTTGAAACGTCCTGTAACGAAAGCCTTGCTTGAACATTGAAACTATTTGCCTTGGTATTCTAATATTCACGTGATATATGTACCGAAGTATTGGTGTTATAAGATTGGTATAGGTGTTTCTACTTGACCATGAAGTTCTGAGTTTTAGATTATAAAACGTAAAAATATCTTAGGAATTTGGAATTTTTAACACTTACTAGTGGTCGCCTAGTGGTCGAAATTCGACCATATACGATTTAATTTACAATACCACTTAATATACGTTCAAGGATAATTTTTATTTAACGAATTGCTAATAGTTTTGTAAAATTCAAATTAATATATTCCGGCGTCTATCGATTTTGACGTTTTGTCAAATACGATCAGATACTATGCATGTGTGTGTAATGTTTTATTTATTGATTTAATGTACTTTATAAGCATTATTTTTGAAAAATATTAACGTTCCGCAATTCTCCTACACATAAACTATAAGTGTACCAAATTTTATGCTCCAACGTCCGCGCAATTTTCGTAAAAACTGTTACAAAGTTTTTGCTTCACGTATTAATATATAGATTTATAAGGTGACTCGTTTGCTCGTTTGCCACCTATTCCATAAAAAAAGGTTCGACTTAGGCTCCAAAGCTAAACAAATATCAAAAAGCTATGCATTTTTAACACAAAAACATATAATATAACCTCATGCCTGTCTCCCATGTGCGTATGCAAAGACAATGGAAGGCCAATTGCTACGAATCTTACATACCTCTTTCGCTTTATCAACAGTCATCAGTCTTTTTATGCATGCTCGTCGGTTAATGGTACTTTTAATTTGGCCTTTTTTAAATATATCACCAATCTGGTCGCTAAATCTTCGTCTAGGGCGCCCTCTACCAACGACCCCATCTGCCTTGTATATTTCTTTATATTTATATACATTATTAACACATTGAACGCCGTGGTGGTCACCGGTGACCGACGTTAGCGGAGGACTAGCCTTCAACAGTTTTTATTAGCAGTCAAAGGCTTAACTTTATATAAATTAGTCATAGATACCTATATGATATACCCATAACATATTATTATATATATGTAGAACTATTGTTTGACTAATGTTCCTAATATAGTCAATGTATTATTTTGCATGTTATTATAGTAAAATTTATGAAGACATATCACATTGTCCGCTACTCAATTCGTGGGAGTTTCCGTAAACGTGGGAACCACGGTAATTCTATTCTTGTTCCTCTATTTAGTTATGTAGGGAATTTCTATGCAAAATAATAAGCTCCCTACCTCTACAGCGTAGTAATACATGAATTCCATTCATAATATTCATCACGATACTTGCTAGAAAACAAATTAAATAATGCTATTACATTGCACACAAATGGACTGTTCTAAATTAAAATGAATTGTCTTATATTAATTAATAAAAGATCAATTATCTGCAACTCTTTTCATTTGTTCTTCAACTATAAATACTACGATATCATAGGCATTGTAGACACAAAACCTTAAAAAAACACCCGAATGATTGATTACCTATTAAGTACAAAAAAAGCGAAAAAGTGCCAGACAATTGAAAAACAGAAACATTTCAGTCCATTGTAATTTAGGTTTGAGGTCGTCTAACACATTTTCTGAGCACGCGAATTTGCTAACAAATTAAATAACAGTGACTCAAAGCTGCTTTAAAATTCAAATACATTCGTTGAGACGAGTATTTCGCTTTTTCATACAACAAATGTAACGTGAGTAGCAAAAAGGTTTGTATTAAAAATCTAAACTAAATGCTAAACTACAAGTCATTTGGATATTCATGTTGAGAGATTTATGCTCTAGTTTTTATTCAATTTAAAGTCGTGCTTATTACTTAGTACAAAATGTGTGCAGACACAATATTCACCGTTTAAAATATCTTTGTCACCGACTGGGTACAAATTCAAACTTCTAGAAGAAAATTAACAAGTTTGTGCAATAATATTCCACTATGGTGGTCCCTATAACTGGTGAAAAGTAGGCTATCTCTCTAAGGCTATAAAGCTGCTGATTACCTAGCCGTTTTACCGGGGCTCCGGCTCAAAGGACAGGAGTAGGAACGGGATGGATTTTAGTCAGTAAGAGTCTGACACTCCCTCTCGCCTCGCCCAAGCTGGGAGAAGTCATTGGATGATTTTCTCCCCTTAAAAAAGGGCTAAAAATCATGACAATTTGAACTAAAAAAAAAACTATTAAAAACTTTACACGTCCAAATTGTAGACCCTAAAACCAACATTCGCAGCGTAAAATTATGTCCTCGTAACTTTACATGTTTATTAAAAATCCAGCATAGCGTTTTTGCTCAGCGCTGGTACATTTGCTATCCAAGTCTCGTGCTTTCGATATTGGCTCGGGATGCAGTAATCCAACACCTGAGACTGCCGTGGGATTAAAACACCAAGATGGCGGCGGTAGAACGGTATGAAGTCAGTTCATACTACAAATTTATGTAGCTACAATCTGGTGCAGAAAGGAGATATTAATAACTGTTTTCTTCTCGAACATAGGTACAAAAGATTAAAAAACAATAGATACAGTATAGTACCAAACAGTATTGTTTTTGCTGAGGTACTATATGGGATAATCCGACTTTCATGATACAGGATCACACTTTACTCAATAGAGATCGAGACATACAGTCAAAACTGTTAAATTAAAAGTACTAAGAATAAAAATATAAATTATAATCTTACTTTTTCTTTTCACTATTCGTTCAAATATTAATCATAGTCCTTCTTTTCCATTAAAAAAGAACCCAGATGTTAATTTCTCTAGCCTTTGTCATTGTGACAAATTCAATGTTACACAGATAATAACAATAGGCATTCACCCCCGAATCGTTTCATTTTGCGACCATATTTCAGAATTTTATTCTCGCTATAATTTTCCGTAAAAATGTTCGCTTGACTTGAATAGTGAAAAAATGTAACAAAGATGTTTTAAGTACCGCCCAAAGAAAACATGGAATTTCTTTGACCTCTGCAAAAATTTGAAATTATTCTCACAAAAAAAGGAAAGATGAAAAGGGAAAGATTGAATTACTATACGAATTTGAAATCTCTGTGATGTTTGTTTGTGGGAGTGAAAAAAGCGAATGCATTAGGTGTCCCACCCCAAAAAAGGTGTCTCACACACAAAGGTGAAACTTCTTGGACCCTCCGATTGCACTACTCATGAATATTTTAGTGGCGTACTTACGACACGTAAAGTGGTGAATATGCTTTTAGATAATATCACCGTGTTTTTCCAAATAACGTTACGTACATTTCCTAGACTGGATGTGAACATGTATCAATTGAACAAAATCAAATAAAATCGTTGAGTGCCTATGAAAGGAAAACTGAGAATAATTTAAGAGAAATATTGGGAACTGTTCTTTCAATTGCGTTTGAAACGTTCAAAGGATTCTGAACCTTATATAAGTGCTTTCCAGTGAGCACTAGAAAGATAATTGAACAAGAGAAATGTTGATATGGAGACATAATATCTGCGAGTATGTCTTTGTCGCAAGGTTTCTTGAGCATGTTTCTAATAAGTGGGTTAACTATATTGGATTTTCATTCGCATGCAAATACTGTTAGCAGTACGAGTATATACACGCGTTCAGCAGATTTGTACAAGGAAACTGTTCAAATATAGATAGGTCAGATCGTATACTTGTGTCTGTACTGACAAACATATTGGAGTTGCCTTCGGTATTGCCAAAATTCTATTTTCTCTTTTCTCGGTAGGAATAACAGAGAATTTTGATATCTGAATTTAAAATTGAAGGTTTAAAGGAATAGACAACTGGAGTTTAGGAATAAAATTCGAGGATTTCTAGTGAAATAAAGTGAAAATTGCATTTCGGAATATCAAGGTTTTATCTTTGTTGTTGTATAATGTGGTTAACAAGCAGACGGATCACCTGATGGTCTAGTGGTATGGTTACAAGTGCATTGCCGGCGTTTTGGGGATTAGGAATTTCAGGGTTGTTAAGGAATCGGGGAATGGAAAGATTGGAAATGGGATAATTGGACCTCCAGTAACCACACTCACACAACGAAATACAACGCAAGCGTTGTTTCACGTCAGTTTCCAGTGAGGCCGTGGTATCACTCCGGTCGAGCCGGCCCATTCGTGTCAAAGCATGGCTCTCCCACACTTATAGTCTTGACATCTTGACTTCTTGTTTTGAAATAAAACCCCGCAGTCGTACAAACTTGCTTCCTTATACACTGACTTACTTAAATACGTAACTCTTTCTTAAACGGCTTAACTAGAAACAGTCGTATTTAGAACCTGAAAACAGGACATGAAACTAGCAATAAAACCAATACTAACCTAACTAATCAACACATGCAATATTTTTTAATTACGGTCCAGAGAGGAACAAAGAAAATGTCCCACAAAAAGAATATAACAGTGATCACATACGTTAATTTCGCTCCTATATACAGGCTGTTTAATTATTCATCTCATTAGAGAAGTTCCAACGTTCCTTTGTGGATAGTTAGATCGGTGCAGAGCCGATAGCCTAGTTCCACGTTAAACTTGGGAGGTAAAGTTTTGAGAATATGTGTCGTAGCCAACTTAATGCCTTCCAATTGTGAGTCAAAGATAATATATATTCTCTGTATTTCTCAGTATTCCAAGTGCCAAATGCATTGTTTGTCTATTTATTGTTTAGTTTTGGAGCTATTTGTAAAAGCAATATTTATAAGTATAATTGATTTTAGACACCCCTTGTTGTTGTGGGTGAGATTTGGTGAAACCAACAATACTATAGCACCCCTATGTCACCCCGTATCACTACAAAATGTACATAAAGCGAGTGTATTATAATAATAATTATGATTACCCCTTTCGGGGAAATATTAAGTGTAAATGTATTAAAAACTAATTAAATACAAAAATATAATCCCATTACCAAAAATCAATCGCTACAATTATCAACAAAAACTTAAAATCGAAATTCCCAATAATGATGCGCGATTCCAACTAAAAACCTTGTTTACTCTATAATATTTTATTTCCCTTTTATATATTTTATTAAAGCTAAGCTAACTAGCTATTTGAACTGGAAAATTTATTTAAAGGATAAACTAAAATCCATTAACTCAATGTATGTTTTCAAACACAATACGATTGAAAAATAATCTATTTCACTAATAGTTTTATACACAAATTGTAACAAATCCATTCATCTACTTAATGGGATCAAAACGTTAAAATTGAAACATATATATTTAATAACAGTGTATTGAAACCGTAATAAGTTGATTGAACATACAAAATAGTAACAAAATCTACTAAAATATTGAACTTAAGCTCCATATTCAGCAAAAATCTATGATAGAGAAAATCGAATGACCTAAGCTCAATACTAAAATTGATATCGAAAATGGACTCCAATTTACTTGGTCTCGATAACATATCACAGAATATGGTACAGACGTCAATATCAAAAACAAAACACGTGACCGTTCTATGCAACCTTCAATCAATTTAAGCGGAGAGCACTGTCAGAGTTCAGGCGGGCATAACATATCGTCCGTCGGGGACAGACGGACGGACGGGATAGCGTGACGAGGGGGACGTCACTAGCATCCCAGTCAATTCTGTTTATAGCAATTCATTTGTTAAATATCACAATCACCAATAACTTGGTAACGTGATATTGTTATTGTTTGCTAGTTTTATATTTGCGGAGTGTCAGAAAATCAGACATGCTTTGTTCGTGTGCTTTGACAATTTTGTGCTGACTAATATTGTTCTGTAACTGTGATTGTAATTGTGATTTGTTATAAAATAGACGAATCTTAATAACAGACTTTGAAAATCCTAGCTATGAAAATTAGCCATTCTTATAGAAATCCTAGTAATACATTTTCTATGATTAAACTAGTAGTTAGTTACTTCAGAATTTACTTTTACATCGAACTTAAATCTCGTCACAAAATAACATCAAAGAAAAATATTACTGAAAAGGAATAAAAGAAATAAAATCCGTAGATGTTCTGATAGAAGTGTGATTAACAGTCTCTTCTATTGTTACACTGAATTGGATTCGTCGTACTATAATTACAGTTAAAGCAGCTTTCAACGCCTCACAATAGATTACTCAGAACATTAATCTTGAAGCATTGAAAAGTGCACTGTACAAACCCTTTGCATACCCTTCACGAAATCGCAAAGCAATTTAGCGTGAAAACAGTGGGGAAGCAGTCGACAGGTTAGACGGGACAGAAGCAAACAAGTTCAATATCGTAGTGAAAGAACAATAGGGAGTGTGACGTGACAAATGACGTGCAGGTGTCACGGCCGTGTTATCGGCACGCCGCAGCCGCGAGACGCCGTGATTGCGAATACACTATCATTAAACACAGAGACTAGAACACGCCTAAAATCTAAAAACAAGAGACGGGTTAAATTGGGAAACTTTGGTTTTTGGGATCAATTAGGAGAGAAGGAATAACAAGGAGTGTGACGTGACAAATGACGGCAGGTGTCGCGCTGCGTGTTATCGGCGTGCCGCAGCTGTGAGCCCCGCGACGTTAGTGAATATGCTACGAATATGATTAAAGAAAAATACGTCGGAAATTTTTTGACTCCGTCAACTCAAACAACGCGGATGTTTTCACACATTCTTCAGGTTTTTGTTGCGATGAAAGGAAAATATTTTCATGAAAATCAAAGTGTTACAGATTTTTTTCATTAAAATCGATGTGCTTAACGATATCCTTATCTTCATTGGCAGTCCCTAAATACTTTTCAAATATTTAATTTCAGAGTATTGTATCTTCAATATACCTACTAGTACTGTTTACAAATGAGGCTTTAATTTAATTTCTCAAACAAATGGGCGTGACAAGATGTCACGGCTAAAACTCCTTTTGTACTTTCTTTTAATTGCAATGTGTCACGCAGATAGCGTACTTTCCAACGCTAGGAGCGTGACAAATATTACGCGGTCGCGACTTTACAAACGTCAAAATTCTTATCAGTGCGCTGAAATGAAGTAGTATGAGCTTGAAACTTCCTTGTTTGCAAACCTGTCTGAATGAGAATTAACATTGTGTAAATACGAGTTGCCGTGACACAATGACGTGACAAGACCGGTTCAGATAAGTTGACTGTAACGTTGTCATTATTACAGCTTATCCGTTTCATGTTAAATTTTAATGTAATTGTGTATTTTGTAACAACGCTACGCAACAAATCCTAAATATTGTGTGGGTGGTATACGTAATGTAAATTATAATATTAAAGTACGGATTATTTCATGATTAGCACAAGATGTTGACTACGGATTTTAATGTTATTTTCTTTGCTATTTTTTAAAGTTATTTTGTAGTAGTTGTATTTCAATGTGATATTCCACGTTTTGTGTTAACTACTTCGTAGTAGTTTTACGAAATCGTTTCTTAAAATGTTTTCTTGCCCTTATCCCTAGTTACTTAGGGTCGAAAGTCTTCCTTTTTCATTCTCCTCTATCAGACGTCCTTCTACTATAAACTCCTTTCAATTTCATATCATTCGTCGTTTAATAAATTATTCTTATTTTACCTTTTCATCTATCATTATACATTTACCTTTTATTTCACTTACTCTAAAGTAAGTTACTCTATAATTACTAAAATTTGGAGAAAAACCTATTTTTAATCTTCTCATTGACTATTTGGTAAGTATGGTAGGTAAAGTGAAGATGCCTCGAGTCTATGAAATAGAGGTCTATGGACCAGATGGCTTAGTACGAGTTTGTTTTACATTTTACGAGATTGAAATGAGATAGCGTTCGGCACTCTGATTGGCCAACACTAATAAACCAACCAATCAGAGTACCGACCACGCGTTTCGATTGCGTTAACCAAACTCGTACTAAAGGTACAGACGTTTTAAAAACAAAACGTAAACGCACACGTCAAGTCGCGTTGGACCTCCGGCTTAGTTTGTTTGCAAACTTGTTAGTTGAAACCTTACAACGTGCGAGCGTGATTTGTAGCGACACTGATTGTTATGTAATTGTTATTGCGACAGTTATCTGGACATTAGTCAGGATGGCGTTAGACTTATTTCTAGTACTAGTTTCTATTGAATATGAACTGGTTTGCTGAGCTCGGAATAATGGACTGTGGAACAAAGTACGACATGTTTTTGTTTGAAGATTTTTTTTTGTTTATAAGATACGTACATAACTTAACTATTTTGGGTCTCATTAATAAAAATTTGTATTTCTTGAAAAGAAAGAAATGGAATGATCGATATTGGAATGATTGCCAAGATATAAAAAATAAATATATAACAAATACAATGGACACGACTTCAAGACGTGTTTCAATTAGAGTTGTATACTATAAGTAAACATTTTAAAATTCAAATGTTCTGTATATACTTCTACTGCCCATTTTATTAAAAAAAAAACATTCGGAATACTAGACAAAAACGAACAACTATTACAAAAATTAATTTAAAAATTCGAACATAACCTATCGAACGTTCATTTTCGGCCAGTCACGCAAATGCCAGCTTATGATCAATAAATAATGGCTATATTGGACCAATGAGGTTCCTTGTTTGTCAAAATGTCTGTAAAATGAAAATATAGTCTGTGCTGTGTCCGATCTGTCACGATGCTGCCACGATTATGACGCGGAACGAGCGCTGTTTGGTGTTACCCGCGTCCATATTAAATGCAATAAATCACTATGTTTCGTGGTTTTTGACCTATGTAAATTTTGTAGGATAAAAGAGTTTAATATTATTATACATGGCTTTCACTAGACGTATCTTTTAAACAGTTTATAAAGGAAAGGAATTTCAGATATCTTATTATTAAGACGTTAAAATGCATTTCATATTTAAACCCATGCTCAAAAAATTGTGCTTAAAGAAAACTAGACCGCGTTACCGCGAATCAGAAAGACAATTTAAAACAAAACAGAGGAACAATTTTTAACACACATAAATTTAGCTCTGTGAAGAATCACGTTGCCACCGCTTTATCAGTTTGTCGTAAGATAAAACTTTACAGACGTTTCCACGAAACGTTTCGGATAAATTAAATTCCTTCACGTTGAAGGAATAGTCAAATCGACGGTGCACCACAAGGAGCTCCGGCGAATTTTCTCAAGGTATTTCCTATCTCTTTATAGCTATCGACAGTACAGGTATGCGCTATACGCTCGTAGACGTCTTTTTAATGTTTTATATATTCGTATGATAGGGATAGTTCTTTTAATCGTGTGTGAAAGTTTAAGCGAAATAAGGAATAATTTCTGTATATGTAAATTATGTTAGAGTATTTCTTTATTGTAGCCTGACTTAAATTGATCTTTTTTTTCAAAAAATTCTTATTTTGTGAATTGTGAATCTGTTTATGCCACTAAAATGTGTCACGAACAACATAACACTATACAATAACAATACCTTATTTTACAGAATTGCATAACATTAATGGCTGCGTGTTATGGATGCGTGCTATGGATGTATGCTATGGATGCTGCTATGCTTCCCTACTATCGATACATCGCATACTCGAGCTGCGTATCTTCCTCGCACAGCTACATGGCTTAATATCCGTAAAAACGGTTACATAGTTTCACAGCTTAGCTATTAGCTACATAGCACATCTCTAGTTGAAAAGCACCCTTAATCAAGAACCACACAGTAACAATACGGCTTTATAATAAATTTCATCATTTACAACAACATGTATAATGAAAACCGAATGATCCCTTAACTGCCGTAAAATTTCGTCGCGGAACGAAAACACGGCTCATGTGTCATTGCGGTATAATGCATATTATTTCAAGAGGTAGCTGAAACAACAGTTTAGCGGTATCTGGCACGACCACGCGTTTTGTTAGCTTTGTCCTATAACACAAGTGGGATATGCTGAATGTGTGCTTTGGTGTGCAGGTGCAAGATAATATGGGCTTTAGTGCAATTATGTTCCGCTATGTTTTATGGGCAGTTGTCGGGAAATGTTAAGCAATATTTTCGTTTGAGCTCAAATGTTTTGTGAAGTTTCATATTTTCAGCAAACATTCATTTTGCTTTTCTTTTGAAACCTTACACATAGTTAGGTATGAACACTTACAATGTATACACAGAAAAGGTATTACACAGAAAAGTTACTTCAGTTTCTATTTCGAGTTCGTACAAAAAACAATGACGTAACACATGTTAAAACCTCCTTGTACTTTCATCACGAGCTCGGTTTAATTACAAGAATTTACCATTCCCGAAGTATTTCCGTAAACAATTCGCTTAATCACCAACAGGTTGGCAAAGCGTCCTCATTCCGCACACCTAACCCATTTACACCTGTACCGAATCGCGCGTTGATTCGATATAGCGCTAATGTAATGAAAGTGCAAACAAGAGCCACTAAAAGAATACACGCCGGGGGTTAATACCGGCGCACGTGTTGTATTCCTCTCACGTAGTACGTAAGTAACGGCGTCTTCGCACCGAGCATGTGACACCTAGCCTTAGGTGCCGTGAAAAATGGTCCATTTCCCGACGCGAGGATAAATTTATCTTCCCGAGGACTATTGCGACGCGCCGCGTTATTCCTTTGTTAATATTCATTGTGTACCAACAACTTGACTTTTCCAGTCACAACCTCTTCTCTCCTCTCCCCGATTCATTGCTTCAAACAAACACGTCACTTAATTTTTATTTGCAATTCATATTTACCGCACTCCCTCGTTAACTCGTTCCCAATTTTATTTATTCGTTATTTAATTCCCAGAAATGGTACCATCGAAATTTTAAACCGATGA
This sequence comes from Spodoptera frugiperda, assembly GCF_023101765.2. Classification (NCBI taxonomy): domain Eukaryota; kingdom Metazoa; phylum Arthropoda; class Insecta; order Lepidoptera; family Noctuidae; genus Spodoptera; species Spodoptera frugiperda. Next base: position 5,447,080 of record NC_064226.1, on the reverse strand, counting down.
CAAAGGCAATGCACCGAAAATGTCACGCGACCGCAACGCCAAACCAATTAAGCGTATATCTGGCTATAATTCGTCTCCACAGTGGGGTGGGTGAAACGGAATGAGGCGAAAATATGACAAAAATCGTGTTGAGACCAGACGACATTAATTCAATTGTCGCCGGTCAGAATGGATCAGTGTTAGGCAGATCAACGTGAAATCTGATATTTGGCAGGGATGGACAATTTCCTTACGTGGCTAATGGATTGTGAGGGGCCGGCTTACGCGATTATTCATATTATTGCCATGTGTGCGGACATTCACCATTTATAGGGCCATATATTGAGTCCACGTTCTGCTCATCGTCAACTTTAATAGCAACCCACAATCCAATTTTTGTCGCCATACGTAGCCGTGAAATTTATTCGGCTACAAAATACAGAATAGATATACCGAGTGCGGTCAAAGAGTCCCCATAATTACATTTCGATCGTTTCTCGATTGCATTCTCATTAACGCAAAATTTTGTTGTGGCTTTAAATTTTACTTATCAACAACCATTTTTAATTGAAGTTTAATTTGCATCGTTATTTTTAATGGTCATTATACAAATACGTTAAATGGTTTTGTTTTTGGACAAGGGCTTGTGTGTGTCATGAAAAGTTTAGATATTTGATGTTTATGTACCTACTATTTTCCAAATATCACTTAAATAAATTACTTCTAATAAAAATATTTTCGATTTTTGTACAAGGTCCAGATTTGTATAAAAAATACCAGTATTTCAATCTAGACCAAAATGATAAAACCCTTATCTAGAAGATACGAAGCGGACATCTAGGAACATGTCAGCCTGTCAAAAGATCACAACTGCTTCGATGCGTTACGCTGCAAGTGTATGTGACATTTAGCGATACGCCCGGCCAGGGTTCCCGACGCGTGCAAATTGAGTTTTCTGCTTCCCAGCTCCGAACTGATGCCGATTGACAAGTGAACAAGCCCCTTTATTAATTAATGTGGATATTCGAAAACGTGTTTTATTCTGTCAGACGTTTTTTGCACCACTGTGCAGTGGTTACTGTGTAGTTGATAGATCTGAACGAGTGTAAACGGGTGTTAAAATATTGAATGTTTTTCGACTCTGATTAATGGACAAGATTGAACGATTTTATTGTTGTAAAGTTTCGTTTATTTTTTTATTGTGATCGGTACTTGATTTATATGCGGTTACTTTTACTGCAATACCTAAATGTTTTGGAAGAACTTTTAGAGATTACTCTATCACTAACACACTAAAACTAGCTTGCGTATCAAGTCCTTAGTTCACTAACGTTTATTAGTTGTATCATAATGCCTACATCTATTGCCGTATTATTTGTGTCTATAAATAACTTAAAGGAAGATACGCCACAAGATAATTTAGGTCGAAGTGCAAAACAGTGTGAGCATTGATACAGTTTGTGTTACAATATTGTTACTTTAGAGGACCACCAACGATGTGAAGTTAATACTAATGCTTTAGGTTATTTATTTATTTAGTTTTTTACATATTATTCTCCAAAACTCGTAAGTTTTCTAGATGACATATAGTATGTATTGTATAGTAAAATATTTTACATGAAAACGAAAGTAAATATTAAAAAATAATAATACAAAAATCATTTACTCTCCAATTTTAACAGTAGCCCATTGATGGATGATATTTTAAAAGTTTTAATAAGTTTATACTATTAAATTTATTTTTAAACGAACGTACGATATTGGTTTATAAACAAAATTATATAGTTAGGTATGTTTCAAGCGGTTGAATGTTCATGAGAATATTTATTCGATAGGTAAAAAACATAAAATTAAAAAGCATGCCTCAAATGCCTAAACCTCACCTAAGTCGGTGGTTTTGAACACGATGAGATATTAGGTTCTATTTTCAGGTTAATCGTTGGTCTTAAAGTCTATTTAAAATACTTCCTTCAGTCCTCTGATTACCATTTATTGTAGCTTCTAGTAGTATACACAAAGCTTTGATACATATACTATGTTACATTTCTATCATGGAACTAAATGTTTCTCACCAAGGAAACATGTCAGTAGGTCAAGTAAGAAATCTCAACCGCCGACTGTTTACATTCCGTATAATCCTGTTTACCTCATCACAGATTATAGTCATGATGGCCAAAACTAAGTAACTTACGACGGAGGACATGTTGATGATATAAATTAACTTAAAACTTATAAACCACTAGCGTCTGCACGCTACTTCGTCCGTGTAGAATATGGATTTAGGTAGAATGTTTTTTGTTCCCATTTCCAAAACATATTAAACACTATAATGTAGCCTAAGCCTATTATTTTTATACAACAACAATGAAATAGTTTTAGTTTAATCGACCCGTTAGTTCGGAAATTAATATATGCAGACAGAGAAGTAAAAACCTATATTTAATTTTTTTATGTAACTAGCTTCTACCCTTGTGATAATACCCGTGGGATAAAAAGTACCCAATATTACTTCATTAGTAATCTATCCCTGTTCCAAATTTCATTCCGATCCCTTCAGCCGTTTTGACGTGCTTGAGTAACAAACAAACACACAAACTTTTACATTTATAATATTAAAAATATTAATAAGAAATAGTAAGTCATGCAGACATTTTTACTGTTTTGTTATACCTATGTATAGATAAATCCTAGAACAACAAAATACGCGGAGAATGTGGAGATATGAAATTTACTTAGGCTGTGTTTGTGTAGGCCTTAAAGCTTGCTATTATTAAAGTTTGGTTGAGCGCCTTAATGTCTCTCGCTAACACTTATTTTGGACGCCATGATGGATATCATACGTCACACACTATCAATTTTAATTATATTTGTTACTTTATTTAATAACGTGTTTAATTTATCATTGTTGTTAATTTTGGGTTATTGTTTTTAGGATTTTTAGAAAGCTGGCAGGTATTGCGTTTACCTGAGTAAGACTTTAAATATATGACATTTTAATGAATGATTTTAATCAATTTTATTATACGACATCAAGATAGATTAAAAATTATTTTGAGGAATTTTATAAAAAATGCATAGCAGAGATTATGCAAAAAAATAATGTGAAATTAAACGTATTATATTTTGTTTCGAGTCAAGTGAAACCAATATTTCCAAAGAATACAATAAACTAATGAGTACTTTTTTCATAAATACGATTTTAAATTTTACTATACGATTGTTATAACTAGACAGTTTGTTTTTAACTGTTTAACCTAAACTTATAAGATTAACCTAAATAACATTTTTTTTTTTTTTTTTTAAAAAAACGTTGCCCCACATTAGGATTTTCTCCTGTGTCGTGGGTGCGTTTACAAACATACAATTTCACATACACATGACACCCAGACCCGAAACAACAATCTGTGGATCACACAAAGAGTTGTTCCGTGCGGGAATCGAACCCGCGACACGTTGCACGGCAGCCAGTTGCCCAGCCACCGCGCCAACCGTGCAGTCAAAACTGTTATGATTTATATGAAACAAATCTACATTATAATAAATATAAGTTTTCCTTTCCGATAATAGTATCAAATATGCAGTTAGTTTTCATGTTGTCATACTCGGTCAACCGGTCAGGCGTGATGAACTGACAAACACACAATCCGACATTACTTTTATAACTGTATATATATTTACACTAGAATTCACAAACACAAATACTTGGAACTGATATTATTTCATTCGTTTGATTCAATACGCATTTTTTCTACTGGTATTTTTCTAACTTTACTGTATACAGGGTCATAACAAGCTTAATGTTCAAAGTAAGTCAAAGTCTGTATGTTTTGCTATTGATAAATTTCGAAACTCTTTGCCTGACGCACGAGTCGAACCCAAAAGTTACAACTATTCAACCGAAATCGGTTGATTAGCTGTTTGGTTTAATAATTATTATATTTTTATAAACTGTTGTGAACATTTCAGATTTAAAAACAAATCATAATCTATTAAATAAACAAAACAATCGTTATCTAAACAGTACTCTAGACTAATAATGAATAAAATCATAGTGTCTGTTTGTAATATTAAAATATGTTACCGCTTTTTATTATATACGATACATGCACCCAAATCACATTAAAAAAATATTTGTGTCTGTCGGTCTGCCTATATGTTTGCTCCGGCAATTCTTTAAAATGTCCCAACCGATTTTGATGGAATTTTAATTTGCAGGTAGCTGATGTACTAAGGACTAACTAAATAAAGGTATTTTTATTTTAGAAAAAAATGATTTATTTTAAAAGAAATATCAAATTCTTTCAGAAGTCATTATTCTACGTGGACTAAGTCGCGGCCAACAGTATATAAGTTCTAAATAAATTAGTTCCCTTTTTAGCAAGAACTTTGTTATTTATAAAGCGATTTTCTTTAGAGATATTTTCTTATAAGAAAACGTAATTGATATAATTTAATGTTACGTGCGCTATGGAAAATTCACTGAGCCAACAAATAGAATTTCTGTGGTTCCTAATAATAAAACTTTGTGTGTTTATATCGAATCTTATTATACTAGAAGTTATGTTTATATTATAACTTTCGTGAGACATACTAAATTAATGTTATTTATGTTTTTTTCGGTTTACAGTAGCAGCGTGACAGCGTCGTGTGTCGTGGAATGCTGTTCAGGAATATAAGCCTCTAGCATGGCTTGAAACTAGTCGAGATCCTCATAAAAAAGTTACGTGAGTAAGCCGAAAATTAAAAGAATTAAACTGGGTGTACAAAGTACCAACATTTTGTAAATCTAAATAATTACCTACTAAAAATGTGAGTGCGTCTAATAATTTGGCCAGAAACTGTATGTTCCGTCTTTCTAGGAATTAACATACTTGGCGTTATCTATACTCATATGTAGAGTCTGAATGAAAACACGAATATGATATCGACTGTAATATTGAATGTCTATGTGGATACACAAATCATTCAAGTTGTGTAACTTAGAAGTTAAGATCACAACACGCTACCTCTATATACCTGAAGGTCACTACCCCGCGATTACATAAAATCAACAACTCAAAAAATATTCAAGCAAAAATTACGCAACGTTCCCAAATAAATAAACAATTAAAAACAAACGATATTGTTTTGTAAATTGTTTTATTAAAATCAAAGGGTTCAATTGTATTTGAATGTTTTTAGTTAGGAAACTTTGCAACAGCTTGTTAGCACAAAATGTTTGATGACATCACTTCTTGATAACTCGGCTGTATCGAAGTACGCCGGGACACAACACAGGTATGTATCAGAAGATAATCTTGTTTATTTATATCACCCATACAATATTACAAAATACTAGTTTTTATTATTTTTAAAATAACACGAATATTAAATTTTATATCTATGTTTTTCGGCTTACGCAAAAATTTTACGAGGATCTCGATTAGTTTGAAGTCATTCTAGAGGCTCATATTCATGAACAGCATTCCGCGACACACAACAATCGTAAAGAATATGAGCCTCAAGCATGGCTTGAAACTAGTCGAGTTTTTCGTCAAATAATTACGTGAGTAAGCCGAAAAACATAATAATTAATTTTGTATGTCTTACGAATGTTCTAATAAAAACGAATAATATTACTAAAACATCTCTTTTACTGAAACGTATCACATCACAATTCTACAATATGACCCAATAACTTTAGTACAATAGTATACAGATAGAACATTCGAGAATCACACACAACACTGATGTATACGTATATCAAGGGATGAACCAATACAATGTATGCAGTAAATAACAGGCTTCCATAACTATCAATAAATCTGACTGAGGACCGCCGAATATTCCATTTCCCGAATACATCACGGCCAAATTGAGTCAATGTCGCCCATGTTAGCTTTTTTTATTCGACATTCTTTTTTCACAGACTTCACAGTTATAGAAATATTATATCTTATAAGAGAAAGTTTTCATTTGATTTTTCTTTAAGATGATGTATTATGATCATCAATTTTATCTGTCGAACTTAAAGGTTTTCACCGCCGGACGGCGAACAAAAATGTTCTAAAAATAATCGGTTTGTTTCCAAGTCTAAATATTAACGGAATCAAGTTGTAATGTGTTTTTATTTTTAGTAATCAAGTAATCTCGCCCCCTTTTCTGGGATTCATGCTTATATTAAAAAAAAATATAGTAGAAGCCGGTAAACGAGCCGACCTATCACCGAATGGTAAGCAATCGCCGCCGCCCAAAGACAGCAAACACCAGAGTTGTTACAAGTGCGTTGCCAGTCTTTTGGGGTTCAGGAATTTAAGGGTTGTTGGGGAATCGGGGATTGGAAACATAAAATAACCTCTCTCATACAACGGAACACAACGTAAAAGTTGTTTTACTTGAGTTTTCTGTGAGGCCGTGGTATCACTCCGGTTGAGCCGGCCTAGTATTGCCAAAGCCTGGCTCTACTACACTTATTCGTATTTGAAATACGAATCCTTATAATTTGGTGAAATTACTGCGGATAATATTGCTTGATGGCACATTTCTAGTCAGTGAGAAGTTTGATGGTATTGCTCTGATCAAATTAATACTGTGTACCGATGTTTCGCTTACTTCATCAGAATTTTGATCATTAGCACGCAGTACCTTGTTTACAAATTCAGCTTTGTTTGATGTTACGTTATTGGTGAAATCGAGAACTATTACACGTATATGATTGCGTCATACATATGATATTACGTTATGCAAATAGTTATGTTGATATAACTTTACTTACATAGATATTTTTAGACATTATGCTTTAGGGAATTTTGATTTTCTAAGCACGATTGCTTTTACTGATTTTTATGATATTAATCTTAATGTAATACTTGGTGAGCTCATTATTTAATACCAGACCAGAGGGATTACTCTTGAATCCAATTCTGATCGACATTGATATTGTGAAAGGAGATGGCTAAATGACTGACCCAGGCATAATAACAAGAATATGAATTTCACGCTAACCCGTATCATTTAAATATTCACTTATGAATTATTTTGTGTTTAACTAATTCTTATAACTTGGTGAACAAAAATTAACAAAAAATAAGTTTCATAATTGATTTTTTTCTGTTGTGGTTTGACATGACAACACGGAAGTAGGTACTGCAAGCTATTATTAAGACATTAGTTTCCCCGAAAATCAAATCGAAATAATTAAACGAACATCAATTTTTAATAACGGTAATATAATGACTTTTTTCTGAAACCAAATAATTGTAAATGTTTTGATCGACACAAAATATATTTGTATAAGATTGCACAATCTTACTATATATTTTGTGTCTGTTACTTTGTGTTCATTATCTAGTATAAGCAGAATTGTTTACCTATCTACCTCATATATAAATAACTTTCGGCTCAGGTACATCAAAACGCCTTAGGAAAAGTTCACAGCAATGTGTTGTAGTTTCAAGTTTTTGTAACGTTGTTTGACGTAGGAACGCTACTTTATTTTCAGGATTGCGCAGATATGCCAAGTTTCTGGACCTTCTTAATTACAAAATATCAATTTTTAATTATGCGACTTTATTTATTGCTAGGTACCATATTTATTCAATATTTATTTGTACGGGTTACGACGTCCATACTTTGATTTAGCCATGTCCTTTGGTACTCTTGATTTACAACACTAGCTCCCATTGCATCCGTATTGCGTGGATATAGAATGAACTAAATGGTATTGAGTTTGGCTTTATATTTCGTACTCTGAATGCTATTTTGACAGCTACAATTGGGATTGTATAGTGTTGGTATTGAATAATTATTGAGATTTTATTGGATTGAAATTGCATTGACATTGAGATTGGTTTCAAGAGTAAGCACCCATACATTGTAATGATATTAAGAACTTTGAAAATAAATTAACCTTTTACCAACTTTCCCCACTGGAACAAGAACACGACCCACAGCTTGTTGGTCGTAACGATACCCATTTCGATCTATTTAGGTCAAACACATTTTTCCCTATCATCCATGAATTTTAAACAACAATTACATGTAAAAGCTTACTTTCAATTTAAATAATTGATGACGAAGCCATTGCTAACCTCTAAAGTTAATGAAGTGGGGGTTGTTGAATTAGTTTAAAGGGTTAAAGAGATAGTAAGGGAAGTAAATATTTACCATAGGGAAATTAATACAGACCGCGTTTAACAACTTGTAAATGTTACGTAAACTACTTTTAGAGCTGTTTATTTCTGTTTTAGTTCGTTGAAATGTGTAAAGTTTTGTCAACTTACATTTTCATTTTAACTGTGGCTTTGAATATATATTTTTTATGTAATTCCAACTGTTTCATTGGAAATGGTACTTTGTACAGAGTATTATAACATAAAACCTGTGCATATACAGCACATAAAGTGGAACTCAGTTCGTCACCTCACAATCAAACTTACCCAAGGTAGGCCTATTAAACAATTTAACGGTCTTAGGCATTTATCAAAATAATACTATTACATACCCACTGCTACTAATGAATATTTTAGTTTCCTAGAATATACAGAACATACCTAATGTACAACGAATACCGAAACCAGTACAACAAACCCTATAACGACTAAGGCCTAAGGCAGTATTCATCCAATATCCTTATAAACAGGCCAAGACAACAATAGTACGCAATCCAACGATATATTCCTAGCAGTTAATAGTTAAACAAGACTAGTAGAGATGTTATCTTGTTAGCTAACAATGAGGTAAGGGCGCTCGCTAAGGTAAAGTTCAGGTAATTCCCTTTACTTAGAAAGCAAGTTTCCAGCAAATGTGTGTACGTACCTGAATCCAAGGGATGTATGAAATCAGAGATACTAAGTTACGGTTAGCTAATGTTGGTAACTGTTGCTATTAATATTGTAAGGCACAGTTAACAGAGCTAGTTTGATTGTCCTTGCCATTCAATGTGGCAATGATGCCAGTCTTTGGGCATCCTACCTCATGAATCTGAGGAGGATTATTTTTTTCGATTCTTTAAGTAAGTTTTTTTTTTCTTTTTAATTGTTTTTTAGGTATTTTTAATTTGTAAATATCTTAGTCAAAGTTTTTGTTATTATTTAGTTAATATGGTTTAATATAATTTATACTGGTGATAAATGATGGGGTGATGTTAACAAAGGTAGAAGAACTTTGTTAAGTCTTATGCTTCTACTGTTAATTGATAATATCAAACAGGTATTATTATGATGCAGTACAGCTGAACACCTAGTGTAGATCTAATAAGAAAGTATTAAAAAAATAGTTTAGAAATCATTTTGTGGGCAATGATTAAGAAGGGAGAACAGTGTCTAATAATGAAGCATACGACTATGTATGAAACAAATTAATCAAATAATCTTCGTTTACTAAAATAATACACAATCCACATAAGTCTTGAAACTATAATTCTTGTTAGAAACTTTGCTAAGATAGTCCGTAGATAGGTAACTTAGTTTGCTCTAGCTAACTTAGGTGTCAAAGATATCTGGCATTACTCCAATAGACCAATTTACAGGTTCACTAGTTTTTCTATTAGGCATTGCATACTGAATTTGGAGCCATCTACCCCCAGGAATATTTAGCTTTAAAGAACCAGTAATTTATGGTATCATTAAGTTGAAATATGACTTTGATTTCGATAAAATTGTCCAATCCAGACTACAGTTTCCACGCGAATCACTCGGTTACCGGGATTTAGGCTAGAAAAGCAGGAGTAGGAACGGGGTGGTTTTTGGTCAGTACGAGTCTGACACTCCCTCTCACCTCGCCCAAGGCGAAAAAAGTTATTGGATGATTTTCCCCACTAAAAAAAAAGACTACACTTTCCAAGTCTAGTATCCTTTTGGCGTATTACAAATAATAATTATTGTAAAAAAAGAAGGTTCAAAGTTATCTAGTATCCTCTTTCTAGTATCTAGTAGATTCAGAGATCAAAGGTAATCAATCCTACAAAATTTTCCTAAAAACTTTAAATTTTAACAACCATAAGGGTGATTTTCCTTCGTACATTCTTCCAGTGACGTGTGGCTGAATACAATGGTAGATTTGTAATAATGTAGGCAGAAAACGCCTGAGGGGCGGCGACGAGACAGTACTAGTTGGTTCAAGCGGGAACAGAACCCACTTCATTTAAAATACAGCGAATGTTTTCATATTATACTCCTTGCGAGGTAGAAACTATGTGTGCTACTAAAACCGTTTTATGACGTCAGTTGTAAAATATCTTTAATGCTTAGAATAATTTAGGTTTTAACGTGTCTATCTGTCGTTACTATGTGATATTTTGTTAGGTTTTGTCTCTGTTTCAGGGTTTCTACTGTGTCTGTGTGATATGAAATGTTGTTTTAATCGTCTCTTTTGGTTATTTTCTTGGTAGTCTTATTTATTTTCACTATTAGGTACAATTATTATTCGCCTACAATAATATAATGTTTTACTGAAAAAAAAACCTTTTTAATTACAAAATTACACATAATTAGCTTCACTGGCGAGATAAAAAGTATTATATCACCCAATTCTGCTCAATACCTGTCTGTATACAAGATTTTATCAAATGCCTCGAAACTACTACTATCATTGAGTTTCGGCGTACTTGACGGACAAACATCCAAACAAACTAACTTTCACATTTATTATTAGTGTTAATTTCTTTTGCCTTTAGAAAACGGCATAAATATCTATAAACGTATAGTTACTGATAAAGACAGTATGAAACATCTGGACGTCCGCTAACCCAGCCGGCAGTAAAGTAATAGTTTAGTTAAAAATTCAACTCACATTTTATAGACCTGAGATCGTTGCCAACTGCTGGTCTTTGAACCAACGCGGCCATTCGTACTTATCATCGCGTTTTTATTAAAACTTATGTTTTCAAGAACTTCTGTTTTTAAGGTTGATGTTTAACAAGTTAAAAGAAAAGGAGTTTGGTTTTGTTATGGCATCATTAGGAGTTTTCTATTGTATCCTTAGAACGAGTTGTATAAACGAAACGAGAGTTCGGTGCTCTGATTGGTTAGTTCATTCGCGCCGGCCAATCAGAGCTCTGAACTCGCTCTACTATCGTATTAAGGGTACTGAACACATTTCCATATGTGATGCATGTGATCAGATCATACGTATTGAGAGTACACCAAAAGCAATATAATAACTACCAATTCCAAGTAAAACTATTATTTTTTTGTACAAACCCAACATCATAGATTTATATCAAACAGAGACACACAACAAACATACACACTTCATCTATATTTTTTATAAAAATATTGACGTGTAAAGTGCTCTTTTGTACCCTATTTACAAAAAAAAAGTTTAGTAGTACACAGGTACAGTCACAAACATACTCGTAATTTCAATTCACTCAACGCACTAAACTTATTCTAAAAAAAAGGCATTCACAAAAGCAAATATCAATTAAACGTTTCTAAATAAAAACTACGTACCGAGTACAGTCAGCCAACCTGTTGGAACAACATATTTTAGTGCAGGGAAACTTTTCAATTGGCAAATAAAGTTGCCTGTGGCGGGCGCCTGATCAAATTATTACCATGTTGCGGCTGGCGCTGCGTCACTACATCACTACCAAAAACTCGTATACCTATGCGAATTATGCAGCCGAAAGTACTTCACAACAAGAACGGCGTAACTACAAACTAGGTTCACTCAAACTCGTCCTTGCCTCCGCACGTTATAGCTCCCGTCTTCGCTTAGTTGACAGGAATGATTACAGACTGTGTGTGGCAACTTCTTAATAAGTCCTCACAACATTTGCATCGGCAACGGAAGCTCCACCACTGAAATGTACACCAACTTTATTCTTGAATCTTCAAGTTTGTGTCGCGAACTAAGTTGCACCCAAGTAAGTGTCGAAGCGATAAATAATGTAGGTGAGCACTGACTTTTATTGTTGCTTATTTTTATTCGCGCGTTCCAATTGTATGTTTGTATGAATGCAAAACAGCTATAAAAATGTTTCTTCTATTGTATTTGGTAAAAGTTTTCCAAAAGGGAGCGTTTTGAAAGTTCAATGAACTCGTTCATCCCCAACTGTTTCTCATGTTGGAAAGGTTAGATATTATTACAATGAAAATATAGTTTTTCTTTATTTCTATATTCTGCCAGCGGCTTCGCCCGCGTTACCGTGGGATAATGATAATAACATATGGGTTATTCCAGACCATAATCTATACCTATCCTAAATTTAATCTCAAGTCCTTTAGCCGTATTGACTTGAAGGAGTAAGAAATAAACAAACATACAAACTTTCGCATTTAGAATATTAGTAGGATCAGAAACGTAGATTAGAAACATTGGGATTGATGCGTATTTTATTTTTTATTTGCTTACTTTTTTAAACATATCATATGTAGATCAAAACCGTGTTGCATAATGCTACACCAATAAACAATAGGTACATTCTTAGTAAATAAACAAAGCTTTAGAAGAGTGATGAGCGGCACACACGTGGGTGGCTGTGTAGGAGCCCGATGATGGAATGTCTGTTTTGTTTCGGAATTTCAAGTACGAAAATCATACAATATTGGAGTAACTATGTTTTTGAAGTAACAGTATGATATACAGTTATAAGTTTTCTCCGGTAATGTGGGCGCTTTAAAGCGATGAAGCGAGACAATGGAACGCCAATTGCTACGAATCTTACATACCTCTTCCGCTTCATCAACAGTCATCAGTCTTTTCATGCATGCTCATCGGTTAAAGGTACTTTTAATTTGGCCCTTCTTTAATATATCGTAGGTACCATAAATTACTGAGCAATATAAAAAAAAACTTTTCGAAATAGCATTCATTTCGTCTCTAAAATGGTTCTAAAAATGAGGTAGTTTGTTAAATCGTAATTATGGTTATGTAAACGATATGAAGTTGTTATTTGAAGATTTTAACTAGAATATTTAAAATACCAAGCGCTCATACAGACATCAGTGGTTCAAGAACCTCGGAAGGAAAGCTATCTTAGTACACATGTATACATAATTACATACTCTAAGTATATAACAGCTAAGACATTTACTTTAAACAAAGCTCTTAATGTTCGTACAAAGATAATCTTTGTTCTCAAGAAGATTCTGCTCTTAATAAGACTGTCACTCTTACGTGGGTTAAATAATTATTGTTATTATGTAGCATATTACTTTTAATGTCTTGAGAGATTCCAACAACAAAATTGTCATCGTTTACTTTTACGACTCCTGTTGCTCTATTCTGTATAATACAGTATGTTTTAGATTAAGAAAAGATTTTAATTAAAAGACCATATCTAGAATTGAAGTCTTATCAAAGTCATCGTAAGTATTATCAACACCGGAGCTGTGGATTACGTAGCGAGTTTACCGGCGCGAAAAGTACGAGTAGGATAGGGGTGGTTTTTTAGTCAGTAAATGTCTGACACTGATTCTTACCTCATCCAAGGCGGGATAAGTCATTAAATGATTTTACCCCCTCAAAAAAAGTATCATCAACAGTCCGTGACTTTCCAGTAGAGACACTGATAGATACGGCCTGCTCTGCATAAAACAGAGTTCTTCTACACGAGAATTCATCTATAACCTCAAGCATTTAAAAATGTTGAGGTTTGTTAGCAAGCAATGTTGATTGAAGAAATGAATAATAGTATAATCAATTATTATGATTTTCGGTATACTCACGTAACTGCTTGACGAGGAACTCGACTAGTTTCAAGCCATGCTAGAGGCTCATAAGCATGAGCAGTATTCTGTTACTCATGGATATGAGTCTGAAATTCCTTTCCCCTTAATTAATATACTATGTTTTATGAAAGTTATAATAAAATAATCAACAAAAATTACAACAATTCCTATGGATATTACATTTTTATTCAGCTGTGATGAATAACAGAATTATGAACTTTATAATATAAAGTCTAAGATATATATTTCTACACGAATTACAAACTAATTTACTATACAAACGAGTGTGATTAACAAGCAAGAAACAAAGCCTTGCTATTCCGCGTTCTCTCTTACGTTAAACTCATCTTAGTTAATTTCCCAGATTTCCCAAGACACACGTTACGATGGAGCTCCAATTTTGAGCCAAAACTTCGCCAACCACTCGCAAAATGCGATCAACGGAAACTAATTCGGTAGACGACACTTAAAAATGAAGCATAGGACTTTGAAACAAAATCATGTCGTTTTAAAAATCTTGCAAAAAGTTCCGAGTCCCGTGAATAGCGTTGTAAGTGAACTTTTTATTTCGTCGCGCGAGAACAATCGCGTTCCTCGGCGGTCCACCGGTCATCAGTCACTCGGAGTGGCCACTAGACTGCACAGACAAGAGCATTGTGGCCTCTATGCACTTTTACTTTATGAATTTATAGTCCGCCGCTATTCGCTTACACCGTCATTTGTTATGCAGTGGCGTCAAAACGAATTTGGAATTGTTTAAAATTTTGCAAGTTGTAGCTCTATTGTTTGAAGGCTACTTCAAAATATTGCTAATTTGTTATAAAGTATAGTTAACTATTAGTGATAATAATTTCTGTTTTACTTACTTAATGATTTAAAGAAACGTCTTTTATAAAGTATCTGTCGTTCTTGATATTCCACAAACACTATTCTAAAGTATACCTAGGCTACTTAAATGTGTGCAATAAAGCATATATAAATAAATAAATTTTAATAACAGAAAATGTTTAACCAACACAAACAGGAGTATGTTAAATTCACCAATTTAATTAAATAAAACCATACAGATCAAAGTTTCCAGAATCGTACATCTATTTTGGATAGGTGTCTTAAATCTATTGGAAATAATAACTCTTTGTTTTTCATTCACAATGAAACAGCCCGACACATTTTTCATGTTGGAAAACAATTTTAAAATTGTGTCGACAAATTTTATTTTGTGAGCCCAAGCCGACAGTTTCTATATTAATTCGACAGCCGAAAGGATTACTTTTAAGGCAATATTGCTCACTAAATTATAACTTCTTTATCATGTCAGATAGATTTTATTACTTTCACAGTTTTATTAAGTTCAATATTTTAAGGATTAATCAATAGGCTTAGAGGCTTTTGTGAATTACCTAAGCCCTTTGACAAGGTGTCAATGTGAGTGAAATGGTTCTTGCTTGATTGATATTAGCTGAGGTTTTGTGTAATATATTTGGTTAAGGGTTATGAAGAAAGATATTTATTTTATGTCCAATCCAAAATTTTGTTTGCATATTGTGAGCCTTAATAGGTCTTTGGATATCTTATATCTAGTAATTTTAGCTAATTGTTATCACATTTATGCACAGCCGATTAGAACCTTTCTTTCTCTCTCTCTCTCTCTCTTTTTCTCAAAAAACAGATTTTTGAGAAAGAATACGAACAAAGATAATGAACGTAATTGATAAAAAACAAAAACACGTTAAACAAAAAGCAACCTTAAGACACAAAAACAAAACAACTAGCAAAACATAGAAACACAAGGTAATCTAGAAAGCTCTAAATCAAATAACTCCTGACGTACTAAGACCACATCTAGTTCTTAAGAACTCAGTCATCAGTCAGGACAAGTGGCCTCGCTCCATCGCCTTGACAAAGAGATGGTGAAATTCATTTCAGTGCAGTCCCAAGAGTTTCTATGAGATATGATTTTCTTTATTGCAGTACACTGTTTCATTTTGAAGTTGTTCCTTAGTTTATTATGGTTTAATAGCCCGGAATGATACTTTTGCTGGGGTTACAACGTTTTGTCGGATGAAAATGGAATGATAAGGTATTTTTGAGTTCATTTTTGGAATTTACGGGTGTCTTGTTGATGTATTGACGTCGTTTTTCTTGTTTGTAGTTGAAATAGTTTCGTATTTTATATTGGAGTAAGTTTGTACCCTAGTTGGAGCGTTCGTCTTGATTGAATCTTGATAATATATAGTTTAGGTCTTCCATTTATCACTTTTTCTCTAAAGTCTGAAGAAAGTTTGCAGTAAAAAATATGATGACCGCAAAAACTGACCATCGTCATATTTCAAAGTTCTTGATGGTGTTTATCTAAAACTGCCTATTCTCTTCGTCGATTTTATAAGTAAAATCCCTGAAAAATTCAAATGCTATCTAAAATTACATAAACACACAGTAGAAATGACATAACACCACTTATTCGCATTATAACTGTGTCCTGACGTCATCCAATTCGCAAACCAAATGTTCCAATTATCATAGCTAATGTGCCGAAGAGAGCGTACAGCCAGTAAGAAAACAGCCGTCTTAAACATATTATTCTCCGCTTTTTGTCGAGACATCCTCCTTTGTTTTGTGACGGAATTACGAATGGAACGAGGTTAGAATCGTACCAATTAGGACAAGCTAAATATGCAGCTTTGGTATGGTAACTTGGTTTGATTTTAGAGCTGAAATGTGGAAGGTCTTAATGTGGAACACTTGATTTTTGAGAACAGTGTTTTTTTTTTGTTGGCCTTAAGCATTATGATTTATTTTTAGCTTATTATGGCTGCTGAACTGTTTTGCTTTTTCTTCGCCTAGTTATGTGATGTTATAAGTAACAACTTATATTGAGGCATTTTTTTCAATTTAGTCTAAGGCGAACGCCTCACAAACCTCCGAGACAAAAAAGTACTTTCAATAAATAATACTTCTCTACTATTCGTACTTACTTTGCAAACTTTCTTTTAAGATATGTGTGACACGAAATACTTAAATATACATGAATATATGACATCGCAGGCTATAATGTGATAAATATATAATATGCCAGGTTCATTAAATGTATTGCATTGTTTCTGAGAATGCCTCAGAGACCTTACACGTCTAGTAGTCTCAAGTTTTTGTCAATTTGCTAGAATGTATTAAGTAAAAATTGTAGTTGAAAAAACTATGTAGCAAAAGTAGCTTTTTAGTTTCAAAGTTTTTGTTGGGATGTGTCATCTGTCGTAATCTATTTACTTTATGAATACTTCAAGGTCATTTACATGTTAGTAGTAAACGTACAATTTTATTTGACTGTACGTTTTCTCAATCTCATTGTTCTATCTCAACCCTTTTTCATGTGTCGACATAAAATAAGTAACACATGTAAGAGGATTATAAACATGAAGATCCAATCTCAGTAGGCCCCGATTTTTTTAGTTCTCTACGAGGCCTGAATCCAGGCAAAACGTTTATCTTCCAACCAAGACGTTGAATTAAGTTTAACTGCTTGCGAATAAAGATGTCCTTGTAAGATAAAAATATCCGATGGGGAAAAGAATTCTCTAGCTTTCTTCGAAACGTTCTCAGTGGCAGAGGGTTCGACGGACGTCGACGAGTGACAATAAAATTAGATAAGTACGGATAGCCCCGATCCCGTCCGGTCCGTCTTGCGGACGGAATCAATCGCAGTAAAACATGGTATAGAGCAACAATCATGTTACGTTTTAAACTTCACGACACACTGAATTCTCAACCTTATAACCCAGATTTCAGAAGCCGTTTTATAAATTTTCGACGGTAACAATAAATTTGCCGATGTGTGTATCAGTCCGCTTTTCTGTAATGACACGAAACGAGTGGACTTTGAACGAAACGGGGATATCAGAATGGATTACAGAAATCTCCCTGTGAATCGTCGAAACGAAAAATGCACTAGACGATTTAAAGTGCAGCGTTTTCCTTGAAATATTAAACGATGCTTTTTCGGCTGAAATGTAACAATTTTCCGGGACACCGTGTTTTGACAAAATATTATGAGCAATAGTCTTATCCTTTTAGAAATTTTCTTTAACTCAAAGGGTTGGGTTGTATGCTATTCTTACCAAAGTGCTTATAAATGCATTTGTGTTAGATGCTACCTAGTTATTAGATAATCAATTTATGTTTGAATGCTAATGTGGAATGCGGTTTAGGATTTGCATCTAACGCAAACATTTCTAACAAGCCTTGACTAGCAATAATTACCTAAGATTTATGATTTATTTCGATTCCCAATATTCCGAATAATGTTCCTGTTAACATGAAAATTTTATGCACCACGTTTGATGCAATAAAACCTCCCTACCCTTATAGGCTATAAGAAAATCATTATCAACCCATTAATAGACAATCTTTAAAGCTGAACACATAAATAAACACCATTAAATAGGTACAGGCGGCAAGGAAAGTGCGGTTTCAATCGCCATAAACGTAATGCTTGTGTCGAAAAATGAAATTGATTTTGCGTTGGCTTCCGTCTTCGTGCCGTATCACCGCGGCTCGAGTGGATGGGGTGGCGCTAATAACTAGCAGTGAACCCGCCAGAGATGTTTATTTAATGGGGAGCCCCATAGACGCCTCTAATAGGGCCCCGTACTCCATACATGGCGTATCTGACGCGGCAACGCGAAGAAAATTATTTTTCAATGTGTTGTGATTCTTGTGTGCAACAAAAATGAGATAAGGGTGGAACAATTCGGCTGTTTGTTTGTTTGCTTTGAAAATGTGATTCGAATATGTATTCAGAAATGGATTTGTGAAGTTTGGGGCTGATAAGCTGTTGCATCTTAAGTGGCAATAGGTACATATACCTAAGGATGACGGTATAAAGATGGAGTAAGGGATAATTCCGTAATTCCGGAGTTTCGACATCATCAATAAAGCAATGAATTATTCAAATAATAGTACTATAGCTTCATAAAATGTAATTAACCCGACATATCGAATCCAAAAACTCAATCATAGGCAAATACGCTTTAGATCAGTCCATGTTATTTGATTTTTCATAAAATTATAAAAAATGGCAATACGTAATAAATACAATTTACCTTGTCCATGACCTACAAACGTCTGTTACAACAAAATTAAATTTTATTGTGAATTCTCAAAATAATAGGTTTTGAGACATCAAAGAAATAGAATATAGGTAAATAGTTACTAATGAAAAATACTGAAATGAACTGAAAATACTAAACTTGTTCTAGACATTCAAATTTAATATGACAAAACTATTTTATTTTAGAAAAAAATATTTAAATTTGACCTTCTTGCGTATTAATTTACTCAAACTAAGAATATTAAATGGGGAAAAGCTTATACAGATTAAACTAAGG
Organism: Spodoptera frugiperda; assembly: GCF_023101765.2. Classification (NCBI taxonomy): domain Eukaryota; kingdom Metazoa; phylum Arthropoda; class Insecta; order Lepidoptera; family Noctuidae; genus Spodoptera; species Spodoptera frugiperda. The sequence goes on along the minus strand of NC_064226.1, from coordinate 5,428,065 downwards.
ACAAAAATATAAACTTCTTTAAGGATAAAAACACAACTTCTTTTATGTTTTTGAGCAATTCTAATGTATAAATGAATAAAAAATCTACATAAGCCTGTATAACTCAAAGAATATACATATTTATATGAGAATTCTAAGAAAGTGTAAAGACATTGCGATTAAATGTTCACATTCACCTACATAACACAGAATCAGGTAGTACGTGTAAATCAGACTAATGTGACATTTCTGGCATCGGCCGTGCCCGCGTATTACAAATGAAACTGACAACATACTTACTTTACGTTACCTGACTTTTGGGAGTGCCTTTGCACCTTTATAATAGCATTTCTCTCACAGTTCTTAGTTGTTCGTGAGAAAAAAATCGTTGGTGTAACTTCACTCATAAATAACTTTAAATTCCAAGTATGAATAGTGATGACAGATATCAACTAAGCCCCTGTTTATAAAATAATTTCTAAAGATGTCGACCATATGGTAAAGCGACGATTTCTCGCGACTTAGTATAATATATCAAACTATTAAACACTGGTAATTAATCCTGTCACATTACCACTATAGCTAAGCAGATAATAAGAACAATATGAGTATCTCAGGAAGATATATTAAGTTACGTACTAAATGTGTTCCATATTATAAACTGACAGCTGATAGTATCACAAAACTTTTCCAACATGTGTTAAACACATACCAACTGCATTAAAGCAAACTTATAGCGTGTTAAACTTAGAGTACGTCTCAACACTGTCATATAAATGCATTAAAACTAATGCAGGTGACATCAAACGTCACCCACGTTGGCGTAGTGTATGCTGAATGTGTTCGCAGCTTAATTCGCAAAGCGTATGGCGAGATTATCATTTGAATGTGCCCTCAGACGATTGTCGGATTTCGTGACAGTTGCACAATGGGGGGAGGATAGCCCGAAGCAAAATATTTTTACCGAATAAAACCGGTGCCTCCTGTACCCTGTACCTATACGGGGAAATTACATTTTTATCACGAGTCACATTTTAAATTTTTCCTGTTATCTCACGCCTCGTTTGTATCTGCGATTTCTCTGTTTTATTTTCGTATCAATGTGTTTTGAGGGGTTTGTTTGTTGATTGGTTATTTGTTACGCTCTCAAGTATTTTTTTCGATACTAAGTAATTTGATCATATTCACATTTTCATTCAGCATGTCCTTCATTACGATGACTTTACAAAATTCGCCCCTACCAATCAGCTAATGCACTCACTAATTACACATTCACGGTCAGTTTTATTTACATCGACTGCGTTGCGTTCTTGCCTTCCCTAGGGTTTAAGGGCCCTATTGTGCAGGTTCAGGAACGATAGTTGGTGACTTAGAGCCCATTCTCACGCGATCCACCTATGCATTGGAGCATAATGAGCTGTTAAATCGACTGTACTGCCTATCGTAACATCTTTGTTCATTTCCTTGACAATAAGTGTAAATAACGCGTCGGTATGTATGTGTCTCGCTGCCTTAATGGTCTATTTATACGAACATTTATTTTTGTGTGTGTTGAACTTTCGCAAGGAAATATTCTTTCTAATATTAATATTGGAGTTAACTGTTTTCTTGGACCAGTAGTCTAGAGCGTAAGTGTATGTGGTGTGTGTATGTGTTTGTTTAGTTCTTTATGCCATTACTGTTCTAAGACATTCAAACAGACATGATAACCATCAAAAATAGCTGTGAGTTTAATTGGAAACCTAATTTCAGAAATATTAATTTCTCATCAGTATTGGTTTATATTTTAAAAGGAAAAGTAATAAAAATTCGTTCAATCTCACTCGGTTCCAGGACTTCAATTAATAGATATTACTAGTATTTTCATTCACCGCATTTTAAGTGTCGTTTCTTATTCTACAAAATTGAATTCCGATAGAATAGCGTTTAAGTAATTTCTAGATAACTTTTACGAGGACACTTCTCAATCTTTTAATTTAGAACATCGATAATAAAATCTCAATGGTATGCTAAAACTCGGTAATATCGTTTCTCTCAAGTCATTTACAATCATTATAATGGCTGAATAACGGCCGTTTTTCTGTTCGAAAAACAAATTGTGGAGTGATAAAGCACGAAATATGGAAGCCGAAAATTAGATTTAAAAGCAATTAAGTGACGGTGTACTTTTAAAAATGAAAATATCGCTTGGGTCAGTTCGTCCGGTAAAGTGGATGAATACCTACTTTTTGTCATGGGAAGAGGGTTCATACAATTCTGTATACTCATCTCTGAAAAGAATTGATGACTGTTTGAAATGTTTTAGTAATTTTTTTTGCTAACGATTATTAGGATATGTGTGCTATATTAAGTAATTGTATTTTTTTTAGTGTATAAGCTGGTAAACGAGCTGGCGAATTATCTGATGGCAAGCAATCGCCGCCACCCATGGACACCTGAAACAACAAAGGCGTTACAAGTTCGTTGGCGGCCTTTTGGGGGTTGGGAAACGAGGTAATTGGGCCTCTGTAACTTCACTTACATAACAATACATAACGCAAGCTTTGGTTCATTTTGGTTTTTTGTGAAGCCGTGGTATCACTCCGGTCGAGCCGGTCCATTCGTTCTGAAGTATAACTCTCCCACACTTGCACATTTGGTATTGAAATAGATTTTACTCTTTATGTTACATGAGAATGGTCGTAATATGTATATGGTATTTGTTTGGTGGTTTTATATTTATGATGAACTTTTAGGTAAAGATCAAAAGTTTGGTAAACTCAAACTCAAATCATTTATTGCATTCATGTGTATGTACATTAATATGATACATAAGGAGCATTTGTCTCAACAAACTGTACTATGTTAACAAAGAATCCCATATAACATTGGCTCTAAATATTCCTAAATAGTATGTAAATCGATAGATAAAGGATGCAATAAATTTACATCCTATTTTTAGCTGAATTTAGTATCTACCTTCGTTACAAAATATGTCTATAATTTAGCTATGAATTGAAGGAAAACAGACGTCACGTCTTACTAAGGTTTTTAAAAAATAAACACGGCGTTGGTGTTATATGACGTCTAATTCCCGTATCGTGACGTCAGGTGGAGTTATAACGGCAGTCTTATGTAATTTGAATTAATTTCTTTGCTATAAATAGACTTTGGTTTCTTACACCAAATATTACGCCCACAATATTTATACTTTTGAGTCTTATACAATGGGAATGGAACAATCTGCCGGCTTCTATGTTTTCTAAGAAATACAACTTACAAGGTTTTTTTTACGTTTGATGGGTCGACGTTCTTTCAAGGTCAGAGTGAATAGGTACTTTCTAAGTCTGTGTGCTCCATCTTCGCTTCGCCATCCTGATAGTAAGCAGGTTGGTGGCCATAAACGTTATAAAGACTAAAAAAAATTATTTTCCTAGTACATAAATAATATTATGTCTTAATATTATTATCCTTTATGGAAATTGGCTTACTCCCAATTAGATAGAGCTCATAACCTAATAGGTGAAAAGTGCATTTGATGAACGTCTGCCCACCTTTTTGACGTGACCACGAAAAAGTGACGTTTTTGTAATAAATAAATTAAATAAGAGGTACTTATATTTACTCCGTGAAGGCGTATCCTTGTATATTTTTATCTCAATTGTTTTCGAGTAGGTGCAAATCGAGTTGTATGAAAATGCCTCCAATATATCTTACGATATTATCATCTAGAGCAAAGGTATGAAGACACAGGGAATTGGGGCAAAATTGATTTTGTTTTTAGCCAGAGGCGATGCGGCTTACCATACATATTAGGAAACCGTGTCGGCAAAAATAATTCTAATGTACAATATATTAGAATTACTTTGGAAAAAAGTAACTAAAATTGTTTCGTATACTTACCTATCGTATGGAGCAAACACTTAAATGTTACTTTAAACCACATATTTATTAACATCTTTGCTGAAAATGTACGAAAAATGAGCGATATAGGACACCAGTAAATAAACCCAAAAGTGTCATTCCTCTTTGAGCTAATTTGCACACTACAAATACAGCAACGCAACAACATTGCAGCTCTTCTGTAGTCAAAGTAGACGCAGTTGTTCACACAGAATTTTATGGTATGGTTTATTTTGTTTATTTTTTTTATTGTCATTGAAATAATATGTATTTTTTTGTGTAATACTTCTGTGGACTAATACCACTTATAGTTTCATTTATGTATGTATGGGTGATTTCCATTCTACCCTACGTAATAGTTACTTACTTTTAAAAATACCTGAGATATATAACCAACTAAAAGTTTTCAACAACAGAGTTAGATATAGGTACCTAAAAATGTACATGAATTTTTACACAACAATTTTCTTTTTAACAAACAAAACTCTAAGAATAAATTGCTTGCTTTTACACGTGTCGCTATTAAAATTCATACAAACAAAATATAAGGTCTTCAATATGAAAAAAACCTCTTTTCTTAGCTTTGACCTTGTCTAACTAATTTATTCAGGGTAAGCCTAGACTTTATTTAGTTAATTATTTACATAACGTATGTAATCAGGCCTGAGTTACACAATATTAACATTCTAAACATATTCACCAAAGTGGTATTACATTAAATCAGTTGCTATGTAAATAAATACTAAAATATTTATTCTAGTGTGTATTTTTAACTACTGTATAGTAAAAACTTTACTCGTGTTTCTCTCTCTCCTCTCTAATAGTATACCACAAAGAGACTATGACCTCTGAGTTTGTTCCGGCACTTCTCAGAGCAGTCCGATAGAAAATGCCGGCCTCATCTAGTTATTTAAGAGATTGACGTGTAAAAGAGTTACATTGTAACCTATTTGCAGAAATAAATATCATTTATGTATGTAGGTACATTTAGTATTACAGGACAATTCTTAGTTTTTGCGAAATCCAGCTAAAAGTAAAGCCGTGTTCCACTATTTCATTTAAAATGAAAATTTATGAACTTGGTGCTAAAGCATTATTTTCAATGTAAATACCATCCATTTAAATGAATGACATACGAAGTTTCTAGAGACGGTTTTTTTTTTGTTATGGTAAGCAATCGCCGCCTGGACACTCGAAACACGAGAGGCGTTACAAATGCGTTGCCGGCCTTTTGGGGGTTAGGAATTTAAGGGTTGTTGAAGAATCGGGGATTGGGAAGGGGGTAATTGGGCCTCCGGAAACCTCACTCACATAAAGAAACTATGAGGCCGTGGTGTCACTCTGTCGAGCCGGCCCAGCAGTGCCGAAGCATGGCTCTTCCACACTTATGGTTTGATGCTTAAGTTTTCTTTTTATTATCATTGCAGTTGGTTGCCAAAAGTTGTGCAGATAAAAAAAATCATAGGGACAGTTGCCACTTAAAATGTAATTGCCAAGTAACGCGTTTCTTATCACACCTTTTAAAGAAAAAAGAAACGTTACCTACAATAGTTACACGGAATTCAATTCAGAAATACTCCTCAAACATACCTACCCTTTCACATATATCCTTGAAACATTATATTAGGCGTAGCTGACACTATCAGATTCTTCGACACACACCCGATTCTCACGTGTGACACAAACGAAGTTATGGTAAACAGCCCTCTATCGATGGAATAAGTAAACTAAAGTGCTAACAAAACCGTTGTGTTATCTAAACGTTACCTTTTTACTGTATGCCATCCGCGTACTAACCAGGTTTCACTAGGTCGACTACAAATTATGCTAAACGACTTTCAACCATAACCCATCGGAATAGTGACGTGATTGGTGTTGGGAAATTATGGCCGTCCCTCGTCTGTCACATTGGTTCGCATTCAGATTCGCAATTTGAAATTACTGGGGAGGTTTTCGTTTGTAATCAGCTGATGTTTAAGTGGGTTCTGTTTGTTTAACTTTGTTTGTTATGTGTGATGGGTGCAATAACCTATCATTTTTTTAAATAATACTAGCAAACCCGGCGAACTCCGTTTCGCCACCAATGATTTACCACCTTTTTTCCTGAATTTTCTTTGCTATAAACCTCACGGAGCCCGACACCTTTCCAACGAATGCAAAACCGTGGAATTCGGTTCGTGCGTTCTGGAGTTATAGCGTCAGGAAGGAAAATCCGACTTATTTTTATATAATAGATTATGTTTTGTGTCAATATCGTCGTCATAGCAATATTTTGGTTGCCTTCTTCCGCGAGCCGAGGGAGCACTTCGAAGGCAATCTTGTTTGTTAAATCAGTCAAATTAAATTTAGATTAGATGTAAAAACTGCTCTATTTAATTAAAATTTACGTTTATTAATTCCGTATTTACTTAAAAACTTACTTATTAAACTTAAAATACGTAATAATCCTTTCAGAACAAAATTGTAACCACAAAAACATATCTCCAGTCGCAATAACCAAACCATTTTCATACGCGACCAAGTCCGAAAGGGTACCATAAAATAATCCTCCATTCAAGTGATGGGACACCCAACAAAACCATATAAAGCGGGTATACGCGTCCACCAGATGAAAAACAACGACCACTGCCCACCCCAGTCTGCGGTCAACGAATTCATTTTACAAAATTTATTACATTTCGATAATCTGTTATTTTCAACCGGCGTACTGAATTTCAATGACGGCTATTGGCCAGGAGACGCGCGATATTCATAGATAGAGTGAATATATTTTTTTATTATTCTTCATTGGAAACTGTGGACTTTAGATTTTTGAGTGTCAGTAGGGTTACCTAAATTAAAACTGTCAGTTAAATAGAAATTATGTGTTGTTATTATACTTTTAATTTAACCTACAATAAATGGCTACTGAACTAACAAAATCCAATAACTTCTTTTCACTCTTCACGTAACTTATAAGGAATAAATGAATTTGACTGCACGATTGGCGCGATGACTGGGCAACTGGCTGCCGTGCAACGTGTAGCGGGTTCGATTTCCGCATGGAGCTCTTTGTGTGATCCACAAAATGTGGTTTCGGGTCGGGGTATTATGAACTTGTATATTAAATACACCCACGACACAGGAGAAAATCCTAGTGTAGGCCAAAGTTCTTTAAAAAATAAATAACCAAGAAAAAAATGTAACGGTTCATAATAAATTCTGCAATCATACATCAATATTATAGTCATTACAGCTAGGTAGAAACCTCAAAAAACTAATACTGGATCTAACCAAAGACATAATATCATCCTTACTCCTCACTAGTACCTTATAAATTGTCTTATAACTTAACATAGAGATTTGTAGCACAATAATATGTACCCTACTAATAGTACTTCATCCAGTCAGTTCTATTAATTTACATTGTAATCAACATGTCAAAGGAACAAGCTGGCTGGGCTACACCAGAAACAATGAACTAAATGTAAATGCCATTGTCAAGTACCTATAGAAGTGTTTAAGTGGGCTTAAGCCAACAATCGTTTGGGGTCTAAACCGGTGACCGAAATTCCAATGTATTCCTATGGTAATCATTGGAAAATAGTCGGGATTAGATGTAATGTATTTATTGAGAGAACATTTCCATTAGGTTAGTCGGGTACTCGTGTTGCGAGTTTCCTTTGTGCTTCCCGTGTATTGGGTGTTTTGTGTTTTATTTTGTGAAAAAGATTTCGAAATGTAGTTTTGGGATTTAATGATTTTTTAGTAAAAAAACATACATAACTTTACATCTTAAGCCAGCATATTAAACAGTTAAAGTGACATTAAACTATTTAAAAAATCATATACTAAAAACTAATTCATCAGCCATACATCCTTCCATCTCGCTGCGAACAAATCAAACTCTAGTTCGGACGTCAAGAGAGCATTCATCATAATAATTGTAATTATTAATTATAATTTATTAGAAAAAACCTGTATGTAATATTATCCTAAAACCATATAAGTTAATCTCGAAGCTACCTTGAAAAAATACAATACCAAAATAAAAGTACAAATATAAATATTTCATTCCAAAGTGAAACCATTTTCAAAAACAAAACTTGAAATTTCACGGTCCCTAGAAATACATTGCCAACAAAACAATTTGAACACAGAATATCGTATTCTCTTTAGCGAGACAATACATCAAATAGGCGACAATTCCGACCTGAAATAACCATTCGACTTGTAAATAAAGCAACAAAACTCAACACGAGGAGCCGAGACAACGTTCCAGTTTACTGAGCTAGTAACTTTACATAGAATCAGCAAAATACATCGAACGGGGTCCACTGCGTTTGCATGTAAACAATTTCTCATGCCGATAAGATAATATTGTTCGCGGATCATGAATTATTCTGCTGAAGTGTAGAAATATTTTCTACGTTCTTAATCTATGGTGGTAAGCGGATCACGTCGACTTATTTGTGTTTGTTATGAGATCAGGGCCCCGGGCGCCTCCTGCAGTCTTGTCTTGCACCCGCCCTGCTATTGTGCAAATTGAACTAGTTTGTTAGGGTGAAGGCTCATTGATTGTAATGCAAGGCAACTGACTGCCGATTAAGTGGACGTTCCAGACTGTTCCAGAATTGGTTAATCGTTTAAACATGTATTCGAAGCGAGACTTTGAATTGCTAAGGGGAGAATAAATTGAAAAGATTTGGTTAAAGTATCTGTTAAGATACCGTATAGAGTTGGTTCATATAATTTCTTTTACACGTAATTTAACCAGAAAATAGTAACAAAACAAAACGATAAAAAAATTGATAAAAAAAGTAGGAAATTAGGTCTATCAAACAAACAGACACATCCTAAAACCTTGGTATAGATACTATATATTATTCTGTATGCTACGAATCCACTGCCATTCCTCCGTAGATGGGTTTACACCAACACATAGCAAATACATTTTTCTCGTAAAACTATATTTTACACGTCAGCGTTCCGAGTACATCGTCTATTTTCGTGCATTTTATATTGTTACGTAACACTAACATTTTCCAATAAAGTTCACGTATAAAAGTACATAAGTACCTGAGTATAAACATAAAAATATGTGTTTACTAGAACACTTTCTCTCAATATATAAACTCACTCGACATTATTTTAGTTAGTAAACACATATTATCAGATCCTCAAGCGGAAAACGGGTTAAAATGAGATGAGTGGGTGTATATTACTAGTTAACAGTAGGTATATGTTTTAATATTTATACATATTAATGGTAACAGCATTTTCTGCGAGTCAACCTTTGAGAGTACTGTAAGGAAGGCCGATATAGGTAGCAATGTAGGATTACTATGTTACAAGTCCTATTGCCAGGAAATCTATTCCAAACTCTATATACTATTACTAAGAATGTTCCTACTTAGTGAAAGGAAGGTTAATTTATTTCATACATTTGTCTTTCCTATCCTATGTGTTACTAGCTTAACGTACCAGGTATCTAGCTCGCGGAACAATACAGTAATTTGCGTCTCAGTCTCTAGAGTAATGATAAAGCTAACAAGCAGTTGAATAGTAATGTACTGCCACGAACAGAAAGTAGGTGACTATTGATGTAGCAATAGATGTGTATGGTGTAACATATACCTAACCAAAATGGCACCTAAACCTGAAAGATTTAAGATACTTTTTCATTTATTTGCCCAATAGGTAATGTTTTATTGTTCATTATTTTATTGAATCTTTTTTAAACTATTATTCGTGGATTCCTACTCCTCTACTAAGACCATAATATACAGTAACTACGGTACTCGTCATGAGAGTAATGTGTCATTGAAGTTCTCTTTCTCGATTCTCGATTAGATTATTCTACAATTAACCACCGAAAAGCAATCGAAATGTTAACGCGTTTAGTCCTCTTATTGGTTGGTCAAAACATGATAACGTTTCGATGGTGTTTACGTAAAAACAAACTCGTACTAGGCTATTAGTACCCGTAGTACGAGTTTGCTTTACGTTGAACGCGCTCTTGTTTCGATTTCGTTAAACGTAAAAGAAACTTGCACTAATCCCTCTATTTTCTAATCGTCCGCAACGCACTTATGAAGCTTCTGGTGTTATCTCTATATACCTGCGTATTCATAGTCTACGATGGCGACCGCTTAATATCAAGTGGCCCGTAAGCTTTATTGCCACCAATTGTAGTTTAAAAACCTTCATTGAGAGATTAAAGTTTATAAACGAAACAAGTTTCACATATATACATATTATGACTGTATTATTATATTGCAATTGACAAATTATATATTTTAATGAACCATTTGACATAATACGACTCATTAGTTTAATTCTGCGTACAATATTATTAATGTCATTGTAATATATTTAATGTGGAATGGTTTAAATGTATTATAGACTAGCTGATGCTCGCGGCTTGTGTGTGTGGATTACGGACTTTATTAATAACAATAGTAACCTAAGTTACTCCTGCTAGCTGCCAATAAAGGTCCAGTCAAAATCAGTCTAGCCTTTTCAGAGATTAGCCAGAACAAACAGACAGACATACAGAAAAATATTGTAGAAATATTATTTTTGTGTAAATATCGTATGTGTATACCTATAGGAACATATTCATGTAGTAAGCGTAAGTATTATTTTAATATATACAGTCACTTTTGTTATATCATGAATTAATATGAAGTAGATATATATTTAAATTGTATGCGCAATTTTAACAAGTTCTATACAACATAGCACATCATTTCATTTCTTCACCGAAGATGAGCATTTCTACCCACTGCGACAGAGTTCACTTCTTAGGTAGGTACACTGGTACATGCATAATATCTATTGAATGTAACACCCACTTTTTGCGCCTCGGTTTACTTTATTTTCATAGACAACATCAAAGATTAAAATCAAAATTATTAAGCAAGGCTGGCCAAAACAGTGCAATGTAAAATGGCGTCGAGACATGACAACTGTGCAGTTTATGGCAAAACCTCAAAGCTATAAACAAGAAAACTGGCGAACAATAAGTTTAGTATCACTATCATGTGGGCAGTACAAAGCAGTTGCTACAAGCCACGGATGAATTAGTACATGGAGAACACACTCTTTACAATTATTTTGAGATTGTCATTAGGTTTTAATCAAAAACTGAATGCCAGTAAAGTGACTAAAATAATAATTGCTTGGAGAACACACTGAAAATAAAGCTCAATTTTGCAGAAAATAATTGACATTTGGTCAGACTCTTTGACCAAGATATCTTTTTTAACTAAAACTATCTGTTGTTTATGATGCATACCTAACATTAAGTTCCCTCATTATCTTCTCAAATCGGCCCCTAATTTTGTACTGGATTATAAAATGTCCACGATATTTGTTATTTTTTTAAGATTTCAATAAAATTATTACAGATATCGTTTTAAAATTACCAATCGATTACTCCTACAATAATTTATAAACTTATACCATACATAGCTATACAATAATGAACTTTTCAAGCAAACGTTTTCATCAAAGCACGGTATATATAAATAAATATATAAGCATTAACACTCCATCTATTAACAAATCAGTGAGACTGACCAGTACGAAACAGTCAGTATAAACGCATTCGAGTCACACATACAGTGTTAAATTTATTCAACGTAAGTGTAGACCGTTCGCTTTGTGTCAAAGTTAGTCCGCAGCCTAACTTAGTGCGGACTACTATAGACACATCTGTCTGACTGGCATTTTCAACTACTAGGATCAACTGTTACTGGGCTGGGAGTAAACTGCTTTAGTTACTGGATGTATTTATGAAAGAGTTAAATACTATGGTAAAGATTAAATGATTAGCATGTGAAGTTATTAGGTGGCTATTAGATAATATTAGTTACTGATGTAATACTTTAAGATTATCAAAAATTTCATTTTTAAATACTTACTACTTACAATGTAGTACTTTTTTAATAAATTAATATATTAATCACCTAATCACTTACTCTCTAAAGGCAAAAACAAATGTGTTTTTACTTTTTAGGCCTTGTCATTAGGCATCATTTAGTGCAGTTATATTGAGCCTATTATCAAACAATTTCGATACTATAGTTACCAATTTAATTTTTTTTAGGCAAAATAACATTTCGAAATTAAATAAAACTGGAATGGTTTATTTAGAATTCTGAACCACAAACGAATAAATGGAAATGTTATTAATAGGATTACCGATTTTGGGTTCCATATAAAAGATTGAATAAATCGATTTGCTTGTAAGCTAAAAACTACGTTATGTCTATTTTGAAGAAATTTCATTATTTAAAAGAAAGGTTATGTTGTATAGTGTAAAGTTTATGTATGTGTAAAAAGGAGAAATAATAACAAAAAAAATAGAGATTTGGTACAATGTAAGTAAACGACTGTTGTTATGCCGCTCCCAAAGATCTTGAATTACAGACACTTATAAGAAGAAGAACCAGCTAACATATAGTTTCCAACTTCTATAATTTTTTTTCAAACATAGACTAGATCTAAACCTATACAATAAAATAGCACACGTTGTTTATCGTGTTTTTCTAAAACTGTCCAGCTAAAAAAACCAATCTGTGTATTTTCGAATTCAAACACTCAATAGTTTTATATCATGATGTAAAATATATACTTCGTATTGCAATAGCTGACCGGATTCTGTGTATTATATTTTCAAATTGATGCTACTGTCCATTGAGCTGACATAATCTTTTATCTCCTGTTAAGACGACTGCCGGAAGATATGGGGCCATCTATTCTTAGACAAGTGCGACACGTAAGATACATAGAGCAAACTATCTTTGTGAAATATTTTATATGAACATCGATGTTTGTAGATTCTGCGATTGATCTAATAAGTAAATTGTATGACTGCTAATCATGAAGTTCTTGATTTGATTTGTATATGTATAAAGCATTGTTCTCCATTTAATTTGCTTTGTTTTACAAGGGTATGTTGGCATTCAGTAAGTTATTATGAACGCAAATTTTGTGTGCACTGTGCTTTAGATTCCAGGAGTAAAGTGATCGTTCTCTAGATTTCTAAATTTCTGTTTGCTCTGATCATAATACCGGCAAGAAACACTTTGTCAGAAATTTGAATCAAAATCAAAGTCAAATCATTTATTCCAGTGAAACCATAAATAAGTACTTTTAAGTAATAGTATGTAAGTCTGTGCGTCAGTGAAGCTAGGGTACTCCTTCCAAAGTGTAGCTTCGAATAGAGAAGAAGGAGCAAGAAACTCCATTCGGTACATTCATCAATATTCCTTCATTCTTCAATATCATGATCTTCTAATACATATTTCTAACAAAAATAAATTATAATACATCATCTTCTTTCTGAACAAGATTACCTGATTATAGAACAGTTCAGTGTAGTAATTAGCCAGGCATCCGTTGTAATAACGCTGATTAAACGCTGGCAGACAATTAATACCAGTGGTAACTCGGTAAGTGATTGGAAGACATCACCAATTACAGGCAGACGTAATTCCAATGTAGCTTATTGGAAGAATAATATGTAAAGTGAGACATAATTTAACATTAACTAAAAGTCACGGTTTACTCACGTAAATTAATGGAGAAAAGCTCTACTAGTTTCGAGTCACAGAGGGAGTCTCTTGTGACTCTCATAGAGTCCCTCTGTAATTTAGCATGTCTCACGATAATAATTATTGTAAAAAAAAAGAAACGTAACATCTCGTGTTTTATTCCACGAAGGCGCTAGTGCTAGGTTTAGGAGTCATCTTCTCTCAAAAATAAAAAAAATGGAAATGTGGAAAATTCTCAGAAAAAAAAATAACAATTCTTGGAATATAAATAAAAAATCATCAATATTTATATATAAAGTCAAATAAATAATACTACATATTTATATGCATTCTATTTTTCATTTTAATAAAACAAGAAAAGCGACCCGTCACAAAAATACCAACAGAAACGATTAGAAAATTCTTTGACGAAACATCGAACTATTCAATTGATACTAACTGAAAACAAATGAACCGAAACCCAATTTGTTTCTTTGATAAATATCTTCTATACCTTTATTTAATAGTCGGGTGCTCAGACAAATGTTTCAAAAACGAAACTAAATGAAAAAACTTTTGCAATGCATTCTCAGTGTGTTGGTAAAATGGTAACTCCAACTCAAATACTTTAGTGTACCTAACTATTGTCATTAAGTAACTTGCAGATGTATTATTTAAAAAAAAAAAGAAAAAGAATAACCAACTTTCATTAGTGGCATGAGAATTATTTTTTGTTCTGTCTCTATTTACTTGATGATGTTTACTTTACGTTATATTAAAAATTAGGTGTGGCAAATTTGAATATGATAACTATAAGTATTCATTAAATAAATTTAATAAACACGTACTTTATTGTTTAAAAATCTTATGTTATGACTGATTCCAATCGGTATAAACGTGATCTATTGCCGTTATAGATGAAGATATGAAAATTTTAGCACAACAAAAAAAAACAACATATTTCGCAAAGATAATGTAACGCTTTTTGTTCTAATCAACTAAAAATATGCACGCCCATAATACCAAATAGTGCATAACAAAGACAACAAATTTACATAATTTTCTAAGAATTATTACAATAAAAACTCATTAAAGATTCAACTGTAGGTACAACCAAAATAATTGCACTAAGCTCACGAATGTAAATAATTAATTTTATTTATAAGATATTTAAAATAAATTCGCAAAATAATCCTGTTGAAACTTAGGATTAGACTTAGCAGATATACCTAAATATTGAAATGAAAAAGAACAAAGTAAATTACGTTAATTCTTATGAATAAAATATTGTTGAGAATGTCCCAAAGGCAAGCCTAGGTTACGGTACAAAGCTTGAGGTCGACACTGACTTTACTTTCTTAGAGACAGTTATATTTTGTCACCCTTTAATGTAATAAGTTAGAGTGAGATAAAATATAGGGTACTTTAACTAGATGAGAGTACTAAGTAAAGTTTATTTTATTTTAACGTTACAACAATATTGAAATCTATTAGTATTTTTATATTAAACTTGACAATTAATTTCGTAAAAATAATTACTTGAGTATTGACCTAAGAATTACCTAACACAAAGGTTTTAATTTTATTATAACTTTCGTGAGATATATTAAATTAATTATTATGTTATCGGTTTTCGCACGTATCTGTTTGACGAGACAATCGCCGCGTCGTGTGTCGCGGTATGCTGCTCATGAATATGACCCTCTAGCATGACTTGAAACTAGTCGAGTTCCTCGTCAAACAGTTACGTGAGTAAGACGATTGAAAAAGAAATAGGTACTGTTGTATTCTACTGGTGCCCCGAAAAGAAAATCCGTTCACTTAATGTTCAGAAAAGTATCGTTATTTATCCAGCTCTATATAAATTACTTGTCTATTATTTATTTATTTTTGTGTTCCACGCTTAACTGGGTTGGCCGGAAAACGACAATCGAGTATGTTTCGTGTTGCCAACTGCATGCTGAGTCCAAGACCATTTCGTCTTTTATTTATTTGAACAACAAAATAACATCGTTCCATATTTTGAACGTCGAATGTGCACAATTCAATATGACAATGTTACGAATGGTAACAATTTTTATAATATTTTTATTTAAAAATAGAACTCTTTAAACAATAAAGGCTGGAATTAAAAAGTTGGCATTAAAATGTTTAAATCGTTCTAATTAATTTACTAAATGTGTAATTTTAACGATGTAAAGAAAAACATTTGCAAGTTTTATGCAAATGGGCAAGCGTTGGGCGTCGGGCATACGACTCCAATGGGCAATCGTTGAGCATACGGTGTGAATGTGCCTGGCAGTAGAGTAATGGCACACAAATATGCAAATTGTAAAATTTTGCCATTATTAAAACGTTCCGTAAAAGAAAGATCATTATTCCATAATGTTTTCGTGCATAGGGTTGGGGATATTTCGGATTCGGATAGTTCTAGCGTTAGAAAAAGAAGTTGTAGGAATTTAGTCACAGTATAGATAGTATTTGTTTCATTATATGCTTGTTAGCTTTGATTCGATATGAATTTTCTGTTTAAAAAGATGCTTTTAACTTTCATTCCATCCTACAGATAGGTAAGGTACCAGACTAAACATCAGACACACGCACGCACACAAACAAACTTATGCGTGAAAAACAACAATGTTTTATCCAGTGAAAATATATTACCTAACACAACTGAATAAATAAATAAAAATAAATTCAGTATTGTCCAAACCAAATGGAACCACGGAAGCGTTTAATCAAATCGAATACATTACGCACACTTTATTAAATCAAACTAAATGCAAACTTGGACCAATTAGTGGTGGACAGCCCTAGTTGTTGGTAGCGCGTAAACACAACTCGCTAACGAACCGAACGGGCCCCCTGCACAAATTTGCAATTTCGATTGCTACTGTTTGCATGTACCTGGCAACCCTACGTGTGTTGCGGAAAAATTTGAAGGAGACTAGCATAGCCAATATTTGTAAAATATATTATAAAGTTTAAAAATATTGCATGAAAAGGTTAGGTTCCAACATTTCAAATCGGACAGATTTTCATATTGCATACCATAATAACACATCTATAAAATTAATTATTTGCTATATGCATAATGTTCGTTAGAGTTGGAGCATTATGAACTCACGTATACATAAGTACTATCATTTGTGCCTAGGAAAACGGGGTGGTTTTTAGTCCATAAGAGTTTGACACTCCCTCTCGCCTCACTTAAGGTTGGAGAATTCAGTGAATGATTAACACCCACCCCACCCACACATACTCAAAAATAAACAAGACATCGCTCTTAGTCACCACGACTTCATCATCAAAGCAGTCAGTTCTCACTTACAAATTTCACAACAAATCATCTATTACAAACTTCTTATTCCAAACGCATAAATCACGCACACATTTTTAACGACATTTAGAAAATAAAAAAATTGAAATATACAAAAATTAACATGATTGTTGTCTCAGTATTTGCGTGCCCCACTAATGTACCAGCCGCGCGGTACAAGCACAGCCGCAGTAATTTTTCAAAGCTTGTTGAATTATGTAATTGAATAAAAGCGTAGATTTGCATGTGTCGCGAAGTTTTTATTGTATTGTATAATAAGGTTAGGTAAGTACGTCGCTAATTGTGCTGGAAATGTTTTTATTCTTTTTTATTTTACATTACCATTACATACCGATCTTTGAATAAAGATGACTTTTTTATTATTCGATTATTCGATAGCAATTACATTATTCCTCTTTTTCATAATATGAACTTTGTTCTGAATTGGAACATACACGACTTTCGTCTGTTTTTCCGAGTTATGTCTACCTAAAATTATTTAGACACCACTGCCAAACGATGAAGGAAAACATCGTGAGGAAACCTGGGCTTATAGTTTCTAATTATAAGTTTGTAATCGCCAACTCGCAATGAGCTAACGTGGTGACTAAATGTTCGATCTTTCTCCATGTAAAAAGATTGCCTTTGGTCAGCAGTGGCCACTTATAGGCTGATGATATTGAATGTATTATACACAGATATAAACCGCATTCTAAAAATAACTATTCCATTTACATGAACAGAACCGTATCATATCTTTCACCTTTTATAAACCAAACATGTTACTATACGCTCGACAAAACCAACATTTCCTTACAATCATTTTATGAGACGGCGATTGTAATACATGCATGACAATAAATACAATATAGATATCACAAAATATACAATGTAATCTAACTGATACATAAAATGAGAGAGATTCTATCTGTTTTATAAATCAACAGAATGCACTACGAGGCACTTTACAAACGGTTTTTATGTACTTTTTATTCATAAACCGACGAGTAGAGTGGGTTGCGCTGATAGAATCGTAAAATCATTTTTATGTGATCTGAAACATGTCTGCTCCCATAGGATTTTTGTCACAATGTTGTCTTTACGAGTAGAATGTAAAATCGCGAGGTGTGCCAGACTATTCCAAGAATTGGGTTAAAAATATGTAGACAAGCCATAAAACGATTTTATGAATGAATTTGAGATGCTTGAAGAATGAGTAGAACGTGTTTTTCTGAACGCTTTGTAAGTAAACGATGGCTTACAGCTGTTTTAATAAATTAACGTAAAAAGACGGTCAATATTTTTTAAGCATTGTAAACATTACAAAGTCTACGAAAAACTACTGTTTAATTTTCAGCAATTCTTTTGGCTAACGTTTACATATACGAACAAAAACAGTTTAAACATAAGAAGAAAGATAAAGAACATAAAAATGAGACCACAATGAAATAAAACAACAAAATTCAAACAGAAGAGAATAATAAAAAAGAAAATACTATTATTATTAACATATAACTTACCAAGCCATTCATTTTAAATGTACAGGCAGGACTTTAAAATATTAAACATAATCCAAAAATCGGTAAATCCAATGTAATACAAAATAAAAGTTGATAGCTTTCATAGGAGTCGTAGTCTATAGTGTATACTGTATAGGAGTACATACAGGCAACGCAAACCACTCAGCCATTTTGCAAGTTTAACAATATTTCACTTGGCTGTCATACGAACAAGCCAGTTTTATTTTATTGTCGAAGCACGATCGACTGTCATCGTTTTGTTTCCCATAACAGTGTTCCGTTATGCGTTTCAATTTTTTCACCGAAAACTTTTATACCTAGTTGAAAACTGGAAATAGGTGCCAGGATCAAAACTAATAATTTTGTTATGGATATTATTGTTAACTAGCTGGCCCGGTAAACTTCGTTCCGCCTCAAACAATAATTAAAGACCAAAATTTGTCGAATCGGTCGAGCCGTGCTCGAGTTTTAGCGAGATATTAACGATCAGCAATTATTTTTTATATATAGAGATAGAAAAATCTAGGAATCAAAACAAGAATTGTGAACATAATAATCTTACCATATTATTTTCGTAAGAAATGTTGCCTCATTTCTTTTCTGGCCTTTTCCAAACTAACTAACATGATTATTCGTGTACTCCGTATATGTTTCGCAAAATAGACAACCATTTACTAGACTAAGTTGTGGCTTCTAGTCAAAAATATTTATGTAGCGAATTTAGCTCACAAAATAACTGGCTTTAGAAGTTATTATTAGTTCTAAAATAGTTCGTCTAAACTTAAAACGGTCTGAGCAATTGAGCATTCCATTGTTTGATTGAAAGTAAGTTGAACACTTAAAATTACGATAGTCTGTAACTACGTTTAATGAAAAGCTAAAGTTTTTGTAAGTTTATAAGTATAAAATTAGATTGTTGAATGTGTGCACAGAGTCAAAAGCAAATTAGGTATATTTATAGATTTTTTTAAATCATAAATCTATGACACCATGATTGATTTTTCCGTGCACACATATCTCTCAGTATATGCTCAAAATCATTAATCAAACATGTTAATTAGACGCTTTTCCTCATCTCTGATCTACTAGTCTTTTACCACCTAAATAACAAAAAAATATCTTAAAGCGACTGGCTACAAACTAAGTAGCCAATCGCTATTCATACCTTGAGAATGTGAACCTTAAGAAATCTAGTCTTCTCTACCACATCAATAAAAAAACCTCCTTGTAAGCCGTGTGTCGGTACTCATAATTGCAAATCTGTAAGTAGGTTCTTCAGAACTCCCATGAGCTTGTACTGTGGTAGGTAATGCCAGATTACCATAATACATCATTGTTATGCTAACTCTTTTAAATGCACATTTATGACATGTGCAGCATTGTGCAGTGCCGGTTTAAGGTGTGGGATTTGGACCTTGCAAACTTATTTGCATGTTTTCTTCTTAGGTATGAATGAACTTAAAGTTAGGATTGTTTTGCCGATCGCATAAAGATTGGGTGACAATTTACTACCAAACCAAAAAAAAATATCTTTATAAATACTGAGATTAGACATAGTTTTCTATAAAATCACAAATTACCTCTATGGCTAGATTTTTCAAATTCAGTGTGCTTAAAATGATTTGTATATAATTTTAAAATTCTACACACGCATTAACATTACCTAAACAAGCAAAGAAGCTTAAACACAGCAAGACCCCATCTTATAATGGAACAGCTATCAGAAAATGGGTCGCCATGAAAAACTCCCCAAACAGCGTAATTTAATAACGAAGTATCATCACTAAGGGAGACGATAATAATAAATCTAATGGCAGTTACCACAATAACCATTGACAACGGCGGCATAGTTCATCGATTAGTCGAAGCGAGTGCGACCTGCGATACTGTTAATTAAAATCCAATATTGTCTAACCAAAATTGATTGCCAGAAACCACGTTCGATGGTACACCAGCTTAATCTACCGTTTATTGTGAAGTAACAAGGTGAAGGAAGAAAATTATGAACTGCAAATATTTGGAATAATGTCCCAATTTTATCGAGATTTTATAGCGTCCGCCTCGAGGATTTATCGTTATTGTTTCGTGATATTTTTATGGCGTACTAAGCAGATTTCGAATTAAATTTCTTGCGTTAAGTTTCCTTGGGGTCTTGAATTAATTTGTTTGAGAACCTTTTCGACTTTAATAAATGACTAAATTGAAAATATCACAAGAAGACACTACTTCTTGTTGAAAGTTTGTGAGGAACTTTATACTTATTAAAATGTAGGTGAAAGTGGGTGTACATTGTACAGTGGCATTACGTATCATAATGTGCACCTCTACCAACTGTTCGGGGATAAAAGGCGTGATGACGTAAAATAAAACATAGGTACTTTCAATCTTGACTTTAATTGCAACTCTTCATATTTTAATAAGCCTAGTTTATATACCAAACCTACCTTTCAAATCATATTCCCGTAGCACACAAATTCACTTACCAAAAACCAAAAAAGGATCACGCAATACCGCACAATCTCCATACAATAAAAGGTGACCGAGACTCGTCCATCGATAGTCGGCAATTTGCAAGCTGCGAGCACGATACGGCCACGATACGGGCACGATACAGGCACCTTGCGAGATTTACGGCGTAACATGGTTTACTGGGAAGCCCTCAAGGCTTACTTACAATGTGAACCAAGCTCACAGCATGCAGGATACTTAAACATGTACTGTATCTATTGAACGGGATTTATTTGAAGTACCGTACTGTATTCAACGAGGCACTGTTTTATGTAGCCAGCCCTGCCAGATTATAGCTCTGTAATAATTGTTTGACGTGGTCTAACGGGTTCATGGTAATAAGCTTTTGTAATAGCTGGTGATATTTCGCTTGTCTAGCCTTTGAAATGTGCGACCTATAAAGAGATAGATTAGATCTGTGTTTTGTTTGAGGGCATTGAAATAAGTTCTGTTTCTTAGACTTTTCATATTATAGATATCTAGACATTTTATAATGCTTTATAATGCTAAAAGTACTTTGGGCTCAAACTTACTCGGAATATTGAATCGAATAAAAATGTGATAAAAGGGTTCATGCTCTCCAGAAAAGTAAGGACCCCTTTGATTAACCTTCGAGTCATTTAATTTTGAAACCAATAAAAAGGAATGGCTTTTAATTCCGAAGTATAATCGAACAAAACATTTAAAACAAAAGAATCTCGAAAAGTTATCAGCACGCATTCAGATAATAAAATCCAATTTTCGATTTCTATTAATCGGCTACAATCAGAGTGGGCCCAATTGTTCTTTGATATCGTTGGCATTGAATCGGCAGCTCGATTGCGTCGACACTGGACAGCAAATTAATCCAGTAGACAATGGCAGTCGTGACGCGGCGCGCGCCATGTTTGCGCAGACAATAACAAATTATTCATACTCGGTGATGGAATGTAAACAGAATATGATTGGCTATTAGCATGCGGGGTGTTGAGGCCTCCTGGCACTCTGGGGACCGGGGGACCGCATACGGCCACTCGGACCGAGGGATCATCTCCCTTAGCTATTAACAAGTCGCCGGTAGCCACATCCAACTTTGTTCCTAACGTATTCGGAACTTAATTTAATTAATTACGTTCCCTCACATCGTCCTCCATTTCGCTAAATATTATTTTCAAGTTAAGGGGACTAAATAACTAAGATCAAACGAACGCGGACATAAATCCCGTTGTGATGTTTTACGAAGACGGCAAAATGAAATTATATCATATGTTTTGTAGGCTCGCTGTAAAAGCTCTTTGGGATTACACGAGGTCGCGTTTCGTAGGATTTTATTGATCATTATTCATTATAAACGCCGACGTAACTGGCCGCTGCGTGTTGTATTAAGTTGTTAAAAGGGTTTATGGCTTGAAAAATAATACTTTTTGTTTTATGTACAGAGTGCTCGTAATGGGAAAAGCAGATCACGTCAATCAGATCGTGGAAATGATTATTGCGTTTGTTTTCATAAAAAAGTATTGAATTCAAATGTATTTTTTTATTGCAAAAATGAATGAACATTGGTGTTAGTTTCGTTAAATATAATAGGTATAAGTACAAGTAATAAATACCATAAATAGGTACTCGTATATGTAATGCAAGTATATCAGAATAATTAAAAAAATCATAAAATAATTGAAAATCTGGACAAACCTTCAGTTATTCGTAACACGTTTTATGGCACGGCAAAATATAAATTCCCTCAAATAACTTCAGTCCGACACAAATAAATACTTTTATTGTTTTTATTATGAGTTATAAAAGGCGTAAAGTTCTGGTTTATTTTCCACGTTAAGAATACGAAAAGGTAAATCTTAAAGGCTTATTTTTTCCCTATTTCCTGAGACTTGGTTCGTATTGACGATTGAAATTTTACAGAAACATTTTGTTTTAGGTACTTAGGTATTATGTATAAAAGGTTAAAATTACACTTTCAATTTGGCAACTCAATTTCGTTTTAGTAAAAAACATCCGTCTTGATAAAGTTTGTCAAAAGAAGACTTTCACAGATAAACCACGATATACTTATATATATAAATCGTAGATTCTAATGAAAGCTAAAAAGAAAGCATATTACAGAGCTGAAAATATTCGTTTTAAATTAATTCATACATTTCTCACGTTAAGTACAATATAAAACACCAGTAGGTTTATACATTCACACAAAATCCCTCCCCAAATAAAACGTGTCATTTTATATACACGTAAATATAAATATGACACATGAAAAATAAAACATGGAATATTTAACAGGAGGACCGAGAAGCGATGTTAAAAAGCATACTTTGGAAGACAATTTTTATATCATTTTATCTTTAAAAGTCTCAGTTCTTTCAACACAGGGCCCATTTGCCGCCTCACTGAACCGCCACAGAATATCGAAACACCCGTTTACATTTTTACGAATGCAATGTAAAGACAATCTTGTTAATGCCAGTTCGCATAGTTAACGAAGCAACGTTCAAATTTGCAATTTTGATTGGCGCTACAACTCCATCCGTATTTTACCCAACTGTTAGAGCTGATTGGCAAATTATAATTTAATCGACGTGTATTTCAATGAAAACAGTGCATTTCATTGACACGGTTTGCCCGATAAAGTAATTAGTGTCCAACGAATGAAATAGCTATGTTCGTGTCTGTCTAAACTTAGTTTCGCCCGCGACTGGCCTTTGGGATCGAGGAAAAATATTTTCGTTTCATTTTAAATTATGATGTCCGTGTTTGTATAGGAATTTGTTACACAACACGCTACCGATTCCCTTGTGTGTAAGTAGGGTTAAGTTAATGTTTGGAGTAATTTATAATTAAAATTGGTTAATTTATAATTCAAATGTTACTTACGGTATATTAGTACGCTTCTCTGTTTGTGTTTAAGCGTAATGTTAGTGATTGTATAAATTAAACAATTTTAAATAAAAAATAATGAGAAAACAATAAAACTATGGATATTTTTATAATAATAGTATGAAATAAATTACTATAATTGTGCCTTCGCACGTGATCATCAGACATGAATACATTTTTTTGAAAAATTGAAAACAAATTCCACATTTATATTAATATTAAAACATAACTAATATCGTAACTGATTGTTTATTCATATCAGAAAAGTACGTACGTGGTGAAAATAAATAAAGAAGTACCTACAGTGCTGAAAAACATTAACAAAGATGGAAACACGTAGCAAAAACAATATTCGAAAAGAAGACTATAATAACATACAGAAATTGCCGTCGAATAAACCGCTTACTTTTCCATGAGGTAATCTGAAAGCGATTACATCGATAAATAATAAATAATTCAGCGCAGTACAAGCACGTACCAGTATTTAAGTTCAGAGTTGCCAGCCTGCGCCTCAGCGTCACACTCTCATTCGATTTATTTTATAGCTCGTAAACAAAGCTGCCAACTTCTGCCACTCGCTTGACACTTTATGGTAAATAAGATTTTACGGTAACGCGAATTTCCAATACTTACCTCCTTTTCTATAGCATTCTCTCTCTACATGCAAATGACAGTAACCATAAAAAGCATTGTATTTGAACTACAATTGCTCTACAGACAACATAAATGTTGATTTCTTCGAATCCTGCCGTTCCACAGCGTGCAAATGTCACGATGTAATCTTTCCCGAAGTATTTGTGCAAGGCCAATAGCACAGCTGTCGTAATCGGTACGAGCTCCGCCTTGTTTTCGCCAATAATTAGATTTGGCAAAGTTTGGTAACATAAAAAACAAACGACTGCAGCAGAACTTTTACTGCGGTTTCATGGAATCGAAGTCCTCGACGCGGTACCACGACACCGTTTTTAATAACCGCGCCCGCTCAATGTTCGAATTCTAATCGAGTTTTAAATTGCAGCTATTCTTGTCTGGCGCTCTCGTTCCTCTCCCTCCCGGCTCCGGCTGAACTTTCATCTCTCGTCTACGGTTCTATTCCTCGTTAGCTTCTCCTTAAAACTTCGGCGGCGACTTCGATAAGTTTTTTAACTTCAGTAGAACTCGCTTCTCATGATTAATTAATTCGATTGTGCGTGAGCTATTTGCGACGTGATCGCTTGCTGTGGTGTCCATTATTTCACGATTTGGGTCGAGGGGAGCCTTATAGTAGGGGTTGATTCTGCTCGGTCACCGCACTAAACGGTCTTGTTACATTCAGTCTTCACAATTTCGCTTTTTTATACGAAAAGTTCAAAGGAGGGAGGTATGTTCCTTATGGGACAAGGACAGCTCAATTTAGACTAAATTTTAAAGGCACAATGCAATTTTGCTGTCGTAACAATCTGCTCTTTTTATTTAAGCTTTAGACTGTTACAAACTTTAATTCATGCTACTATTGTATGGAAAATAATTTTGTTACACTATAAAAAGATAGGTATGTTTACAGACACAGCATAAAGAAAAAGTTACGAATACATTTCGAACTAGGGATTGCAATCCGGTCCGGCGGATCCGGTAATACGGCGGATCCGGCGTGTTTTTGGACCTACCGGATCCGGTGAGTCGGCGCCGGATCCGGTGGCGGATCCGGTAAAGCAAAAAATACACGATTTCAATACCTGACCGAAAGAGAAATAAAATTCTGAGCTCAATATAAGTTCACAATGCGATTGTGTAGTCGTGTATTATTAACTTATTACTTGTTCAGTCAGAATATTTACCTGCTTTTTTTGTTAAATTCAGAACGGAAATGTTTATGTATCTAGGGTATAGAGGGAAAGTTAATGCTAAAACAGAAACAGATTATGAGAAAATACTTAAAAAAGAAATGACTGTGTATGAAGTAGAAGGAGTAAAATGGAAAACACATTTCGCTGATCTACAGTTACTTGATGGCGATTAGGCAAACCAGTGTTGAGGCAGAAATGGCCTTTTCTGCCGCAGGTTATATTTGTAGTGCCATCAGAAGCAGACTAGGATACAGTACAATAAACACTATTTGTTTTCTTAGATCGTTTTTTCAGGCACAGAAATAATTTTAATTTGAATTTTGCATTGCAGAAAATAAATGCTTCTTGTTTTGTTTCTTAGGATTATGAAATGAAGTTGTTGATTTTATAAGTACAAATTTAAAAGACTGTTTTGTTATACCATAACTGTGTAGATTATCATAATTTGATTTAGTACAAATAGTACCAAAAATTACAATTAATACCAAAAAATATAATTAAAAGTGATTTTATTTTTCATAAATACGTATTTTATTTTCTTTTTATACATTATTATCAAAACTATAAACCACTAAATACTAGGCCCTAAGTAACTTTAAAATCCGGCCGGATCCGTCCGGATCCGGCCGGATTAGCATCAATCCGGTGAATTCCGGCCGGATTGAAAATCATACCGGATTGCAATCCCTATTTCGAACGCATGAAAAGTAAAAATTCCGTATTCAAACGAATCGCTCCTACATTCGAAGCGTTGAAAACGGAAAAATATACGAGCTCTAAAAAAGGCCGTCAAAATAAATCATTTTAATTTCCACACGGCATTAAAGACATAATCCGCTATATTTTAATAAATTTTACTACTCGTAAAAACATGAACAGCGCACGTTACACGTACGCTGGCGTTTGCGGCTTTCGAAGCACGCAATGTAATTTAATTAAAAGCGACGTACGAGTATAAAACATCGGTGTGCGTTCGTACTTAAGACGGCGTTAATTCACGGGGGCTTGATGAACCCACGTGTAGCATCCCGCTAATGTTCGCATTACTCAGGCGACGACGGGTTGATTGTTTATATGCGGATTCGCGGTACTGTTGTTATTGGCCGTTCGTTTACTTTATAACCGACTAACCGTAGGACGTAAGATAAATACGTAAAGGTCCAGTCAATATTTTAGGTGGATGTTTGCGGATGATATTGGTGACCTCTATCGGTAAGTTAAACTCGGTGGCGGTCGATTCTTGGATAAATGTGATGATATAACGGGCTAGTGTTTTCTTGTTTACCTAGGATGAAAAGAAAACGTAGATTCGTCGAGTCATGCGAATAGATACTATATCTTTTGATTATATTTGACAGAATTGCCATTGGAATTTTGCACGATAATATTTACTTAATGTAGGTTCTCTTTATTGGTTTGGTGATAACCTTCAAGGTCTCTTAGTGATTTCGGAAGTATCATATATGATGATGCAACGTCACGCCTTTTATCCCCAAAGGGGTAGGCAAAGGTGCACATTACGGTACGTAATGCCGCTATACAATGTACACCCACTTTTCACCATTTGTGTTATCAGTCCCATGTAATAGGGTCTAGTAACTTATACTACTGAACATAAGGGGCAAATAATGTGACGTCAATCACAATTTTCTTTATTATCTTCCTGGCTGGTTGCCTAGCGCCGGGATTGACTTCAAGGTCGTGTTGTCATTGGTAACCATCCATTTATTTTAAATTTGTGATCACATTTTTTAATAATGAATGAAGTATTATGTCGCTAATTTACTGGTTGACTCTCTTTATTGTTTTGACTTTTTCTATGTAATAAGATGGAGTGATAGAGGTGTGTTTACATTATCAGATAGGTATTAATATTTTTTATTATGACACGAAGTCTTAAATTTTGCTTTTTGTCTACATCTCATACTATTTTTTTAAACATTACCCCACACTAGAATTGTCACATGACACCAAGACCCGAAACAACAATTTGTGGATCATACAAAGAGTTGCTCCGAGTGGGAATCGAAGCTACACGTTCCGCGGCAGCCGGTTGCCCTACCACCTCGCCAACCGTGTAGCTTTATCAGTCTAATATTTTTATACTAGACTGATAAAGATATACTGAACAAAGTATTTGTTAACTACATGTTCTTTTATAAAGGCAATAACAGTAATTGTGATAATTCCCCAGAAAAACACACAATATTAAAATACTACTCTACCCACTTCAAAAAGGTCTCACAACGTTCCACTCCACCAATTACAAAGCAGCTATTATTTAACCGTGAAAGCTTTCCGAATATAAACCGATTACTCGGTAAGTATACGAAAAGAAATTATGAATATGCAGGTACCCTGATATTTCTCTTTGGCAAAACCGTTTTCCCCGATTTTTCCGTATTTTATTCAATAAAGGCCTTTCAATAACATCCCCCGAGTCTTATTAAAATTATTAACAAAAAAGTGAAGGGGTTTTTTTATTAATACCTTTACTTAGAAATAAATTACTTTCATTTTCACATCACGGCGTGTTTTTAAGAAACCGTTCAGAAAAGATGTAATAACTTTTACACCCGGTATTTCACAAGCGTAAAAAGATTTTGACAATTGTTTTGTGAATTTTCTGAAAAGGGAACCGTAGAATTAAAGTAATCAAATGGCTGTTAAGAGATTTTTTTTCTCTGTTTCTGTATCCGACTTTGGTTTACTTACCATTAGGGCTATTTTGGTAACTGCTCTATGTAAATAAGAGATTTCGTTCTTTGTAAGAGATTTTTATAACTATATTTGGGAACGAATTAAAGTAATTCCCGGAACTACGGACTGCCTAGCGGGTTACCGGGGCTCTGGCTCAAAAAGCAGGAGTAGGAACGGGGTGGTTTTTAGTTATTAAGAGTCTGACACTCCCGCTCGCCGTGCCCAAGGCGGCAGAAGTCATTGGATGACTTTTCCCATCAAAAAAGGACTTAAGTACAAATAGGTAGTTTAAATAGGTAGGTACTATGATTGTTCTTATATTGAAGTATAAATGTATGATAGTGGGAAGCAGACTTCATCGGTTACTGCAGACTATAAATTATAAAAAAAAAATACCGAATACCTTACCAAATTCATTTAAACTTCGAATACGACAAGACTTATCAACGAGTCCGTCTTGAAATTCGAACTTCAAATGCGGAAAAATATTTTTTAAACTCCACCAAAACCGAAGTCGATCTCGGAAAAACATTAAAACAACAAAACTGGAACCTTTTTGCAAAGATTCGAAATCCGAACGCATACAGTGCAAAGCTGACTGTATAATTGAACAGTCGGCGGCAGCACAACGGGTACATAAATAAAAGATGGCTGTCGATAGATACAGGAAGGAGGGGGCACAATTAATTAAATTAAGACTGAATAAAGTTTGCTATCTTTTCTTTTATCCCACCAACGCCATGGGGATAAGACGTCCTCGCTCCGAACAATTAAAATTTTAAAAGTTCGGCGTTAGATATTTAAAATTGCTCCTAGGATTTTTTAAGATGGACTCCACTTTTAAAGATGGCGCTCCGTTTTTAAATGCCTGGGAAGAGTTACTGTATTGTTTGGAAGGATTTTCTTAAGTTGTTCTTGTTTCTCTTCTTTAAGATCTAAACGAAATGGAAAATAGCTTTAGTGGCGAATACACAAACATTATCATTAAGAAAAAGAAAATCTTCGACTTAATTGCTGTTCCACATCTTTGTTTATCTTCCTCCTTTTATTTGAGTAAAACACAAAGGGAGATAAACAATGCTGGTTTAAATTTAATTATCTATTAAATCAAAAATAATGAAAGCATTGAAAAAAAAACATATTTAATTAATTTATAAAAATAAAATAGCGTAGGTACGTTACAAAGTTAAACAAAAATTTTGAAAATGGAAAAAAAAACTTTTATCTGACATCCGAAAATTTCTCATAAAACGTCCATTTCAAATTCACGTGGATGTCATGACCTTTTCTCTGGGCCTGTCACGTCGCTACCCTTACGCACACACGTGTCACAATATGCTTTTTATTCGATAAAATAACTTATTTTCGGATTATTTTGTTAGCACGAATACAGTATAAAGAGATGGGTACTTATTCGAATCTGCCATAAAGTGAGATGTAAAGTTTCGTCTTCGTCTTTTCGCTTCAAAAAAGGTTCAAGGCTAGAGGTCAGTACTTGTCTAACTAGATTCAAGTGAATTAGTGTTTTATGCAGAGAGGCTATTCAATGATCGTAAACTTTGAGTATAAGTAAGAGTTAACAGAATTTTTAAAACAATTTCAGTAGCTATGAAATTAAGTACTGAATATAAAAATGCTACTATTAAATTATGCTAATGGTATGTCAAAAAACTCTCTATCGTTTTCCATAGAGTCCTTATTCAACTGGCAACTAAGAGCAACCAGACATGACTACACCACACACATTATAAAAACAAAACAACACTATTCAGCTATTCACAAAACGAAAATGTACATTGCACAATGGAAAACGATAGGCATGGTACACACTACACGCTGTATTGCGGTATGGGGACAAGTCCCTGGGGTGTAACGCGCCCCTTATAGCGATATCCATCACGGTGTATAGATTTACATGTTATTACACATTACACTCAATTTACATACGTACTGCATGCACTTAACGCGTTTCTCTTTGAACAACAGAGGTTAAATTATGAGTACCAAAGGCATAAAGGTGAAAATGTGTGCGAAAAATTATTATTTATATTCAAAAAGCGGCTTGATGGATAGACCTTGCGGTGGATTGTTTATATATTTTGTAAAGAGCTTTTTGTTTACTTTTGTTAGGCTTCTTCTAGATATATTGAGGTTAGGACTAAGTACGTGCCACATATGACAAAGTGTCAGTTTTATGAGACTTGTGTCTACCGTTTTTTGTCAACGATTTGACTTAACGTTCATGTAGGAAGCCTGCTTCTAACAACATCATCACTGATGAAGTGAAGAGAACCAAAATGAGCTATTAATGTACTTTTTACGGTTCTTCTAATATCAAAATTAACATTTTAAAGTCTCAAAAACAGTTGATCCGTCCGGAGCTACGGACTGCCTAACGGGTTACCAGGGCTCCTGCTCGAAAAGCAGGAGTAGGACCGGGGTGATTCTTAGTCACTCCCTCTTGCACCTCACTCATGGCGGGAAGAGCCAGTCAGACAGGACGATTTCCCTTACATGAAAATATCTGAAACACCAAAACCAAATACATACCTACAATACTTTTATACATAACTTCAGATTCCACACACATGTGTGAACGTAATCTCTAACCACAATTCATTCGACATACAAATCTATCTCAAAACCATCTTCAGAAGCAACACTCACCGCGTATTATTTACACCTAGAATACAAATTAGCTTCACTTATCTAGCTCATACCTTACCAAGGCTCTGTTATCTAAAATTGTGTCCACAGAGTATACATAACAAACGACCAAAGTTCTCCCGAAAGACCACGTTACCAACAATAATATCATAAATGAGATAAGCTCTTGTATTTATGGAGAAGGACCTAAACTAATGTCAAAAACCCGAGTTGGGTAAAAGCCTGAGGCACGGTCCGAGTCGCGATCTATCCCAAATATACACATATGTATTGTTAAAGATATGTCGCGTGTATGACGAATTTATGTGCGTAATTCGTCTCTTATTATCATTACTTTTGTAAATCGTTGTTGTGTAATGTGAAAAATGTTGTGAATGTCCGTTTTTGGGTACTTGAAATACGAAAATATCTTTTTTGAAACCTTGAGTTTGTAAATTGTGTTGTTCAGAGCCTGATTTTAATACAAATAGATTATGAAACTTTCGTATTACATGTATTTCATATTATGATTATTATTTTAACAATTTAGTTTTATTCTTTTCCCAACTTTTTTCAGTTACTTAACTTTTTCTTAAATGAAAATGAACATCGTTCTCAAACACTCACCAAAGGTATAATTTAAAGACGTAAAATGCGCATTTTTGAAACCCTTTAATCCCTTAGGGTACGAATAAGTATTTACGAGTAACTTGAGCATAATGTAGACAAACTTTTATTTAAAATGCTTTCAAAAATGGGTCAGATGGGATGTCAGCCATAATTTCATTATATTTTATTTATCAGTATCCAAACCACTCAAATATTATACAAACATATAAAAGTTAGCACATATATTGCAGTGTGACAGTCATTTCCATAAGAATTCTCCTCATTATTCATTTTGTTAGACGTGTGGATTTCTAGCTCTGTTTTTCTTCCGCAACCAGTGATTAATTGATTCTACGGAGGGAAACATTTTATTAATAAACTAGCTTTTGCCCGCGACTTCGTTCGCGTGGAATAGTGACTTCCGGCAAATTTTTGGTTTTAACCACATAGTTCCCGATCTCGCGGGATCTCTTCAAAAATGAGATGTGGAAGATATTCCGGGGAACTCTTCAAAAATCAACATAATGAGCTCTGCGTTTGAATTTAATAGATGTATACTCACTTAGGGCATTAAAAAAATAGTTTAAAAACGGACTTAAACTAACTTAAAACTAAAGAAAGCTACGAATTACGAATTTATAACAATTAAAAAAGAAACTATATTACAACCTATCCTCTATGCTATAATAACCAAGCTTAAACTAAATAATTTAAAAGAAACGACTTAAATCTAATCTAATTAAAAAAAAAAATTAGACTTACAATTTTATTAAAAAAACTAACTACAGTAACTACTAATAATCGATATCAAACTAAACCTACGTTAAATAGTTTAACCAAAAAACCAGGAAAACCCAACAAATAAACTTATTAATTGACAAATACAACGAAACCAATTTAGAATATACGAAACAGCAGGACCACTACAGACAAATAATCATACGACTGATAATACACTTTTTCTACGATAGTACCGAAGCGCTCGGCCGATACCCAACCAAATGAATGTAACGAAACCATAGCGCGATCTATTTCGATCCCAACGCCATGCCTCGTTGGCCGAGTGGTTGCAAGTGCGACTGCCGGGCAAGGGGTCTCGGGTTCGATTCCCGGGTCGGGCGAAGTATTACTGGGCTTTTTTCAGTTTTTCGAAAATTTCTCAGTAGTAGCACGGAGTCTGGAAATGTGCCCGGTATATGGCAATAGGCTCACCACCTATTACATGGGACTTACAACATAAATTGTGAAAAGTGGGTGTAAACAGTGGCATTACGTGCCATAATGTGCACCTCTGCCTACCCCTTCGGGGATTAAAGGCGTGACGATATGTATGTAAAACAATAACATGAACCGAAGTCGTGTAACGATCGACATAGAATTATTTATAAATAATTTATTTCTTATTTTTATTTTTTGATTTTTGAAATAAAAATATATCTATGTCCTTTCTAAGGTTCTAAACTATATCTGTACCAAATTTCAACCAAATCCGTCAAATAGTTGCGGAGATTAATGGTATAAGCATAGAATGTTCGACGTGATTCTTTAATTTGACATAACTTTTTTATTTATGAACCGATTGACATGAAACAAACACTAAATGTAAATTTAAGCATCCCACAATATATTCGTGAAAACCGCATCCAACTCGGATCAGCCGTTTCTGAGATTAGCGCGCACAGACGAACAGACAAACAGACAAACAGACAAACAGACAAACAGACAAAAAAAAAGTTAATTACATTTTTGGGTTCGACATCGACATAACAATAACCCCTGCTATTTTTTTTATTTTTATTTTCAATGTACAGACAGCACTTTTCTACGATTTTATTATATGTATAGATGAATCTAACGGATTAAACCGTTTCGTATAATACCCACAAGCTTCGACGAAAATAATATTCCTTGTGAACAATTTTGACTTTTTATACCACGTAAGTGTTGCGGTGGTTTTCAGTTGACCCATCTCCCATCTAATAAGTTTAACTCGACCGTGAAGTGTCGCCTGGCACCCCGCCAGTATTACTGCCAAATAGATATCTTTTATTCAGTAAAGCTCAAACTTTTCTCAGCATAAATTCCACAACTAAAGGGAGCCTTCATGAAAATGTAATAAGGAAGAACTATTTATGGCTAATCCTTTCGAAACAAACTGCACGAAACGTTGTCCGTCCGAGTTTTACGCATCGCTGTTGCAAGAAAGTGTCTGGTGATGTTGGTGGTAGCTAAAAAGCAGTAGTATGAGACAAGGATCGATATACATCTTAATGTGAGTGTGAAAGAGAGGCTTCTGCTAAAGACAGACGAATGAGCTGGAAGGCAGAGTGAATTTTTGAATTGCAAATGGGGGAAATGAAACCGCCGCCGCCTTGGTCGACTCCGCCGCCACCCTCAGACCTCTTCCGGCGTTATAATCATCGTTAATAACAGTGGAGTACTTTAATGAATTTATGTAGTGATCAAAGTAAGAAGCTAATTCGAGGAAAGTTTAGCTCACGTGTATAGGGTTTAGGGATTATAGCTTAATCCCCTATTCGTGTTTATGTTGATTTTGCATTTGTTAACCAAAATAGACGAACTGAATTAGTTGGGACTAAGTTTCTTGCTTTATTTTAAATAGAATGAATTATTCAGATCAAGGGTTTTTTGTGGGCTTTCGAGTAGTTCAGTGTACAAATCTAATTAAAGTTAATGTTTGCGATTTTGTCTTTTTAGTTCAGTGGTTCTGTTATAGTGGTTTACGCTATTGATTTTGTTTCAGCCCCCTTTGTTATAAATGTACATGGCTTGGTCTCAACGTATGGGACCAAAATTACAAAGACAGAGATTTAATTATAAGCATGACTTGGCTATTAATTATGTAATGTTACGCAGTAAGGACCGCGCGGTTATAAGCCAAACCTTGTAACTAATTAGGCCAAATTGAAATTAATGATCTTTCAGTTTTCGTTCTAACTAAAATTAAAAGTAAACAAACTAAAAAAATACTTCCAACAAACTAATTTCCATAAAAGTCATATTTTCACATAACTCGGCACTATGAGGGTCCTGACTGATGCACTGGCAAGCGGTGGATAGCTAAAATTTAATTCTAGTGGGCACATTCCGCCGCAGATTGCATTCCTTAGTCCCTGTACTCTCGCACTTGACGACCTCTGATGACAGTTTAAGCGTTCAAAAGATCTACCTTTTGAACGCTCAAACTATTTATTACACGAATGAAATTTTGTAGTAGATCTATACTTAGTGACTTAATACAAATGTGAACCTGTATTAACATTGCTTGTCTATCTTTCGCATCGAGATTTATTGGTACGATTTTGCGTCTGAAGACAATATGTATTAGGACATTTTTAGGGCTCGCTAATTTTACAAGTCGACTAGTACGAATCGTATTAATCTTACATAAGTTTTTTTAACGATAGAGTATCTTCTTTTTCAAGGATATTAAGTATCATAATGTATCTAAACATTTCATTAAAGAGGACAAAATCATAACAAATAATGTCGTTATGGAACTTGTTGTCATTAAATTAGCGGGCTAAACACGATGCCAGCGTGTCACATTCCCTAAATCGGAACGGATAGTGTTATGTGCATACGAACATACGTGTCCGATGTTCAGGCTCTAGTTACAGCTGGGATTATGGGGAAAATGGAATTGGATATTAAATTAATTATATTTTAGTATTACCTTAATATAGATAAAGAAAGGTTTGTTTAGGTATTGTACCTTTATTTTTGCTAAAAACTTATCAACCTCTTATGTGTTCAACTTGATTTTCGATGTAAAGAAAATAAACTTAAATCATTCAATTAAATAAATGTTCCAAAGGACATAGCGGTAATTTTAATAGCGTAATACACGCTAGCGTTCAATGTTTTTATCAAATTTTATGAGAGAGTGATAAAGTTTTATAGGAAAACATTAAAATAAGGTTCCTGCCTAGTGTAGCTAACAAATATCTCTTTACGATCATAAGAAAACTAACACCTGACTTTTACAACATCATTTAACTTACTTCAACATAAATTTTAAAGGGTTTATTATGACCAGCCTTTGCCCATGATTTTCCCTATAGATAGTGAGCTAATTCCTATAAACGATATAAAATGTAGCCAATGTTAGTCGCTAATAATGTTATTAGTGAAATTAGCTCTATAAATTTACGCTTTACGCTGTAAAATGTTTATCCGTAAGACATAATTACTTTTTTAATTAAGTACATTAATTGAATAGTAGTATTGTGTTTTTTTTTCCAGTCAACACTATGGTGAAATTAATTTGTACATCGAATTAATTCCAAATAACCCAGAGTCACAATTAGGTACATAAATGCGTAATACCTGTTTTATCACTTCCGGAGCTGCGGACAACGTAACAGGTTACCGGGGTTCCGGCTCAAAGCAGGGAAGAAAAGGGGGTGGTTTTAACTCAGTAAGAGTTTGACACTCCCTCTCGCCTCACCCAAGACGGGAGAAGTCATTGGATGATTTATCCCACTCAAAACAAAAAGCTATGAACGGCTATTGTGGACTTTTTATAAGAATAACAACGATAAGACCCTGAGTCACATATTGCTTGAATATCTACAATTCCTATCAAAATTATTCCTCTGACCAAATATTTGTGGACTAAAAGATAAAGATACACAATCCTCTGGCTTGTCAAAGATAGGTTGGTTTTATTCCAACAAGATACATTATCCCCGAGGGATAAAGAATGAAGTTGTGCGGATACCAAGTTTATCAGAACTTGCGATCCAAACAAAGTCGTGTCCACTAGTAAATTGCTGGAAATATATGTATGAAGGAATAAAAGTGAAATTCTTTGCTATTCCTATATTTATGTTTGTGGAGATGCTGACTAAGAAGTAAGTTGTTGGCCTAGTTTAAAAATACGCTAGAATTGCTCGACAAATAACGTGGAAGGTAAACAGTGGAGGTATAAATTTAATTTTTATCTCTTCAAAAAAAAAACAGATGTTATAAATTATGTTAATGCTAAATATAACAGGTACATTATGATTATCAACTGAATTATTTATTCACACATCAAGAATTAAAAATTTAATCAAAATACGAATGTCGCCCAGCTTTACAAGCCATTAACCTGCCAGTGCCAAAAATTTCGCACCTTTTCATATAACAAAAATTTTTCATCCAGAATAATGAAGTTAAAGAATTTCGTTATACTAAATATCACTAGAGATGAACCACTACGTATATTTAACTCAGGTATTTTGGCACAGGTACCTTGATTAAAATAATTGTAACCGTACGAGTTTCAGTACGCTGTCATTACGGCACAACCCTAAATATTTTGACGCGGGCTTTAGATACGGTTCACGGCACTAAGCCCGAACTTGTGAATGAATTCGTAACATTCTTTAGAGCAACGAGTACTCAGTACAACCCTATGCAAGTATTAAAATATTTTGATTTCATTAAGGATTTGCGTGCTTTGTTAATGAGATTCGAAATTGAGACGCGAATATTTTATATGCGGTTTTAATGATGATAATGTATTTATTAATGTGTTCGGGATTTGAATTTGTATTTGGATGCTGATAATAGTAGGGTAGACTGGGTACGGTTGAAACAGTTTCACTTATAACGTCCATAGTTCTGCTTTTTATAACCCGAGCGATGAAGAAGATATGTTAAATAAAAGAGCATGTTTCTGTCTACTAATAGGCAATATGTTTTTAGTCCCAGGTGTGTTATTTTTAAAAGTAGATCAAATTAAAAAATAAATCGGATTTGTTGCAACCGTCCCCATACCAGGGGCGGTTGAAACAGTGAATGGGGTCAGTTGAAACACATGCGAATAATACAAAATATAATATTACAACACGTTTTATTAATTGTTTATTTTAAATCTAAGAATAATTAAGTAACTCTTTGACATTAGTAATCAGTCTTCAATATTTATATACTTGAAACGATATTTTTAATCAGCCTTTAATGTTTTAAAGCACACTATTTAAAATATATTTTATCAATCATCAAAAAACTAAGTAACTACAAATTACTTAACATTGATATAAAATTTACGTAAATTAAACCAAAATCAACTGTTTGTTTTTTAAACATAGCAAACTAAACAATAATATTTAAAAAAAAGTTTGAAAGAAAACAATTTTTGGCTTTCATTTGTCCAATAAGGATAAGCCAAATTTAAAGATCAATCAGATCACTCTTCACACGTCCACATTAAAAAAGATTATTTTGTGTAAAAACAAGAAAAAAATAATAAGTACACTGTTTCAACCGTACCCAAAAAAAATGTTTCAACCGTCCCCAACTCCTACTTTAGGTAAAATTCAGTTTTTAGTCATTGTAACAATAATGATACACAAAAACTAGTCACAATGTCATATTCCGCGAGCTTCATTTCAAACAACAACGCACCCTCAATGCTGTCACTTGAATAAAAACGACAATAATTGGAAAAATCTCCAAGCAAAAATACTTACTTTTGGTTATCAAAACACAATAGGGTCCCCTAGAAACAGCCAAAGCGCGCGGAGAGTGACGCAACACTAAGATTCGTGTTTAGACCTGTCGTCCGCTTCGTTCTCCCCTTGGACCCCTAGCCGCCCCGCCAACGGTTTGCGAGATATTCGTTTTGTTTCAACCGTCCTTTGTTTCAATCGTACCCAGTCTACCCTACGCTGTTATGATGCTAGGTACTTACGTGATGCTATTATTTCACAAAGGGATTAACAAATTATAATTGATATTATAATTAATCACATCACTGCTTTATTTATCCAATAACTGTGAAGTTAAAATATAACATATTCAAATAATAAAGTGGATTTTTCAAAATCATCCGTTGGTTTTTATTGAGAAATGAATCTTTGTTGTTAAGAATAATATTACATTGTCGCTTTTTTCATCTCATCTCATACTAAATATATATTAAAACTATTTAGATTAAAACAATTCTACAACATAATCTAAAAACTAGCAAAAATCACTTAAAAAATATGTCTACTGTGCTATATATACTATGCAACAACATATTTTATGAAATACATCAGAAAAAATAAGAAAAATTTACCACTCAACTCCCGTCAATCAGACGGACTTTTCATTAAAAACTAACTGAAACAAAATGGAGAGGAGAGACAAAAACGATTGTTGTCAAAGGGACAACCCTCGAAGCCCTCCATTGGAGTGCATGCAAATTGATATCTCTTTGGCATCGCGACAGAATCAAGTGCTGTGGCCACCCCTGTACAAACTTACCCACTACACTGAATTTGTTAGGGAAATTATAAAGCGCAGCTACACAGGCTGGTGTTCCAGAGAATTGTTTTGAAGGACCAAGTACCTTAACATCATGCCTGTACTTCCCCCGTAAGGGAAAGACTGTATTTGCATTCACATTTGCATATTGCCACGGTCCAGTAAGGTGTCTAAGTGGGGATTTATGTGTTAAGTGAAATAATTGAAAATATATTATTTTAAACTAGCTGATGTTCGTAGCTTCGCTTGTGTGGATTACAGAGTTTAAGACTTCATTTTCTAAAATAAAAATATCCTAAGTTAATTCGTACATAAGCTATCTGCCAATAAAAGTCCCGTCAAAATCGGTCCAACCATTTCAGAGATTAGCGGAACATACAGACAGACAGACAAAATTGTAAAATGTGTTATTTTGGTATATGTATCGTATGTATATTCAATTTATATACATGCAGTTAAAAGAGAAAAAATGCGTAAAATGCGGTTATATCAATATTACAAATAGACACTCAAATTTTATTTATCAGTCGGCTCACACGGTATAACTTTAAGTAGTGACACAATATATGTATTTTATTCTCTCGTCATCACACTGCCAAAAGTTTCATGATTACGCAACATTAATTAATTAATGATTAAAATGTACTTAACTTCTACAATTACCTACGTAAGTACTTAATATTCATAAAAGTAATATTCTCGTAAGAACAAGTTGTTCGTACGTAATTTTCATCAGAATCTTTGTTCGGAATATCTGTTCTTTGATAAATTAACTACGAACAGTCTGACATTTAGAAACAATCGTAATTTTGTTCGCGCAAACTTTCTTCAACAAATAGAATATGCAAACAGTTAGTTTTACGTAAGATATTTCGTTTATTTTCTTATTAAACTAGAAAATTGACTTAGATTTTCATGACCTCACCACCTCATTTTTACCAATTGGGATTTTTTAGATTTTTTGCACCCACGGCACAGGAGAAAATCCTAGTGTGGGGCAATGTTTTTTTAAAGAAAAAAATAAAAACTCAACTAAAAAAAGTGGTCTCGACATATCTATATGTCAATGCTATTTATATACCTTATATACTTGTATACCTATATGTATGTATGAGCATTTTTGCTTTCCTCTTGGAGATTGTAAGTACGATATAAACGCGACAGCAATATGTTTAATATTATAATGACAAGAGAAATCTTCTCTTGTATATGATAATAATTTATGGGACATAGTTCATGCTATGAATTATGATTTGTAATTATCCCGTGAAGGACATAAAACAATAATTACCAATAGATACATTGTAAGCTCTTTCATTTCTATTACATTGTCTTTTTATTGTAATAATACGAGCTACAAGGTTTTAAAGACTTATCAATATCAATTTTGAGTTAGAAGTGGCGTCTGGTAATAAATTCCTTGACAGTTATAAGGAACTCATAAAAAACTGGTCACAATTGATAAAACATTGGTTAAAAAAACGTTACTCACACTACTATTTTCTCCCGTGGCGCGGGTGGGTTAACAAATATAAAATTAAATGTTCTCATACACATGACACCCAGTCTCTAAACAATCACACAAAGAGTCGTTTCGTATGGGAAACCAACCCGCTACACATTGCGCGACAGCCACCGCGCCAACCGAAATAAGATGGTACTTTACTTGGGTATAATATCTAATAATAATTTAACAGTTTCACTTTGGAAATAGTGACTCCTAAAGTCACTATTTTATAAGTTCAATTACATAAGTTTGTAGGTAACATAATCAGACTTCTACATTACATAGGTACATTTTTAGGTGCCTGAACATCATAAATTGCCATTATATACATACCTATGTACTTATTTACTCGCACTTTCTTCATAACGGTTATTTACAAGCGTTTATATTATCTGCGAATATTTATAGCATTGTCTTCATTCTTGATAAAGGTCTCTCGCATTCTACGCAACCATTTTTAGGATTCCTCACGCAAAGGTCTGAAAGAAAACTTTATTCTGTACATTCATATGTAAGTTCCATTTATACTCGTACCGTCTTAATAACAATTTGGGATTTACATAGAAAATTTATGTATTCGTAAATATATCTTTATTTCCTCAAAAAAAAAATGTTTCTTTAAAAACTGCTTGGTTGGTGCGGTTGCTGGGCAACTGGCTGCCGCACAACGTGTAGCGGGTTCAATTCTAGGAATACAACTATTTGTGTGATTCACAAATTGTTGTTTCGGGTCTGGGTGTCATGTGTATGTGAACTTATATGTTTGTAAAAGCACCCACGACACAGGAGAAAATCCTTGGGTGGAGCAACGTTTTTTTTAAAAAAAAAATACCATACTTTATTAAACGCTTTGACTATACCTCGAACTATTTCCTACAACCAAACAAGATTTCATTACAAAACGTATACTTATTGTTATCTTAACTAGAAGGAAAACACGCCGTTTCTCTACCCCGAGCTCCCCTTTATCTATATATAACATAAATCTTGAACGGAGGCGTTCATAATATTTTAGTAATGTGCACGCAACACAAATAGTTAGCAAGTCTTCAAATTATTTCTCTATTAAACTTCCAACAACTATCTCGGAACCTACCTCAATCTCGTGGAAACTTGACTTTATATATAAGTAAACACTTCATAAAATATTTCTAAAAGAGTTTCGACCTACTTAAGTATATGAATTGTTAATAACTGGTAGTCACGCTCAT
Organism: Spodoptera frugiperda; assembly: GCF_023101765.2. NCBI lineage: Eukaryota > Metazoa > Arthropoda > Insecta > Lepidoptera > Noctuidae > Spodoptera > Spodoptera frugiperda. Next base: position 5,386,712 of record NC_064226.1, on the reverse strand, counting down.
ATTAAACATTTTTAAATGAATGTAAGACGTGTTTGTGCGATTAGAGTGAGATTTGTTAATTGTTTTATTTCTCTTTTAATAATAAATGTATTACTCACGATTGAGGCTTAACAGCTAATAAAGTAACTAATGTAGGGAAACGTAAATTGCCACATATCCAGAACACACAGATAGATAGATCTGATAAGTTCACATGCTACATTGTGTAACAGAAGACAAGATTTTTCGAACCGAGTTTAAAAATGTCTATGACCGATTTAAAACAGATTCACCCAACATCATTAAGGAAGTATCACCCATTTTTTTTTTATTTCAAAACTTCAACACTTTCTGTACCTAAGTTCCAAAAATACAGATCCATTATCTTCATTATCATTTTAAGCGTAATATTTCAATTAAAATTTCGATAAAAATCTAAACTAAACTCCCTCTATAAAGTTTTACAGCACTCAGTGTTGGTGCTGGCCGCTATTAGGTGCCTGCAAAGGCTATTTTCACATAATGAAATAGCCGCTGAAGGCAATGTGGTGAATTTTAGCGTTGGCTTATTAAAGCATAATGCTGATGGAATTTTGCTGTCACAAAACCTTCTGCTTGTTCCAACGTTACCTGCCGAAAGTTGAGAGTTTTCGTAATAAATTAATCGTTAGCTAATGTAATTATGTAATGTGGTTAAGTTAGTAAGGACGTTAAATGTTCATAAGTTTAAACCTTATCGTTTTTACTGTCGAATAAAACCTTTTTGTTTAATATGTTTTATGTGTGGGAGAGTCATATGCTTCGGCACGAATGGGCCGTCTCGACCCCAGTGATACCATGGCCTCACAGAAAACTGACGTGGAACAACGCTTGCGTTGTTTTGAAGAACAGTTCACAACCCATAAACAGATATTTCTGAAGATATTTACGTACGTACTTATTTTTTGTCCACCATACTTTGAACACTTTCACAAAAAAATCACAAATATATATCTATTTGAATAAAACCATTTTAGTTTGCGAGACAACAAAACATTATAAATTGCGATTGAATTGTTTGTAGGTCCGTTAAACTGTACCAATAAAAATATACATAGATACAATATAGGTTCTAGTAAACATACTGCAAATTAATAGAGGCATAAAATATCGAACATATTTTATGATATTGACAATAGACATTTTATTATTTTATTACATCGTAACAATTTACCATAATACTTTATAGCAAAATAAACAGAAGAACAGAGTGCCGATAAACACACTGCCCTATTTCCCCACAGTCTTGCTACAAGAATACAAGAATAAACATTTAGTTTTTAGTAAAACTGATAGCAAAAATGAACGTTTTTATTTTACCTGTAAAAATATCTGTCGATGTGAAATATCAGCGTGCTACACAGCGCTTTTTATTTTTATTTCCAATACATTTGACAGCTTATCTGACAGTTGTTTTTTTAATAGCGCCATTTTGGACAAAGATAAAAGAATAGCCATTTTGAAGTGCAAAATATCGCACAGTTTCTGACTCGTCACTGTCAAAACCGAACTTTGAACATTCCCAAAAAGGATTAAAAATTAATTCTATCTGAATAAATTGACTTTGTCCCTGGAGTAATGCGAGTCTCGGTTAAGTCAATTTAATTAACATTACCTATAATCCCGATGAAATATCCAGTAAGTACTTTCCCGTCTAGAATTGCGTTGCGATATTGCTCCAAAAATTGGGCCAACGCGGTCCATTTATAAATTAAAAACACGAACTGCAACTACAAGCAATAAAGTTATTAAGTAGAGCTGTAGTCAACAGAAAAAACGAGTTTATAGCTGCACAGAAGTTTGTAAACGCTGGCCAAAAAACATTAGCGAAATATATTGTCGGGAGTGTAGTGTTGCTTTGTAAATATCGCTTGGTTGCGGAGAAGTTAAATTGTATCTCATTGTTGGGGGACATTAAGTACAGATTGTAAATCTCCCGGTGTCCCGTGCTCGCCTGGTTTCGACGCACGATGCTGCGCGCTGTGCGGTGTGCATGTGGCGATGGCCCGATATGTCTGTGAATTCGTTTGCGGATTTTCACACTGGACTGTTTTACGCTGGTTATAAATCAAAACAATTTTAGCCAACATTATCGTTGTAGAATTTTTGGTGCCGGTCTATGTAGTTTTATTTTTGTTATCTAATGAAAATTGTATTTCGTTTGGCAACTGTGTCTGGTTTTTTTTTATATAATTGAGAATCGTAATAATTAAACTTAAAACCTAACTAGTGCAGATAATATCTACCTATACAGTCAGAACGCCGAGCCGCATTGGCGAATAACAAAAGTAATATTGGTAATGTGAATCATTATTTCTTGACATAAAATGAATATTGTCTATCAACCCTAATGTTTCCAAAAACAATATTTTGTTCTGCTATAAAAGTTTTGTGTTTCCAAGCAAACTATGAGTATATTTCACCTGAGGTTATATCAAAGAAACTATCTAAATAGTCCATAGTTCACATGCCTATTCACACACGACCGTGACCTAGAACCGAACTAATATAACATTGTAACTCGACACAAACTTTGGAACATACACAAAAAACATTCAATAAAACTCACGACACGCGCCGTTGAATGAACTTGATAAATTTCCTTCTATAATGGAAAATGTAATAAGAAATCGTAATTTATTTCTTATTGAAATGAGGATAATAGACGCCCAGTCGCCCTAAGAAGTACCGAAATTGTTCCCCGTAGGAGAGCAGCCCGAATCATGATATTAACATTATAATCCAATTTGCGGCAGAACCGAGGTGAAACTCATTAACGGAGTTCTTGCATTATTGCATCTAACGTTAGATCTACGGAACGTCTAATTTCTGTCTCTCAAATGCATTTTATATCAGCCAGCCGTCAGTTAAACAGCTCCGGATCGCTTGGGGATGCGTAATAAGATTTCCTGCTTCCTATTACTGTCAGACCTAAATTGGATAAGTTTTGCAATTGAAAATTTTAAGTAAAAATAAACGTTGAATATGTATGAAGAAGATGGCGGTGCAATAATAAAACTACGACAGCTTTACCTAATTTTTCCGTGGAGTTTGTGTAATGTTGAATGAAAAATTCTCAGGTCTTTCGGTTATAATGGTTCGTACTCGTGAACGAAGCGAATTACGGGGAAATTTTCTGAGCCAGCCTTTTTACGGTCTTAAGTCTCTCGCTAGGTCGGCTAGGAGATAAAATTAAATTGCTCGAATTTTGTACCTTATTACACTTTTTTTGATCGAATTTCGTATAGGACTAACGTATTGTGTAAGTAAAGTGGGTGCTTATTGCTTTGTCAAGAATGAAATTACTTATGTTAAAGAAACACAAGGCGATTTTTTGTTGTTAAGAAAAATATAGGTATTGTTTTATATTGGTGTCCTATTCTGCTTTACTTGGAAACATATGAATTTAACTAATGTCGTGGTGGCCCGTAGGTTTAAGACTTATGCACGGACGCGAATTTCGAAGGCTACCTGGGGTCTCTCTTTTCTTACGCTCAAAACCATATATGGAGCAACCTACCTAGGATGCGTGTGCTACGGGGCACCAGTATGGGCTGATAGGGCCACAATAGGCGCGGCACGGCGGAAGCTTCTTCAAGGTCAGCGTCTAGCCTTGATCTTTCTGTGTAAGGCTTATAGGACGGTTAGCACAGAGGCCCTACCTGTGCTCGCGGGACTACTTCCAGTCGATCTTGAGGTGCAGCGACGTGCTGCTATGTATTACAATGCGAGACCTAACTTTTCCGCAAACTTTCTAGCACAACGTGATCGAAACAAAATTGCTAGACTACTTAAGCCATTAACGGACGTCTGGGATGAGCTTCTAATTGAATGGCAGTGCAGATGGGAATCTTCCACCAAGGGCCGTCACCTTTACCAGTTCTTTCCATCCGTGCATGAGCGACTGGAGAGGACATGGTTGGAGGTGGATCACTGTGTTGCCCAGTTTCTTACTGGCCATGGCAACTTTAAAAGCAAATTATTCTCATTTAAACTCGTTGATTCACCATGGTGCCAATGTTCGACAGCGGAGTTGCAACATGAGCAATCCGCCCATCACATACTCTGGGAGTGTGGTCTCTGGCAATCTGAGCGTAACACTATGTTAGATAATTTAATTGTTTCATCAGGTGTAGTCTATTATACGGACCTTGTGGAGTCTAGAACGAATTTCCGTGCGTTTAGGCGTTTTTGCCATACCTATTATTGGAAGCAAGTATAACAGCTCACACATAGGACCCACTTAGTTTTAAGTCAAATTTCCGTGGTGCTTGGCGACTGGGCTTCTCCCAGTTGTGGAGTCTCTTTGTGCCTTAAGGCTTAAGTCATTCTGTCTCCTGCATTAAATTCACCGAGGGAAGTGGAAACTATCGTTTTCTTTTCTTCTCCTCTAATAATATCTTCTGATTTATTTCGTTGCGGGATCCAAGACAGTCATTCATGTCCCTGGGACGCGCCGGACTTCAATGTTCCGGTGTTTTCATGGTTGTATCTACTGTAGATCCTGGCTTACAGGAGTTGCAGCGGTGTGGGAGGTTGTGGTGGGCTTGTCCCTTATGCACGGGGGCGGGTTCAAAACCTACCAACGGCAAGTACCAATGAGAGATTTTCCGAGTTATATGAGCTTTCTAAGATTATTTATTTTGGTGTCTACCAAATACCGTCGTGAGTAAACCTGGTCTTATAATTTCTAATTATAAATTTGAAATCGTCAACCCGCATTGAACAAGCGTGGTCATTAATGCTTAAACCTTCGCTGTGTGAGAAGAGGCCTTTGGTCAGCAGTGACCTCTTACAAGTTGTTAATGTGAAAATTCACAACTAAGTTATTTACAAGATGCAGGTCATCACTTAAGTATTAATAAATATAAAACTTACTGCAATAGAATTTTCATAGCATTTATTCGCTTTACGACACGAATGTGAATAGGTCCCAACATCACGAACATTTTCAATCATAATTCAAAATCCAAAACACATATCAATACTATATTTTCATATTCCTAAGGCGTATTAAAAGAATTTGATGTTTAATACAAAAATTATAACCACATAGAATATTTTGACCTCACCTGACTACACATAAAAACTTGAATTTACATAATTAAGTTCACACGTTCGTAATATTATTGACATATTATGCATTTAAGTAGCTAAAGTAATTGAGGCGTGGCTAAGTTATAGTTGGTAAACCAACCGTTCTTGAGGTTAAGCTACGTTTATCGTGTTTGTAATGTTGATGGGTTTCGTTCGAGAATTTGAAACTATTATGCCCCTTCAATTGTAACTGCGCAGTTTTAATAAGGTAAAGTGGCATAAAGTCGCGATTTTTAATAATAGATAGAAGTTGAGCAATATTAAGATTCACTGGTCACAATTTCAGTCTCCTACTATTGAAGAAGAAGAAGAAGAGAAAAGAAATAAGAAATCCAAAAACCACCACCTAATTTTACCACTTTTAGAAAAAAACGAAACCGCCTTCATATGTTAAAGTGCGAAACTCATTTTTTTAAGTCGAATTATGACACTACTTAACTTTGGTATATTTACCTAAACCCGCATTTAAACCAAACGTGAGATCCTCGTGCACAAACATACATACATATGTACATAATTATACAGGTCAAACTAAGAACCTCCCATTTTTTAAGTCGGTTAAAAATGTATCCAAACCCGAGACAATTGCGCGCATACATACATACAGGTCAAACTAAGAACCTCCTTATTTGAAGTCGGTTAAAAAACCATAAGAACAAACACCTCAATTTACACCTTCATTACAAAACAAATACAAATGTTGTTTGATGTCACCATTTACTCGTCAATTATAAACAAGTCAAGCTACTAAATAATAAATGAATTTCACAACTAACCCACAATTCTAGTGCTACTAGCATACTACATAACTCTGTCTCGTCAAATTTTAATCTGTGTACATCTATACATATAATAAAATCGTAGAAAAGTGCTGTCTGTACATTGAAAATAAAAATAAAAAAAATAGCAGGGGTTATTGTTATGTCGATGTCGAACCCAAAAATGTAATTAACTTTTTTTTGTCTGTTTGTCTGTTTGTCTGTTTGTCTGTTCGTCTGTGCGCGCTAATCTCAGAAACGGCTGATCCGAGTTGGATGCGGTTTTCACGAATATATTGTGGGATGCTTAAATTTACATTTAGTGTTTGTTTCATGTCAATCGGTTCATAAATAAAAAAGTTATGTCAAATTAAAGAATCACGTCGAACATTCTATGCTTATACCATTAATCTCCGCAACTATTTGACGGATTTGGTTGAAATTTGGTACAGATATAGTTTAGAACCTTAGAAAGGACATACCTAGATATATTTTTATTTCAAAAATCAAAAAATAATAAATTAATTATAAATAATTCTATGTCGATCGTTACACGACTTCGGTTCATGTTATTGTTTTAATTTATCGAAAAAAAGTAAATAAATAGTAAAAAGGTATGAAAAAAATAATATCAATATAATAAAACTGCACGGTTGGCGCGGTGGCTGGGCAACTGGCTGCCGTGCAAAGTGTCGCGGGTTCGATTCCCGCACGGAACAACTCTTTGTCTGATCCACAGATTGTTGTTGCGGGTCTGGGTGTCATGTATATGTGAAATTGTATGTTTGTAAACGCACCCACGACACAGGAGAAAATCCTAAAGTGGGGCAATGTTTTTTTTTTTAAAGAAAAAAACATTTAGTACAAAGAAAATGCTCTAACGGAGTATAGATAATTCTATGTCGATCGTTACACGACTTCGGTTCATGTTATTGTTTTAATTCATCGAAAAAAGTAAATAAATAGTAAAAAGGTATGAAAAAAATAATATCAATATAATTAAACTTTTAGTACAAAGAAAATGCCCGAACGGAGTATAAATAAATAATCCAAGTTGTCTTTATCCTCGATAGATGGCGTTGGGATCGAAATAGATCGCGCTATGGTTTCGTTACATTCATTTGGTTGGGTATCGGCCGAGCGCTTCGGTACTATCGTAGAAAAAGTGTATTATCAGTCGTATGATTATTTGTCTGTAGTGGTCCTGCTGTTTCGTATATTCTAAATTGGTTTCGTTGTATTTGTCAATTAATAAGTTTATTTGTTGGGTTTTCCTGGTTTTTTGGTTAAACTATTTAACGTAGGTTTAGTTTGATATCGATTATTAGTAGTTACTGTAGTTAGTTTTTTTAATAAAATTGTAAGTCTAATTTTTTTTTAATTAGATTAGATTTAATTCGTTTCTTTTAAATTATTTAGTTTAAGCTTGGTTATTATAGCATAGAGGATAGGTTGTAATATAGTTTCTTTTTTAATTGTTATAAATTCGTAATTCGTAGCTTTCTTTAGTTTTAAGTTAGTTTAAGTCCGTTTTTAAACTATTTTTTCAATGCCCTAAGTGAGTATACATCTATTAAATTCAAACGCAGAGCTCATTATGTTGATTTTTGAAGAGTTCCCTGGAATATCTTCCACATTTCATTTTTAAAGAGATCCCGCGAGATCGGGAACTATGTGGTTAAAACCAAAAATTTGCCGGAAGTCACTATTCCACGCGAACGAAGTCGCGGGCAAAAGCTAGTAATTAATATGTTTTTAGAGCTCCGTTTAAGCGCAACTCTATAATAGCTTTCATATTCAGAATGTAATGAACAATAAAATGTGTTAATGTTTAATTATTATATTATTATTCATGAATTTAGTCTGTAATGTGTGTACTTTAAGTGACTTTTCGTGAGGCAAGGGTATTCTAGTACAGTTGGTGTTGAAGCAAAGAACAATTTGATTACATTTGGTGTTGAAGCTAAAAGCACCGCTTCATCCTCAAGCTTCAAAAATATATCGATACATATAGAGAGAGGAACTTTGGTATGAATTATAAGCATATAAAAATAAGTATCTTATCACCCAAGTGAAGTCATACTCTATCCGTATTCCAAATTTCATCAAAATCCATTTAGTAGTTTCAGCGTGATTGACGAACAAACATCTTATAAAAAAACTTTCACATTTAAAATATTAGTGTAATATAGAGTGATTAATTAAAGATTTATATATAATTTCACAATTTTTGCATACTTAATTATATATTCAAGTACATATTACTTACCTCTTTTTAATGTGTAAAGTGCAAACAGACGAGACAAAAAAACGTGAAAGTGGAAGGAGGGTAGGGAGGCCTTTGCCCTGCAGTGGGATGACCATGGCTGAAAATAAAATAAATAATTAAATAATAATAATAATAAGTGCAAACAACAAACATGAACGTTCATTTATCCAAAACATCGGCTACTTATAGCTGTAACTAAAAACATAAAACATCAATGGACCTTCCTCAACAACCAAAATAAACAAATTTTCCAACCCTAAAAGTATTATGCCTAACGATTGTGTACACACACAAATTTCACAAAAAAAAAGATGAAGCTACGCATTTACTTGTAATTTTTTTGTAACTTTAAGTGGATTACAATGTTAATTTTATTGATGCGAACGCGAAGGATAAACTGAGGACCCCTATATTAGTATGCCGATGGTGGAAAAAGATAAATTTGTGTTGGAACGTTTAATTTATGCGATTTTCTAGGGAGAAGTGGTGTATACTGTAAATATGGATATTTTTTACGTAAGTTACCCCAGTCTGGTGTAGTGGCTGAGATAGGGAGGCCATTTACTTAGTATGCATGGCTTGAGCTTTTTGGTCTAGGGCAACGAATAGAATTAGCTACAGCCTTTTTAAAGGAAAAGATTTTGTTAAAAAAATCCTCTTTGGTGGCAGTAGAACAAAAATATGAAGCGTAAACACTCATTACTTACTCGGTACTTTTTTGACAACGGATTGGATAATAATAATCGACCTGGGCGCTTACTCTTGAAAACGAATCTCAATGACAATGCAATTTCAATCCAGTAAAATCTCAATATAATGTCAAAACTTTACAACCCCAAACGCATATGTGTTTAAAATAGCAATCAGAGTACGGAATATACTAGTAAAGCCTAACACAATACCACTTAGTTCATTCAATATCCACGCAATACGGATGCAATGGGCGCTAGTATTGCAACTCAAGAGTACAAAATTTCACAATATCAATGTCGATCGATCGGAATTGGATTTAAGAGTAATTGGTCAAGGGTGACCTAAAAAATCTAAGCTCTATTCTTGACCTACAATTTCAATCAAAGTCTTTAAAAGTCATAAACTTTATGCAATAAATTTTTAAAGACTAGTTTCCAGCATAATTCCTTTACAAGCAGAGGCAGACGGGAGCCGGCCAAAGCAAACAGGTTTATCTATAAAGTGTAGTGCTCATGGTGAAATCCTATAGCTCACAACTTCTATCACTCAAAGCTAAGGCTGTCTGAAACCCTTAGATCCGACGCTGAAACTTTAAAACACGCTCGCATTTTTCTTTACACTTTAAAAACAACGGCGCTTCGAAACATCCTTTTGTTGGCCTGTTCTTTTAAGTTTAAATTTCGAACATTGTATATTTTTTAATTGAGTTGTTGTTATTGGCCGCTTGTCTACAAGTTTCGAGTTCCAATATTTCCTTTGTGGTTAAATAAGTTTGGTTTGAAGATTTTGTAACTGTCTTTTGTTTTTTTTTTCTGAAGTTGTGTAGTCTGTCTGTAATAATGTCGTTGAAAGTTGTTGTTTGCCGATTGTGTAAGTTATTCGAATAAATCTTTGGTACATCTGGTTTTATGTAAATCGAACTGGGGATACCGAATAATACTTTTTTTAAAAAGTAAGGTAACCTAACCAAATAAGGCCTACCTTATTTTTATTACCGCCTAGCTCGTAGGTTTAAAATGACAATGGGCTGATAATTTAAAAATCTTATATTTATTTATTAAACTTTGAAATAATGGAATCAAAATGGCTTTAGAAACAAAATTTACAATTTTATAAACACAAATAACTAAAGTGTGACTTTGGCCTTATTGGGAACCCTATGTCTTAATAAGGCCTCAATAAAAACTAGTAAGTATTCAACTTCTTAATTATAACAAAACTTTGTCAATGCTTATAATAAATGTAATGAGATCTTATTAATTAATTTTTGTCATTATACATCAGGCTAAACGAGTTTCTCATCATGTAATACCCAAGTAACATCTTTGAAGTCATCGGCACCCCAGCATCAGTCAAATGAATAAGAATAACTTCTTGTTCTGTAGCCAATTTAGCGACCGACCTAGCTTTCGTGTAGTGGAAACCACTCTTTAGATGATGCATACTTCTTTGGATGTTATATCTGGCTGCAGCAGCCTACCGGGTAAAACAGGGTGTATAAAATTCGAAGGGTGAATAGATACTATGAAGAATTTCCCGATATCCATTCACCCCTTTTCTGTATCTATTCACCCCGTTTACCCCTTTCTACCATTTTAACAGCGTTTTCCATCTTTTGCAAAATCCATTGGCTTTCTTTTTGACAGAAGCTGGTGATCCGTTTTCTTTGAAATTACTGAAAAACAACCATGCCGTAATAAGGCCTACACGTTTTTTTTGTAGGCTTTATTAGGGCCTGGCACATAGGTAAACAAAACAACGATTATATGAAATACACCGATATTATAGCTATTTCACTAATGTGAGGAGATGGCTAAATGTATAATTGTCATACAGACAAAACACGGCACGTCGTATACTGATAAATATAAAAATACTAACAGTTTACGCTACTCGAATTTTATAAAAACTAAAGTGCGCTCCACGTCGTGATTGTTTTCGTCTGTAGGTTCCAACATAATCGCGGCACGGGTTGCTTGCTGTGCTCAAATTAGTAAAGTAATGTGCATGCACACTTCTACAAACTTTGGCGACCATTTGACATCGGGAAGAGGGAAATTTTCAAAATAGGCTTTATTGGGGCATAGGCCTTATTTGGTTAGGGTACTATATCTTTAATCTATAACACTTTTATAAAATTAGATCCTACCAACATCCTGTCAATAATACAAAAATATTTTATAACATAACACATAATTCCAAAACAAACAATAAACAGCTTCAAAACATCACACAACTACATACAAATGGTTATTCACAAGCAAATACTCCGTACTCCATTCTCGGCGTAAACACTTAAAGAATAATCCTTCAGTACCAAATAGGTACCACGTACAAACAGACAGGCCGACCGTTTAACTTGCTGTCCGAGTCTCAATTACCACTCGCCCTAGGGAGCAAATTTATTCATATACCGTAAAATTACATAGACTTCCCCGTTTGTTTATGGTCGGTAACCAAATATAAGACCTCTCCAGGTATGATTTTCTATTTATATTTGTCATCTATGTTTGTATGGAAGTTGTAGCGTTACCTATATAAATTTTTGAGTCAAAAATCTTGGTGGAAAAGCACCTTCATACTTGGTAAAAAAGCTCTACATAAATACATTTGTCCTACCTTTAATGTTTCAAAGATGACATAAAAGTTGATGAGGCTACGAAAACCAGGACTTAAAGTAACATCTGCTAACACATACGTATTAAAGTCTCAAATGAATTACACGTAATTACATAATTAATTAAAAGATTATAGCAAAATTACTCATCATAATTAAACAACACGATCGTATGAAAAATTTCAGCAATATCAAACAAAAAGTTACAAAGTCGATGTACAAAATAAATTACGTATATGACCCTTATATCCAGTGAATAGATTACTAAAAATAGCTTTTTATGACACTAAGCGACTCTTTAAGACTGTTTATGGAATTGACAGGCCTCCCCCAAGATCCCATTTAAAATCTTATTTATTCCACTACTGAGTACATTTTCGAATGACATTAAATAAACTCCTACACCAAAAATAAATAAGATTTTCTCTATAATAAAAATCTAGTTTTCAGCCCTCTGCTAGTTATTTGAGGTTTAAATATATTTTAGCTGTTGATTTTGTGTTATCTGTGGGAGATTATTTGGCAATAACTTGTTTGAACGATGTTTGTAAGAAAATCATTCAATTTTTTACTTAGAAAAGGGGCCCTTATTTCTATACAATTTACTTTTTAAACAAACCACTAATTAATTTAACAATACTTAGAAAATGTCAAAATTTTAAACTTGAAACATAATAAAACCACGGTCTAGCCATCGCATTACGTGTAATTCTATGTAACAAAAAACAACAGCTGAAAAAAAGATAATTAGAACTAAAAATTGGAAAAATTACTAACCTTTAACATAACTCATTAATTAGTATTTTTTCAATATATTTTTTTCTAATCAAACCGCCGTACTCAGTATCTATTAATGATTACTTAACCCAGTCCTTAGCAATTGTTATCGGAACATTATAATCATTACTAAGGAATACTTTATGTAATCATTAAATAGTAGTAAAACAATCACCAAGCCACTTTCTTTCTACACACAGTTGATAAAACGAAAGAGGTATGTAAGAATCGTAGCAAGTGGCGTTCCATAGTCTCTGCCTACCCTTAAGGAAGACAGGTGTGAGGTTATGTTTGTATGTATGTAACATTATTAACAACAATAAAATAACTAGTACCAAATTGTATTCATAATAAAGTCAATACGTAAATCAGTGCCATTTTTGTCAGTGCATGTGGCGTAATTTTCTTTCTCTTTCTCTTTCTCTTTCTTCTCCATTTGAAGCCACGCTTTGGAACGAGCACCTAGCTTCACTGGCGAACAGACTGTAGATTTATGTCTTTATTTGTTGATATTTCAAAAGTTTGATTGAAATAAATGATTGGACTTTGAATTATCAAGAACTCCATTTGTTTATTATTCCACGGTTGCTTCATAAGCTCTGCCCCTGAAATTGCATTAAGCGTAATATAATAACATTACAAACAAATGACTAAAGGAATTATTATTATTTTAAATACCTCTGCCCTACTCCTGTGCATTTTCCGTCTGTTATTCATAGAGGGTGTCCAAAATTTTATACGGTTACATCCAGTAAAAAGACATGCATTGATTAATATTTAACTGTAAAGCGATCAAAAATATCAGGACGTCGAATTTTTTTTCGTGATTTTTCGTAATCGGAACATGGTGATATTTTGGTTTAGAAATAATAATGCAATTTTCAAAGGTTGTTTTATAAGGTGAGTTTTTCTAGCAAACCAACCAAAATAACAAAAATAAATAAATACATGACAAATCATTTCAATTTACTCTATAGCCCAATTCACTGCCTTAATTCAATTAGAATTTAACTAAGAACATTGTCAAAACCTATACCTTTCCATCGCCCTGTATAATGGGTTATAAACGTCCCCTGCATAACGTTGCATCATTAGGGGAGTGCCTCTCGTAAAGCACTCGCAATGGGTTTTATCTTGAACTATAAAATTTATTTACACATCTACCACGTACCGAGCCTGAAATGCGCTGAAAACTGTTATTTATTATGGTGAAAGCAATCATGCGTGGGGTTGGGGACCAATGGGAGTTAACGCACTTTTAAGTGTATACGTTGATGAGTAGAGTGTAATGCAGTTTTTTAAAATGATGTTTGTAAATGTTTATAATTCGAGAAAGAGTTTTCTGCCTTAAATCATAAATGTATCAGAATATAAGTTTGTTTTCATACGACAGACAGCTTATAAAAACAATTCGTGCTCAAAAATAACGCCTGTAATCGTTACTTCAAACAGTATCGATTTTTATTTAGAATTACATTATTATTATTTGTATCATCACGCCTTTTATCCCTGTAGAGGTAGGCAAAGATGCACATTAAAGTCTTACGCTAGAAAGAGACAATCTTTTTTATACAACGACGGTGGCAAAAAAGCACAGGGCTCACCTGATGGTAGGTAGGTAAGTAAGATAACAAATGAAAATAAGTTCTGATAGTAAAATGACCCATTTTCACTTTCCAATTAAAAACAAAAATCATTAACATTCACAATGACATTGTGACCTACAAACCCAATGTCTGTCAGCAAATAAACCAACAGACAATATACGAGAACACGATCCTACTAATTGGTAACCATTCATATCGGATACAATCAATCCACCTTATTTGTAAATCATGACAATACGTGAACAATTGATTTTGTGAGCACAACAGTTGCTTTACAACTGGAAATTTAATTAACAAGTAGAGAAACTCGAACGTCCCAATTCCCACACACAATCCACAGAATACGGTCCTGATCTCCGGATCTGTGGTCATATAATACGACGATGGTGTCCCCTTCTCAGGGACGAACTGGTGGTTTGGGAAAAATTCCAATTTCGAATCGAGTTGTGTTGAAGCTTTGTTTAAACAGTTGTTTGCCAATCCTTTTGGTACGTAAACAAACAATTTTATAGGTAGCTTTTAAACAAGGAATTGTGAGCAAAAACTGACATCTCGATTTGATAAGCCCATACATTATAACATGTGTATCATTTTGGTAGTTTTAAAGAATACACACTCAACACACACACAGTAATCTGAGGTTATATATATTCATTTCTGATATAACTGTTAGTTCTACAAATGTAATCTCAATAGGCGTAGTCGACATGAATTACATTAACTCCGAAATATTTATATAAAACCCCTCCGCCCATAACCCTCAGTTTTTATTGCAATTATTACGCTTAAACTCTCCCCTACACCATAACACTGTCCGCTAGGCCCTCGGGCTACATTGGAGTGTCGATTCGGTCGCGGTTATAACATAATCAGGACATTGTCGCGAAAATTAAAAGAGATCCGGCCCTGGTAGCTATGTTGCAGGCTGCATTCTCCGACTATCGTCCCTTTGGTGCCATAACGAGTGCTGTCGTGAAATAAATCTTGCCACCCCAGCTGTAACGGTGCCGTTTCAGCCGCCTTTCAGGATCGGGATAAAAGGTCTTTATTTTTTCTCATTGATGCCCCTTTATGTGACATGTTTTGATTGGTTCGTTTTTTATGGGAAAATGGTTTTCCAATTTTCCACTTTCATAATACTGGTGCAGAATCTCTCATTTACTTGTTACTTCCGATTTATTGTCCGATCCGGGAACTGTGATTTACGGCTATGGGAAATTATATTGGTTAAGTTCCAGGATTTTAATTGTTGATCCCGAACAAAGATACGATTGGATGGGATGTTGAATGGGAGTCACGTACGGGGAAATGAGTTTCAAGGTCTTTTCACGACGTCGTTATTCTTATAATTAGGTATATATTTGGCCCGATAATATAAAAGGGAAGTAATTTGATTAATTGCTGAAATTATGTTACATAAAGTTAAATGTGGAGTTATATATTATAGTTGTATTTATAAATAAACGAAAGTTATATATTATATTGGATTTGCTTACTATTTAAAGAAAACAAGTCTACTTCCGAACATCGGGTTCGCTCTAATTAAACAAGAGGCGGCGCGTTATTCACAGTCAGGATATAGACAAATAAATTAAAAGCCAAATAGACTGCGTCGAGCGGTGAACGTTTCGAAAAATTGGAATTGGCTAACGCAACGCAGACGTACCTGGTGGGCCCAAAAATTTATACTTTACCCTCAGTCCCTTACAGAGGCCATTAAAACTGTCAGTCCATCCGTTTGCAGATTTAAACCAAACGTTCTGGTGTCACGAATCTAAAAAACATTTATCACTCTCGATTTTCCGCCTGGTCGTGAGCAAGGAGCGTGTAGCCTGTGTATTTTTCATTGAATGTTGTCGGGCAGCCCTGAACGAGCCAAGTTTATGGTTCGCAGTACTGTAATGTGGATAAGAATTTATGTTTTAATAGATACCACGCTTCGTTGAATAAGTATTTATGGTTCCTGTTACGTTTGTATTAAAATTTAGGCTGTACTTAGAGAAAGACATTTTTGTGTGTCACTCAGACATCGTAGTTTTTACATAAAACAAAAAAGGTCATACAGTATAAAATTCCTTGAAACACGTAGGGCAATTGATTTCTCAAAATTGTGACTAATAAGTACACGCCCCTATTTTTTTAACTAGTCACCACATGACTGGCTAGATATGATGTAGATAATATTACAATTAGTTCTCGCGATGCCAAATCATTTCTACTGAAGTGCTATATCATAGTACAAACTGACACTTGGCTGACATGAAACGGATTTACTAGGAATTTAGTTTACTTATCCGTTTAACAATTAATGTGAAATGTATTATGATTACAGTACCTACATAATGGCAATTATGTAGCTGACGTAGGTATGTCTAACTATGAATGTGATTTTGACATTCACTCCTCAGATAATATTCAATTAACTAGGCACATTTTTCGACTTATGAATATTGCGAGTATTTAAGACGCAAAGCCCGAAGGGGTAGACAGAGGTGCACATTACGGCACGTAATGCTATACAATGTACACTCACTTTTCACCATTTGTGTTATAACTCCCAACTAATAATATGGGGGTGAGTCTTTCGCCATATACTGGGCAATTCCAAATTCTGTGTTACCACTGAGAAATTTGCGAAAAACTGACAAAGCCCAGTAATACTTTGCCCGACACGAGAATCGAAACCGAGACCCCTTATCTGGCAGTCGCACATACGACCACTCGACGAACGATGCAGTCTTTAAAATGGTTTACATGTTTTTAAGATGGTATACAAAATTAATTTTCTCTAAGAATGAGTTTTCTAGTTGCATTGTTCAACTGTATCGTCTGCAGTGAGCAGTCAAATTTCATACGTGTTGCCTCAAGATAGCTTCGTTACACGGCGCGACAGGACCTTACAGTTTCTCAATTACTTCCCACAGTGTGTGACATGAAGTAATGTGTTGTCTCGAAAGGTCATCCGTTTATTGAATTGTTTATACTTAGATACTTTCTTGTTGTCTTTGATGTGGACGTATTTTGCTAGAATGTCAAAGTTGTCTCCTTATTTGACACATTAGTAAAAAGTCTCTCGTTACTAATTTCTTCTTTAAGGTACGCGTCCACAGGCCCGTATCGTACGCAATGTCCGCAATCCGTATAACGTCATCAGCAGGCATCGCATGTAAGCATTGCTGATGATGTAGTGGACGCAGTAGTATAGTTTCTATACAAGACAAAATAAAATCCGTTACGTGCGGTTTATTTGGCATTGTGGTGTGGCTTGAAGCTCTCCTGGATATTTTACATTTTACAAACACAAACATACCAGTTCTTCACCTCTAATTTAAACTAAGCTTGAAATAATTTCTAATTCTAATCAACGGTTGCATCTGGTGGAACGCAGTCAAATTTCGCACGTGACACGATAGTACACACTGGCCGCTTGTAAAGCTGCACATGTCCAGTTTATCATGAGCTCTCTTCGTATATTTTTTTCCGCAGATTCAACGGTCAGTTTATAATGGTTATGTGTAGCTTGATGTTTATCCGTGTATAGCTACGAGACGGACGCGATACGACACGACGACACGACGGCGACGCGAACACGGACACACAATCTCTTAATTACTACCCACGCCGCAGTGTACCGCAAACACGTTGGATTTTAAGTATAGAATTTCTCGAATTTACGTTTAATCTCGTGTAAATTTCGAATGGCATTCATAATATAGTTTCTTTTAAAAAATATTTCTTTTTTTTACTTTTAACCCTTTGTCACTGTTTATTGAGGTTCAGTATTGAAGGAGACACTTAAGATGTAATTTGAATCATTGTTATTTTGCTTAAAAAATCAATGTATATTCTGCATTTGATTATTATATGCAATGTATTATTTTTCATATGCCAAAAAATGTATGTAAGCTTGATGTAATGATGATAGACCCGTAATATTTAGATACTTAGATATATAGTAAATATTTACATTCGTTTCAGTCTTTACTTATACTTATTAAGAAAATTAAATATCGACTTACAAATAATTAAACGTATAATAGCTGCGAAAAATCGCTTCATCACAGTCGTCGGAATTCAAGCAAGTACTTGATGATGATCGAAAGCAAATCCTTTTAAGAAAAATCTGGCAATTTTCCATGAAAACGCTTAGCTTAGCAACAGTAATCCATTTTATACCTTGACACTCAGCTTAGATTGTATGTTTAAGTATTTTATTACTCTTTTTCTCATTAAGAAAGTATTGAATGAAGATAGGTATTATATTATTTTTGACGTTAACAAGATTTGAAGAATATTTAAGTTTAAAATATAAGTCAAGGACAATCGGAACATATTTGAAAATACGCAAGCGTTATTTCACGTCGGTTTTCTGTGAGGCCGTGGTATCACTGCGGTCGAGCCCCATTCGTGCTATATAGTTATTTTACATAGTAATCGCAGTCCTTAGTTTATTTTAATAATACTCTATTCGATATTTTTGACAAAATTTTTAGCTCCAAGCATCTGCTGCTGTATTTCTAAAATAAAATTAGGCTAAACCCGTTTTAGTATTATATTCCCTAAAGAGCAGGTGTCAACTTGTCGAGCCTAAGTTAAACGTCTGCTAATTAGCTCACGTTAGCATTGTTCTAAAAATTCTCCATATAAAACGCTTAACCAAATAAAATTTTGCACTAAATGAAATGTAGTTTTTACAGTCTCGTATCCAAAAGCGTAATATGAGCCCCTTCGGGAACATACGCCATGTTGCTGTCAATTTAGCTTTAATTATTATAAATGGTTTCATTTTGGTCTAAATTTTATTTAAAATAACTTAAACTGGTGAAAACAAATTGTACTCGTTTCACTTTTATTCTTTATAGAGTCATGAAAAATGTGCTACATTTTTTATTTAATAGGATATTAGAGATCAATTTAATTTAAGGTTTGGTAATCATTCATTATTTTCCAAATACAGGTAGTATTTTGTGCTCTAAATCTGTAAGTTTTCACATTTACGTATATTCTCGAATCACACTAGGACTGACCCAAATTTCAAAACACAGACCACCTTTTAGAGTTTTAAAGAGCATACTTAAACAATACACATCTGACATCCAATTAATACTGTCATATTTGTGTTTAAACTAATTCCTGGACGCAAAAACGTGCACTTTTCCGTGGCGTCGTTTTGAAATAAGGGTAAATTTAAACGTGGACTAATTGAGATACAAATGTCCTACACGCTTCCTCCATTATGAGCGCAACCCGAGCTATTTTACTTTTGAGGGCGACTGGGCGGCAATTTGAGTGCTTTGACATTCATTTATCTCCATTATAGATCTGTGGAGGTAACACAGGGTAACGGGTCCCTGGTGTGTAGTACCCACACTAGCCTGGATGAACCAGCTTAGCCCGCTCGTTGCTTGCTTTAATGTTTACTTGGGTCCACGTAGGACCTTTATTGTACCTACGCTGTTACTAGGGTCTTTAGTTTCACTCTCCCTGTAATTACAACTATCCTCTTTGTCAAATTTTAATTAAAATAACAGTATTGTATTTTTAATTAAAACTAAAGACAGTTTATTTAACTGGTAGGCTACCTACGTAAAAAGTAACAAGGTTTTGTAACGTCCCGTCTCCCCATTTCACGAAAAAATTAAAAATCTTTATCACAATCGTAAATGGCGAGGCATAAATTCAGAATTCTATTTCTAGTATAAAACAAATCCTAAAAACGTTTAAAATACGCTTTCGGAAAAGGAAACAAAGAACAAAACCATACTATATTTGGCATTCACGCATTTATTTATCATAAAGTGTAGGCATTTCCCGGCAATTTACATGAAAATTCCACACATTCAGTCGTTTAACGTCGAACTGATAGGTAATTGTGCATGATAAAAAGGCGTCCGGTGGCATTTTTCCCGCACCCCTTGTTAGCAGTCAAATGACTGTCATCTGCCGAAAGTGACCGGGTAAAACGACTTTATTATAATCAACTTGTTGCGAATGAACCGAAATTCATTAACTGCCTCACATTTACTATTCATTTTAGACGTACAATTTTGTACGTTTAATTGAGATTTATTTTCAACTGAACGATAAACGAATGTAATGTGGTTAATATTTTGGAGACCGTAAGAGTAATTTAATTTATTTTGTGAAAGCTGAACTTTCATGAATAATACTGTAAGTACTTAATTGTATTTGTTAAGTTACTTTATTCTGTCTGCTTAGTATTAATAGACTGGTAGATTGGTAGATCTAATACTAAGTTATTTAATTCTCATATCTGAAAAGTATAGTAATTATATCCTTTAATCGTCATTCTCAGAGGCCTATGACGGGTAGTTCATTCACATTATCAAGAATAAAATTCATAATACGTCTGGAAAAAGAAAAGTTACGATTGAACATCTCTGTTTAACCTAACCCTATAAACTGCAGCAGTTACGCTTGCAGCTACTAATAAAAAGGTAGTTTGCAATTTGCAATATATTTTACTCAACTCCCCTAAACATTACTTAGTAGTAAAATTGTTTACTTTGAAAACGTGTACTTATATTACCTAACCCTTCGGGCCCTCAAAGGATGGATAGAGATGACTTTTATTACTTCACCGGACTGTGAATTTTCTCCCCTAAAGGCAAGTTTTGCTCTAATATCGTAAAAGAAAGAGCATTTTTTTCTTAAAATCTTTCCAGAATATTTTTCGTGTTTATAAAAAGCAGTCTAGGAACGAAAATTCTGCATGTTAATTAGAATTTATATTACGACAAACTTTACACTAAAACAATGACCGTTTCAAATTGCTTTTAATTCTTTTCAACCGTACTTATCGACTTAATCAAAGAAACAAGTCGTTTTCAACTTCTTTTTCAAAACTTTTTACTCTGGAACCTTCGATAAATTTTATGATTCCCGTATTTGCTTTTAGTAAGAGTTTTATATCCGATGTTTTACGGCATCAGTGTACATAAATTAGCTTTTATTTACGTATTTAAATCGCCTAATTAATACTGGTATAAAATGGGAGTATTTACATAGTTATGTATCTGTTAATGCACTTTATTTCCAATGTTTTAGTGATAAATGTAGTGGTTTTGGTGTAAATAATGTCGATAGGTAAATGTGGCATACAAAATAGTAGAGAATTGCATTACAGTTAATCATACCAGTAATATAATTAGAGCGATACTTTGTTCCTCATTTTGGTGTACCTAATTACTGCGGATAATGATGCGTTATTTTCCCTATTTATTTTGGTCTAGTTAAATGTTGAACTGATTAAATATACCTAACTAATATTATACTACTGCACACCTCACTGTTGTGGAAAGCTAGGCTATCGTAGGGTCAGACTAAGATAGAGTTGGAATGAAATCTAAATGAGGTCTTATCTGAAGAAGTGGTAGACTAGTATTTTTTTCATTAGTAGGGTACATACCTGAACTACATACTCAAGATATTATATGTATTTAAATATTGTATTAACACTCATTTGCTATGAGACCATTTCCGAATAGTAAGTACCAAATTATTTATTTTTTTGACCGAAGTTTTTATATTTCTATTACAATAGCTGCCCTATCGGTCGTGGGGTCAGCAAAAGCGACTGAGTAATTTCGAGGTCTTTTTTTTCAGTTTGAATAGTTTATATTCAGAAAGGAGGCACGATGTAGCATAACCTTTAGTTGAGCTTTTTGGAAATAATGCAGGAAAGTTGCATTTAGTTTCTAATTGCATTGTGCATCTCTGAAAAACCCTTCAGGGATTAATGATATTATTCACAATAATAGTAAAACTACTTCTAGCTGTACACATAAACACTGTTTTATTAAGGTTATTAACCGCTACGATAATACGTTGGTTCTGTCTCCCTCTAATTTGAGAGCACTTTCATGTCCCAGTCAATTTGCAAGCTTCCCAAGTACCCTCGAATCATCTTGATTCCGTTGAGAATAATTAGGTAGATCCTTTTTTCAGCTTTACTGGATATTTCATATTGGGTTCATTCTGTAGTCCTGCTTCTAGTAATTTAATTTTATGTTTTCTGTTTATTGAAAAAAAAATGTTGTGTAATGAGTTTCAGGTTTGATTACTGACTCGGATAAAGTATTACAATTAGAACAGAGAGTCAAGTTCCCTTTTTTTGAGTGGAGAAAATCATCCAATGACTTCTCCCGCCTTGGGCGAGGTGAGAGGGAGTGTCAGTCTCTTACTGGCTAAAAACCACCCCGTTCCTACTCCTGGTTTTTCAGCCGGAGCCACGGTAAACCCGCTAGGCAGTCCACAGCTCCAGATGATTCAAGTTCCCTAAGATCGGAAAAAGAAATAGAGGATCCTTGGAAGACCACTCAACAAT
Source organism: Spodoptera frugiperda (assembly GCF_023101765.2). Taxonomy (NCBI): domain Eukaryota; kingdom Metazoa; phylum Arthropoda; class Insecta; order Lepidoptera; family Noctuidae; genus Spodoptera; species Spodoptera frugiperda. The sequence goes on along the minus strand of NC_064226.1, from coordinate 5,364,529 downwards.
TGCTCGTTAGGATTTTCTATCGATGTTTATTCGCTTGTAAGCTTTACATTATACTCTTTCATACTCACACACTCATGTCGATATCTCACTTTTGAGTAAATTTCAGTGAACTCACTGATTAGTTTTACAAAAGTACCTTTTGTCGATTTATTCATGGAAATTTTCTTTTCTATACTTACATAACACGATACTTACTTCATTGATTTAGAACATAACGTTTGGATTTTTATGAGAATTTGGAGAAGTATAATACACTATTTTTAATAACTAATGGATCGTTAGTCCAAATGATCTGGTTCGACCGCCTACAGGATTGTTGTATTTAGCGACTTTCTTTATAATATTTCATTTTATTTATTTTTTCAGGTACCATAACGGGACCAATAACATAACTGATGAAATGTTAGTAAACTTCAGTTTCTGTCCTCATTATAATTTAAGTCTATTTGTCTATAGCAAAATTTTTTGATCGTTATTCAAGGAATGGAATTCCTTGCCAGATTTACAACATGGGTGTAAATAAAATACCTATGAACAGGTTGCTAATAGCTTAGCTTGGTCATCATTGCTTACCACCAGACGAGATGGAGGCCAAACGTCATCTTAATAAGTATAAAAAAATCACAATACTATAAGGACTTCCTCATAATTGGATGTAACACGAGTGGGTCAACAGACATATAGCTACACAGCTACATATCAAAATTTTATTTCTCACTCCAATTATGAATTGGCTCACAATAATTAATTGGAATGAGCGTTCAGAGTGCTTACTTCAATTAAAATGCAATTAATATTTTTAATTGTTTATTTGTCGTTTGTTTTAATGCATTATATATTTAAATAAGTTTCATAACAAAAGGTTTTTCTTTAAGTAGTATGTATAAATAGCCTTAAACTATCGTTACTGTAGGTACCGACTGAATAGGTTGGTTATGAAGCGGATATATCTTTATGAAATTCGTATTAGATATATTTTTATATGTATTTATGTATTGTATAAAAATTATTATAATTGCAGTGATTACTTCAGCTAGAACAATTTAAATATGTTGGATCTTAAAGTTTTTGGTACGAACAGTCACATCTCTCCTTTGTGAAGTAATCTGGATTTTAAGCCCTTAAAATACTGGCGATTTCAGCTTGTGTTTTTAATTTCTCTTTATTTTAATGTTTTTTTAACAGAACTCAAACTGAAATGTGTAGTATTTTAAGGTTTAAGGCACAACGCACTAGTCAGCTATTATTTGACATTCTGAAGACATTTTTAAGACACAACCAATGGGCAAAAAATTCAGCCACGTAGTGCGTTTTCTGCTTAACAATATAAACATAGATTTTACATTAAAAAACAATGTACACAATCAGGGACTTTAACATTAACTTATAAACAAATAGTATATAATCACAATTATTAACAGAATGAAAACATTTCCTCTATACACATTTATATGTATTTTTGTTAGGTGTAGGTACAGTCAGTAGAAATAATCTGCAGCTTTATTATTTTACTCAACATACTTCGAACAATTATTTTACTTTTCTGTGTGAAATGAAGGACACTCATATATCAGTCTCTTAATATTACAGAGTTAATTTTCAAAAACAAAATTGCTCAAATCTTCTTGCAATTTAAAAAAAAACTTAAGTGAAAATCTCAATATCACTCTACCCAACCAGAAATGCAGAAAGACCTCGTATTTATCAGTAGTTCTTAACTTCGAAGTATGTCGATAAATTAATAAAATAGTCACAGATTTCTCTATTGCAAAGACATTTCAATATTTTCTAGTTTTTATGCAAAAACCGCATCGAAACCTATCAAACTTGAAACCAAAAACTTTCAGACCCAACACTCATTCACGTATTCACTAAGTACAAAAATATTAATTTCAGAATATCTATCAACAGAATATTATTAAAATAAGTTTCCATTGAAATCATTTTGTAAAGCCAATAAAACTGTATTTTGTACCCCTCATCATCAGAGCAACTGGTTTATTGTATAATCTATGTATTTATGTAGATAGGTAATTAATGTTCTTAGCATTTACTGTTAAAAAGTTTCATCTCTAAATACAACTAATAATAAGTATGCTATAACAATGTATCGAATTAAATTAACGACATAACATTTCAAATTATTCTATATTGCTCATATTTGTACAAAGTTTTCATTAAGTATTGGTGTTTTCAATTCTGAAAATATATAATGTATACTTTAATATTACACATGAATATAATATTCATTTATTATTGAACATCTTAGAGAATTTTACAAAGCACTTAAAGTAATCGAGTACCCATATATCTGAGGAACTAGTAAATAAATCAAATAAACGTTCACACTACGTACAAGTGAATGTGACAATCAATATTAGGTATAAACATGACTAAATAAGTAAGTAAGTACAAAATCGAAAATGTCTATAAAGTAATGTCTTTATCTGCACTGAGTAATATATTTACACGTCTATATACAAAGCTATCACATATTACATTTTATTCATATCACTATATACATTATTGCAAATTCAATGTTCCTCGTCATTTTGACGACAGTACACAACTTCGTTCGTATAACTTAGCAAAGAAAATATACCCGCGATATTGTCCTTTGCGCACAACTTATGTTAGACGTACACTATGTGTGGTTTCTCCGGCGTTCTGTGGTGAGGAATCGTCTCATAGGCAAACTGCTGGTAGATGTGCTCCTCACTGTCCTCCTGGTAGTAAGGATTCTTGTCCACACTATGCCACGGAGGATTCAACGAATGAAAGTTATTACTCACTGAGGACCCAATCATTAGATATCGGTCAACGTCTCTTTTGGCGTCCTGTTCCCTACTTCGCGTTGAGTAACCTAATCCATTCCCTAATTTTGACACATCACCATTCATCATGACACTCGTCATGACTTGTTTTGACTTATCCCCTTTACACTTCTTCAAGGGTCCCATGAAGTACAAAACACCACCAACCACGCTTATCACGATACTCACAGTAAGCACTACTACCGCTACTATCACCCATCCACTCGAGCACCCAAATTCCGACTCCGGAATCTGTACAAAGAGGACACCCTTTAAATGTGCTGGAGCTGCACACTTCACGTCCTCATAGTCTATTTTAAGAATGGAACTCGTGTTCCCAGACTTCCTGCTGCTGATTTCACTCTCTCGTCCAAGTTTCCACAACCACAACAAAGAACAATTGCATGCGAAGGGATTCCCAGCAATTTCCAGTTCTTGCAGTCTGTCTATTGGGAAATGTGACGCTTCAAGAGCCACTAATGCGTTGTTCTTCATATAGATGTGGGTCAGCTTCGGGTTGCCATGGAACAATCTGGGCGGAACTTCACCGACTTTGACATTTTCGTTCATCCATATTTTTTGCAAGTTTATATTGTCCACAAAAGCTCTTGAGTCAATTCTCTCCAATTCATAAAGTCTACTCAAGTGTAAATGTTTTAAATGGAAGAGACTTTGGAACGAAAGCGCCGTAACGTTTTGAAAAAAGTTTCCACTTAGGTACAAATGGGACAAGTTTGATAGTTTAGACAGGGCCGACGTCGGGATTGATGTCATGTTGTTATCACTCAGGTCCAGGTGCCGCAGTGACGGTAAGTTGTGAAATCCTAACTGATCCACACTTTCAATTAAATTGTTGTTCAAGTCTAAATGTTTCAATTCCTGCAAATATGGTATACCATGCTTTGGGACTTGTTCTATTAAGTTTTCTGACAAGTCTAGAACTTCTAGATGCATTATAAATGCGAGATTATTAGACGGTATGTCTAATATAGAATTGTTCTTGAGTGATATAATCTTCAGTGACATCAAAGGCTTGAAAGTATCCGGTTCAAACTTCACTAGTTTATTGTTAGACAAATCTAGCCTCTCTAGCGCAGTCAAGTCTTTAAATGTCTGCACGTGTATGTTTGATATTTCATTGTTTGCTAGATTTAAGTCGACAAGACTTTTCAGTCCAATAAATGTGTCCTTATCTAAGCGCTTTAGAAAATTATGGCTCAAATTAAGATGAGTCATTTCCATGTTGTTTTCAAAGTTTCTACTACCTAAGTCTACGATTCTGTTGTAGGAAATGTCGAGGACAGTAAGCTGCGTGTAGAAGCCGAAAGTGTAGAGAAGGTTGTCGATAGCATTGTGTGTTAGGTTGATGTGTGTGGCTTCTGGGTTCAGTTGTATGGGCACAATCTCCAGGCTGGCGTTGGCGCAGGAGGCGGCGCGTAGTGCGTCGTCGCAGGCGCAGCGCGCGGGGCATAGCGTGCGAGCTGCCGCGCCCCACGCCCATGCCACCACTACCACCCACCAGCGCCACTTCGCTACGCAGGAGCCCATAACATCTCATGTATACGCCACAGGAGATCTGTAACAAGATAATAAAATGTTGTAAATTTACTGTGAATGACACAATAACACGTCAAGTGCTGATGATAGTTATCCATATTATCAAATTACTACTATGTGTAATTTCCAAAATAAATGGCTAGTATATACTAGGTAACGTTGTTGTTATTGCTACATAACTCAACTGTATTCTGTACACAATTTGTGTCGAGGTTGGTCTCTAAAACGTACCTAATTAATTATATCTACAAAATAAGGAAAAATCTCATTGCCATAGATGGTATCAAGTTTATTTTTCGTGTAATTTATTGTTATCATAAAATTTTCTCCCTTAGGATGCATTGCCCTCGACCGAGGAGTAAAAATGTACATTATCGTAACACAAAATCTTAATATAATTTCTCCCGAAAACTGCAGATAACAAATGTGCTTCTCCGCAATTTGTATGGGGGAGTGGAATTGTTTGATCCAAATTAGGCCGATAAGAGACGTGCCGCGCCGGCAGAATTGTAGGCTCGCCACAAAAACTTTTTTATTATCCTACCTCGGCATCGTAGCCATCCGTCTGTCGTAGATAGAAGGCTGTTTAGTAGCATATTGCACAAACGCTGTTTACGTCGTTGATTTGTTATTCAATATAGCATTATGAGAACGACTTGTCATTTGTCGGCGGGTGGCGAGCAGCGCCGCGCGGCGGCACGTGCCGCAGGGTTAATGCGTTTCACGGCGCGCGCCCACTAGCGCACACCCGGCGAGCTCGCAACCCATATTGCGCACCTTTATTTATCGTCCCGCATTTCCCGCAAGACGAATGTTCTCAGTAAACGGGAAACTAGCGGGCAGCACTCTGCCGCTAATCCTCCGCCGCTCCAGCGCTTCCTCAACAATACCGCCCAAAATGCTCGGCGATTTAACAAAGGAGCCTTCGGTAGGTACTTTAAATTAAATGTTCGGCTTTACAATTCGACGGAATGTATAATGAATAGCACCGTAACATCTGTTAACGAAGGCGAACGATCTAGAAAGTTTTCACGCGCGGGAATAACTAATTGCGAAGGTTGGAATTCAATTTATGGTTTCTAGTGCGCCTCTCGGGAGATCACGCCATGCTGAAGTATTAATAATGCAAAACAGTGTCACGGAAAGTTTTCGATTCCAAATGCAAATTGAATTAGGAAACAAAGTTGTGAGTGTTGAACTTTCGGCTTGTCATCATCGGCTGTATCGCGATTAACATCCATTTTGTGTAATTAACATGAAAATTACACCAACTTTTCGAAATCTTCAGAATATTTTAACTCCCATGCATAAACAAACTCATAGCCAGCCTCAAGAAGCAATCCATTTACAGTTTGAATGCATCGGATGCTATCATTGTGGACGATACTTTGCAAACCAAACATATTCAGATCCACACAAAGGGGAGGATAAACAGTCAGCATCTCGGTGGAATCCGGCGTCTCGAACCACATTGTTCCATCCGATAGGTAGTACAAGCGAGTCCATATAAAGATGCGAGAAAACGGCACCTACCTCCCCCAGAAACTCGATATCGCTCGACGCGAATAGATTACACCGGCCCGCCTGAATTACAGAAACCATACGTAGTCCTTGATACATTGAGGATCCCGTATTAGGAAGGATTAATTCTGTTACATTCCAAATGTATTCGGCATCGCGACAACGTGAAAGATTGCATGTTTAATCATTTTGAGACTCGCGTCGAGGGGATGATTACTTTTCGCTACAATGAGGATCTGGACTTAAGTATATTTTCGATTTTCATGTAAGTTTTATTGAGATTACTTTGCATTTTAATGAATATTTTTAGCTTTTAAGTTACAACCGTAGAACAGTTTTTGCTTCTAGATTGCTCACGCAGGACTACATGTTAGTAACACTACGCTTCATTCGTTTCATTGTATATAGTAAGTATAATTAAATATTTTGTGTATCTGTACGTCAGACACGATTTTTAATATTCATACGGAGGTGGTTGCGGTTCGGCGCGGATGAAAAAATGCAAAGGGTAAGGGCACGCCCTCCATTTCCGAATCTAAACTGCCCTGGCCGCCACTCTTTTGTCTTTTAATTTCCTGTCCGCCAGAGTGCGCTCCCATCGTGAATTTTACTTTCGTGAGCTTCGTTAACTTATATCGGTCTTTGTTGTTGCCTATTGAACTTTTCCATTACCGACGTCATCGATTGAAACCGCTAAATTCGTTGGAAAATTCTCGTCGCAGAAATCGACGCCCCCCTCCAAAAACAATATGAACAACGACTCGATCCCCGTTTTCCTTTTATAAATCGAGTATGTTTTCAAGTTTTTGTTTTGTTTTCGTACCGTCGAAGCTCTTGAAATGGAAATTAAATATTTCCTTATTGAAAAGTTTGAGTGTTATAAACATTTAGATGCGGATTTTAATAATTGTAAGAAAGTTTCTTTCGTTTCGACTGACTGCAAATAAGGATTTTAAGTAAAGTTCATTTTCTTTTTAAACAGTGTATTGTATTGCTTTGAAGAAGTTGTTCGAATAAACATTTTCTTGGGAAGCACTGAGACATGGTTTGTTAATGTCCGTCACGTATCAGCGCTTATTATCGCTAGCTTTACTGTTCGTGTGTCGCCACGTTTTAATGAACTCATTATTTTAAGTTAATATGCATTGTACTTTGTCGTTTCCTGTCCCAATTCCATAACGCGTGTTTAGTATTAGTTTCACATTTAGAGAATATTAACCCGGCAACCGCTTTTGTAAAGCGGTTTTGGGTGCTCGACCCGGCAAAACTGGCGACCTTCCTAATTACACCATAACATCTAAACACCGTTTAGGCCGCGACGCTAAGGGATGCCCGTAATATATTATACAGTTTCGCTTACGAAATTCAATATCAAGGGTTTCAAATCTCCCCTGAGCATTAATAGGACTAAACGTCATCGGCACCATTTAAATTATTATCAAAACTATCCGTTTACCTCGGGCTGTCGTCCTTTAGGCCTAATTGCGTAGACGAGCCAATCGGACTCGTCGAACCAAACGGTCCCCACTAAAGTTATCACGGTGTTAATACAACTTGAGACGTTACTAACACAAAGGACGCTTTACGAGGGGCTGGGACAATAAAACCAGTGTAAAAGTCGGCTAACCGCTCCTCTCGCCCTCCCCAGGAAAATATCTTAGCCCTCTCCACATTTATGAGTTGCTTAAGTCGTGCTCTGCCGTTTTTAAAATAGTCTCTCAGAGTTAAGCCGAAAAGTTTGGAGCTGAACATATTGAAATAGGAGGCGAATAGTTTTCGGGACTTATTTTTTAGGGAAAATGAAATATGTTTTGTTCATTCGGGACGAGTGCGTACGTGTCGTGTTTGACGGTAGTAAGTAACGGTGTGAGTGGCGGGTGGTGCTAGCGGCCATAATGAGAAAACTTGGCCGGCTGAGGAGAATGCAGCGTGGTAGTTACTCGCAGCGGGCGAATCTAAGCGGAGCGGCGCGCGGCGTACATTCACTTCTTACAATGAGTTCTATTAGAATGAATGCCTGCGCCTACAATCTCACATACATTACTCGCACGACTGTGTAAATGTAGCTTAAATTATAAAAACTATTTGGCTACACTATTGTAGTATTTAACCAATCATTTTCAAACTCAAAGCTTAAGTAGAAAACCTAACATAATTAAGAGACAAACACAGCCTCATGACTATTAATTAAAGTACTTTGCAAGTAAACAAAAGTTTCCAAATATATTCTCATTAATGGCTATTTAAATGAAAATCTCGCTTGTGCACGTAAAAGTGTTGGATTGTTGAAAGAAACTTTTAATTTGATCTTGGGAATTCAAACGTCCTTGACTGGGAAGTGTCTAAGTTAGCACGCTTTGGTGCTCTCCTGTCTAGGGCTCTCGTAATAACAATCTACTTACTATTTGTAAGCAGGACAGACAGAAATACAGGTGTAGTGAAAAACATAAATAAATAAGGCCAAACAAAACTTTATGTAACATTATTAAAATGATTGAGAAACACTAATGTTCTATTTATAGGAAAAAATACTACTACCGACTGCTACTTTAAACACTCACCTTTAAAGGCTTTTAAATGTTACACTAACAAAAAAAACATGACAACAAAACGTTATCCCTGAACTTATCCAGCACATGCAATAATAAACACCATTAACACCGCTCTTTATCAACTTTATGGTGCTTCCACACCATTGTTGGTTGCACATGCTTATCGAAATGTTTTCAACTTGTGGAGAGGTGCCGACGATTTATGTTCACGTACTTCAAATTGTTACTATAAACAAAATTAGTGTCAGGCTTTAATAACACTGTATAGTATATAACGTAGAACCTAAATGACGTCCGCGGTCCATAAATATGATTAATAAAGCCAATTGACCCTCACCCCCAATCAAAGTAGGGAGCCGCTAATCGAAGCTGCAAATCAATTTAATCAAAGGGCCATCGATTTAAAGCAGATAAACGCTGGTCATCACCGATTAGCAGGGTGTTCGCGCCCTAATCGGCGCTCGCTAACAAATTTTAATATCACCGGCAGCACACCTGCCGATAGTTGCACGCTCCGACGCTATTGATTTTGCAATCAAAGCTCCGTTAGAGAGCCACGCTACTTCACCGCGGGTATAACCAGATTTATTAATACATTGCCCATGATACTCTTTCGAACAATTTCCATTACACAGGAAATACATTTTTTAGCAAACATTCCCACATCGCTACGTGTGCCACAACATTTTTATGTAGTTCAAGTTTCTAACAGACTCCTAACTAGGATTTCCTGTCCTATAAAAACTAGAGCCACCGCAACTCGGACCAGAACGAATAAAAAGTAAGCTAGTTCATTAAAGCACAAAATAAAGTCACCTATGTGGAAAACGACGAGTCTATTTTATGTCCTCCTATTACTTTAATGTCTAACGTTAAATAAAGAAAAAACGTCACGTCGTCGTTACGTTCACAATGCAGAATGTTGCCACAAAATATCTTTCCTTCAGATAGGTACCCCCTCGCGACGACGGCTTACGGTAGAGAATAAAAAAGGAACTTTAGCGAACAAAACGTCTACACAATTCCATTTTCTCTTTCACCAACAGAGCGAGTCTTAGTGAATCAGGCTCCTGTATGGACGCCTTTATAAACGCAATAATGAGGAGTGCTAAGGCGGTATTCAGGCGTGCACCCTAACGAGAGGTGCCGATGAATCGCCCATGAGCCGAGCACAAAACTTGCCACTTGGGGCGGTAATAGCGCCGGCCGCTACACGCGACTCGGCGCCTCGCCGTAGTCGCCGCAGCTTCGCTACCGCCTCGGCACCGACTACGGCTCGCCAAAGGGCTTTTAGCGATCACCAACTTGCTTTTGCTTTGACTTTCATTGCTGAGCGAGGATTAGGCGTGCCCCGGCTCGATTGGATGCGGCCCACGGATGAATAGTCAATGAATTTAGGCCAAGCAACGGCGGCGCAAATTAAAAGCGTACTTGTTTACTTTTAACTCTATTTCAAAAAAGTGTCTACACTGATTCGTGCTGGGAAAAAAGAATATATCGTGACTCGTTTCGTAAGCTGGACTACCGAAATTGAATGTTGTTTTATAAAGCTTTTAATTCCGTTGAACTCAACGTATTTTCACTGCTTTCATTCAAATTGTGTAGCTATAAAGCTTGCTTATTCCCGAGAGCTTTGAAGAATAGAAGTTTGCATCTGTACGTACAGGATTTCCGCGGTGTTCGCCGCAAGACTACGGATCGCGGTGTACGCTTAGAAACTCCCGACTTCAACTTTCGTAGACAGGAATAAAAAACAACAATCATGAATTGTTTGAATGTTAATAAAACTTTTCCTTTGAGAAAATATACTCCGTAATAAAATTAAAAAGTTAATGTTTGCATTATAAGGTAAGACTTGGATAGAGGAGAAGGTTAAGCGTTCCGGGTTAGAAGAGACGGTTGCAAATGACGTGCTTAAGTGAGAGGTATCGAACGATCTCTTACTAAGCCCGCAAAACGGTCTCGGCCTAAATGAAGTCGCGACGCGCCGCTCATCTAAAGCATACTGCGAAATTAGTCAATCCTATCGCAGCCATCTTTAACGGAGTCGGTGAGGCTGAATAATGAAATAGCTCGTTCAGACGGCGGATAGACGATATCGACACTGTGGCCCATTGGAACGCGACCGCTCGCCCGAGCACAAGCGAAAATCCCACGGATTCCGTGTGAGATATCTGGCTCCACTTTTAGGGTTATTAAGTGAAGTGGGTTTTAGGGAAATGAGCCGACGAATAAATCTACTCTCCCTTAGAATCGAAAAATCTGTGTTCTCCGTAAATAAGGAATGCCCATGAAATAAATTAGACAGGCTCATATATTGTCTTCATCGGGGCTGTGGGAAGCATCCCCGACAGATAAAAATCCGCGCTCGTACGGCCAGATTGCCAATAAGGCGAATGGAAGTGGAGCAGTTATCGTTGATAAAACCGTTGTTCTTCGTTTACAAGAAAGGGAGTTAAATGTTGTTATTGTGATTGTAAATAAAAATTGGATTTCTATTATTCTGTACAATGCAGTACTCAGAGTAGTGCAAGACTGCAGTAACAATGTTATAGAGTGGACTACGAACAATGTTGTAAATATAAATGCTTGAAATTTTAATATAATCTAGTCCTAACGTATCTAGTAGCAAAAGTAGATTTGTACACTAAAGGCACGTCAGAGAATAATAAAAAAAAAAAACACAAAATGTTTTCGTACAAACATTTTCACCGTACACCAAATATCATCTTCCAATGTTCGCTAACTGACATATTCATTTCTTTCCTACAGTTTTATTAAAGGCGAATACAAAACGCGGCCTCATCCGAGCGGGCACAAAGCCCAATGCACACCCAGAAGCTAAGCTTACCCGGGACTCCGCAAGCGTAACTTGCAACAAAATCCCACGTTCACGTTTCCATTCCGTATTGCAGTGTACTGAGGATCCCCTTTAACGTATTCCGCGTTGCAACCGAGACGGCGGGGTTAGGGCGCGCGGTGACGGTAATGCGTTTTATGAATGAATGAACGAATGAATGGGAGGATTTCACTTCCAACTAACCGTTGGTTTGAGCAAAAGCGCAGCCGACGCACCGCACCGGTAAGATTTTTACGGCTTTGACTGGAGTTTCCGCATTTGGTTTGTAAAGATAAATTTTGAAGATTTGCTCTAGTGTCGTCGGAACATCAGTGTGAAAAACATATTGGCTCAATTTTATACTCGACGTGTCATGGCACCATTGCAGTTTATTACGATGCATAAAGTTTGAAGGGAGAGATACGACACTTGAGTTCAGACAGCATAAAGAGAACGAGGTGATTTAGTGAGCATGTCTCGAGGACGGCATTCTTGGATTAAATGACTAGTACACATAAATTTCACTTAACCGTCTACTATAACATGTCACTCAAAATTTACTCCTGTAATAATAAACCCTTTCGCACAATAGGCGCTTGAGTGTTGTAATTTACTTTATCTGAAAGCTTACAAACATTCAAACTAAACACTGAAGATAAACAAAACGTAAACAGTGTATACCTCATTTGCCCAACCCACTTTGATGGACGACTTATCGATCAGTTTATTTTTAAACGAAATTCTGACTATTCAATATAGAATAGGTAGTTTAGGTGTAGATGCATCACTATAATTGCTTCAAAGAAGTGTGAAATCGACCTACCCAGTGAGGCGCACCCTGACTAGGCTAGGTATTTATTAATGAATGCGCCTGCAAACGGTCGGTGACACTCAAAGGACAGATGATTCGATTAATTCAATTTTCCGTGTGGACGCTTTGATTGCGAATGCAATAAGACCGAAACTGTTCTGTATCAACCCACTTTGATTGTCGGCGGTCTTAGAAAAAAAAACATATGGTGTTTGTGACAGTAGAGAAATGAGAAAAAGCGATGTGAGTTTTCATTTCCCGTTGGTTATGGCTTTTATTGCATCAGCTTCTATTCTATGTAGTTGAAATCGTGTACTATTTGCAACATACCAAGATATTCTGTGAGATATTCATATAAAAATCATTACAATTTCCATACAGGAATGTGTACCTCTAATAAAAACGTGACAAAATCCCCAGCAATTTAATATAAGCTCCTACAACAAACGAATGCACATTCAATTGGTTGACAGAGTCACATACTGAGACCATCACGACGCATACCAATTCAAAAATGGTAAGAAAGGACGTGTGATAATATTAGGCAATTTATAACAACGTCAGTGTCATTAGGAGTCGCTCATACAACATATTATGTGTGCACTTAAATTGTATATAGCTATCATAAAATGCTCTTCACGTAGCCTGTAAAGAACAATACCTCATTGTAATAACCCGAGTAACTGTCGAAGAATTTAAAACTTAAAATGCATTATAATTTGATCAAGTATTCAGCCGTAAAATCAACTTCAAAGGTTCCCTAAGTAATAACTTTTGAAGGAAAGAAGGCTTGTGATTTCATTGACGACTTTTTCATGCAAATCTAAGCGAGATTTTCACAGAAATCGACTGAGATTTGAGTTTTTGCTACCTTTAGAATATTCCGAGTATAAAATTAATGTTCTCGGCTTACTCGAATTTGTGAAAAGCCCCGCATTTATTATTGTACTTGGTAATAACGGTTTATTCCTCGAAAAGGTACCTAGGCACAGATGTAGATAAGATAAGCAGAGTTTTATTTTAGGGTTTACAATAGAAAACTATTAACGATCTCGCAGAATTCCCGACTTCGTACTACATATTAAACAAACTACATCGAACGACCCAACAATACTTAGCCCAACTTGAGGATCGAACGCAAGACATCGTGCTTGACCTAATAAATAAATAAATGTTAATGGGAAAGATAAAATCTAACTACAATATTACGGTCCTACATTTAACTTTATAATCTCGAATCTCTTAGAAAAATATTTGCATAGGAATGTAGTCTTAATATTTCACGGTACTATGAACTTGTTTCTATTTTCTATGAAAAATTCTAACAACACATCTAAATTCCTGAGCCGCGCATGCGTCCTGCAAGTGGCGATTATAAAAACATTGGCTGCGCAAGCACATTCACCGTTACTTTAGGGCTACCACAATTTGTACTAAATTACATTCTTGCCTAGTTTTACAAATAAATTAAAAAACATTGAAAAATATTCTATTATGAAATGAAGTAAGGACATCTACAAACTACTTAGTTTTATAACAGCAGCATAAGAAGCAGCATTAATTTTTGCACCTCCATGCTCATCATCGATGTAATAATACCAATGTCTACATCGCATTATTATTCAACGTAGTGTCAGTAGAGGTACAGAGAACACCTACTTCCCTTTAGTTTACTATTTCCTACACCACAGACTGAGACTATAAAACACAGGATAAATCCACACCTGATACTTACAAAACAAGGAAACATAAAACAGGGACTGTTTGAAAACTCGCGACTGGAGCGGACATGATATTTTACTATGAGCGGTGATAACTCACGAACTAGTAGACGGCAGCCCTACGGTTCTTGAGTGACTATAGGCCGTTTTACAGGCGGACTGTGTGACAGGTGCTTCCTCTCCATTTACTTGTGATAGACGAGCGAAATCTAACAAATGGTTACGTGCGAACAAAAATAACGTCAAAGAAATTCTGTTCGATATTAAAATATTCAACGGTTTGATCGCGATATTTCGTCCGGTATCTACTCCGGCTGTCAAAAATGAGATATGGTTTTAGTAGATACGCGGCGTATTGAACGAAACCAGGGTCTGTTTTTGCTTGCGGAGTGGAGAATTGAGTTTTAAGAAGTTGTTTTATAAATTCGATGTTTCTTTGTTCTAAAAATAAGAATTGCTGTGTTATTTTACGCGAGTTTAATGATTTATGCGTGACTTTACTATTAAAAAAACCGCTAATTTAATTGTTCGTATATTTTTATGTTCCGTCTAAAATATTCAGTGGTAATCACAGGTTCAAGAGTCAGAAACATTACTTTAAAACGATGGTAGCAATTAAGATTACAGCCCGTATAACAATCATAAACTACATAGTAAAATTCCGTAGTTAACTGCGTTGAATCATCATAAGATATCATAGAATCGGTAGTAAGATTAAATTGTTCAACTATTTGAAAATTTGAAAGTCACAACAGAATAAATTAAATGGTCTGTGTCGCATCCGATGGTTCAGGAATGAATTCCGAGAAGTATCGTCGTTGACCATACAAAACATCTTATTATTATCGGTCACAATATTATTCCTATTCGAATGCATTAGATACATATCGCTTGATTCATAAAGTAAAGGGAGGAACACTAATGATCAGATTAAGATATCAGAATTTTAAAGCAGCATTAAATGGGAGTCACCTCGCGACCTGCGCTAACAACATTAATAAACAAGCTTGATTATGTTTGTATTTATATATAATTCGAACTTTATTGTTGTCGGTCTAACAAGGTTACGTGACTATATGCAGTAAAAGTTTTAAACTCGATTCGGTTCACGTGTGAAATCGGAACTTGGTTCCCATGATACGATATTAAACGTCAAAACTACATGCATATAGGCGATTCTGAACGGTCTCCCACGAAATGTTATGGCCTACCTCAGTGGCAGTGTGTCCGTTATCCGAGGATATCTACGCTGTGTTACACAATACACTATATCGAATATCGCTGTGACCAACTTGCGTACTCAAAAATGTAGATTGACGTGGGCTTATGGACCGTGAAACCGCGGTTTTTCGAACCGTGTGAAGATACCCGAAAATAGAAAACAAAACCAAAACCTGCCCACTATAAAATGCTACGTTTAACACGAAACATTTTTTTCAACAAAATGTCAGCCAGTCTAAAATAACTTTGTGCAACTTTTAATTGAACAGGAAATATGAAAGACTCAGTAAACTAATTAATTTTTAAAGTATTCCGTACTATAAAACTTATTGACCTCATTTTTAAATCAAAGTGTTCAGAGTTAAGAATGTTTAAATACCGTTAATTAAAAACTTTAGTGCAGGGAATGAATCGGTAGTTTCCTTTAAGTATTCATGTTTTACTAGAGAAATTCTTTCTCGATGAAAGGAACCGGGAGTTAAGAAATACAACTAAGTATAAACGCTTTGAATGATAGTAGCTTTTTAAATTACTTGAGTTTGTTAATGAAAATAAAAAGAAGATTGTAAGATCCCACAATCCCACAGCTTATCGTCACCTAGACAAAATATTCACAGACGGTAAAGTAACCCATTCTTGCGGTAAAAAAGCCACTAGCATGTTCCGTTCCGACCAGTATCAAATGTAGATTAACAAAATTCAAAAAGTTCTCACCGTCGCGCTCCACTGCCGATCAATATAACGTCTTCAAACTTCCATAATTATTTTCCGAGCGAACCAATACAACAATTACACAATTCGATACGTTCTCTGTGATCTCAGTTCTATATATTATATTACGTGCAGTAAAAACTATTACAAATTCTTTGTGTAATTGTTAGAAATAGTTTAACGGCTCGAATCGGCGTGAAGTCAAAACAAAATGTTTATGGAAACTGATACAACATGGCCGTCGATTTGCGTTTAATTATGGCCCGCTATTAATTATTATGTGCACTTGTGAAGTGCAGGCTATTTGAAGTATTAATTTTTATGGGACTATTAACTGGATGGTGATAGACGTGTATTATAAAACTTGTATGACTGCTTCGACCTAGTTGTGGAAAAGAAGCTTGTTCTTACAATTCAAGTAACAGACACTTTTTTAAAACAAGCTGTAACTAAAAACAAACTGCTCTATATCTTTCAAACAATTTTCCAGTTTTTTAACAAAATTTTTGTGAGAACCGCAAACAAAAAAGAAAATTGTCCAGTTCAGTTATACCGCAAGAAGTTATTGCTTAGTAAACGGTAAACAGTAAAAGTACCTTTTATTATTTTTGTATGAAGAAAATTATAGGCCCAATTAGATTCGCACTTTTCTATCGTTCACGTAGAAAGCAGTAGCATAAGCGTTTGAGTACTTTGCTATGATAACGTGCATTTTATTTATACGTTTAATGATAACGGAAAATACATACATAAATGCCACAAATAATAGCTTAATAACATGCGCCTAACCTACAACCATTACATTGAAACACGGTACAATATTTTAAACACAAAATAGCAGTAAAATTCCTTAGGGACGAGCGAAGCTCTCGCAATAAACTAACACTTCGTACTTCAGCAAAAAAGAAAAAAGATATCCTTATCGCCTAGAACACTTGTTTAGGTGTAAACATGATAGCGAAGCAATTACGTGCTCGGAAAATTCAACAGAGCATTTATTTTATAAGGTATCAGCCAAGCTGTAGTATATAACGTAGAACATACCGCTGTTTCAGTCGCGTCCCTATTCGAATTCATGTCAACTTCCCGTATTTGTAATTCAACGCGAGGTCCCAGCAGTACGTATTGTTTCACCCACTTGTACTTAAGGCAATGCTCACTTGTTCTCTTCAAAACGTTATTGATAATCAGAATAGGGCCATTCAGAGCAAGTGCTCGGTAGTTAGGAATTAATTTGTGAACATAATGTTGCTTTATTGAATCGGGGGGCGTTTAGGTGTTAGTCTAGTGTCTAAAGTTATGAACATTGGGAGATATGGTTATGTTAGAATTGTAATTTAAGTTACATTTAGATGTTTGCAAAAATAAAGTACATGAAATGGTAACAATCAAGTTATTACAACTTGCAATAAAAACCGCTTGCGTGTATAAAATCCTCGTAAAAGAAAGAAAACTTATTCCACATTTCTACCTCAACACACAAACATATAGAATAATAAAAACAATAATATAGAAGAATCATAACCGATTCACATCGTTCGTTATCGGATCCAATCAGAGTAATTAAAATAAACGTAATCGTTAGGATAATGGCCGGTAATAGGCCGCGCCGCAGTAAGTCAGTGAAACTGATTACAGAGTACAGACACCGTTGGTTTCCAATAACAGTATGGAACTGTTAATTTAGTATAACATAAATTGGATGGTTTTGGACAGCCCTAGACTTAACTAGGTGGCAATAAAATTAAACATAGGGATGTGCCGACATTGTGTCGGTGAAGCGCTTTATGTGTGAAAATATTTTTCCTTCAACAGCTTTAAATAAAAGATGGCCTAGACCAATTTAGTCGTAGTATAAGTTACAACAAAGGCTGGTGTCCTAGATATGGCTCTATAAACCTTATAGTTGGTAGCATGTCAGTTCTCCCAATCTAAACCCACATTGCCCCAAAAAAGTCGCACCAAGTCGAAATAAATGGCCACACCATTATTCTTACTATAGTGTCAGAAACTACAATACTCATAAACTTTATGTCATCATTGTCATAAAAACAGCAGCCTTCGCTGTTGATGAACTTAATCAAAGTTTATTCATTTGTGTTTTTCTGACCAAATAGTTCGCGTTTTTCCTCTTAGAACTTTTGTTTCGAGCTCGCACGCGTAGGAAGTATAATAAATGAAAGTATAATGAATTTATAAAAGGTTTGTTAGAGGTTTTGTGAGGGTTAATCTGTTACAGCTTTACTGCTAACCGAATTACCCCCTTCAAAGGGAATCAAACCCAAAAACGTGTCAGGCTGGAATCTCGCGCCTAATTGCAACATGTATGCAAACCAATTTCGAAGCGAATCTAATTTCGTCATGTATCTACAGGCCACGTAAACCGCTGTGGAGATGACGGACGTGGGCTTCCGTCCGAGATGCTCCTCTTCATTAAGAGCGAGGGGCGGGGCGGGACGGGCGAGCGATGGCTTTATGGGACAATTTGCATTTACACGAGCTCCGGCACAGATTACGGCCGCACTTATCCGCCTGTCGAAATGAGGCGCTTGCCACCCCACGCCGAACAACCTACGACCAAACAAGCCTTTGTTTATATTCCCTTGTATTTTTCACCCGCCATTTGTTTTGACGGCCCATTTCTAAAACATGAAGGTTTCGAAACACCGAAAATACTTTACGACGGCCACAGCGGGCACTTTTGATTTTTCACGACCGCTTTTTATTGTTACCCGCCCCTGACCAATCGGATATACGTAAAACAATCGTTTCCAACGCGTCCAAACATTGAAGTCGCATTGTGTTTGTGTACAACAATGACAAAAAAACTCGTCCATGTGAACGTATTGTTGCGAAAAGTGGCGGTATTTACACAAAAATATTCCGTGTCGTCAGTAAAAAAGTCCGACGTAAAAACGAGGACATCGGTTCGTATAGGTTTTTAGTTTTATACATAGCTTTAGAGAATTTGGGGTAAACAACGGAGCACGTACACTAAATAGCTGTCGCAAAGCTAAAAGGTCTAACAAAGAGCAGGCCACAATAGCTGCAAGGCACATATAACTGAATACATCGAACGCAAATCCCAGCTGACCCACTTACGGACAACCACCTTTGAATCGCCCTGACAAAAGCATGTCGCTGCAAGAACATTATGTCGGCCGGCCGTCGAGCCTCAATTTAGAGCCCGCATGGACCTATCTAGAGATCACGTAGAACGACGAAGCAAGCCCTGAAATCTACATACTAAAGGTAACGTCTATCGAATCAGGTATCACCTACGAAGTAAATATTGGGGCTATTACCACTCCCAGCGATAGTGGAATCGGACCATAAAATTTTATCTCGAAGCTCTGATTTGAAATAGGTAACTGCTATTAACCTTTGTTACTACAAGTTAGTAAATTGCGAGAAATTGGAGATGGATAATTTGCCGCTTTGAGATACAATAACCTTTGGCGAAGTTCAATGAAACTTGAGAATAAAGATTTATGTTTTAAAGTTTAAATTACTTTACAGATTTACATTCTGGTTTGCTTAAATTAAGACATTCAATCGGTTAAACTTATCACTTTATAATGTCGGAAGATTTACGGAGGTTTGTTGAAACTTTACAAGAAACAAGAGCTCAAACGATAATAGAGACAAAGCCGGTAGCTTCACCTAATTTAGCGCTAAAAACATCCGCTCTTGTGCTGCTAAAAGACTGTGAAAATAGGTAACCTTTACGTAAAAGCGCTACAAGCAACACCTTGACCTACATAGCTTTAATTAAAATTCCGCTACATCATCTAAGAAAATAAACAAGCCCGTGGAAAATGAAACGAGGGAAAAATAATCTTGTCCGTCATTGCAGTGAGAATGATGAGCATAATATCACAGTACCGGGTCCTTACAATATGATCTCGCTACGTCATTTTCACAAAGAATACAATACGGATTGAAATAACTTACGTAATTTCCAGATTTCATTAAGTAATTATGTTGTCTGAGGTTCCGAGCACCGAGGCCAGCCAGGCTCGCGGTCAACTTAAATAAATCGTGAACTAATCTGTTTAAGTAGTTATTATCATTTCATTCACTTTTATCTGTGGAATAAGAATTGATTCTAGTATTCTGGAATTATTTTGTATTAGTAAGGACAATGTAAATGGTTTACATAAAGAGTTATAAGTTTATCGAAAACACAGACGAAGAAATATTAAGATTTCTTCGTAATTATTTTACTTAACAATAGAAGCCACCATATAGTCAGTTATAACAGTAATGAACAAAAGACCTCTGCCAAAGACTGTGTCCAATTTAAACGAACATACCTCATTCTAAACGACATTGGTGAGGACATAAATATTCATTGTGGAACACTCGCTAGTTCTATTTGCCTTCCTACCACTGTGTATACGCCCTTAATCAAGAAGATCGCTAAATAATCGAGACGAAATAAAATTTGTATCAAATTAAACGCGGCAATTCATTTTGTACCTTCTGCAGTAATTCTTAGCGCTTAATTTTCTTTCTTTTTTAGGTTAGTTGAATTCTTTATGAACTTCGAATTAGGTGAGAGGTTAGATAGACTCAGTTTTTACTTATTAGTCTACTTTTTTTGTTGTTTGTACTAATTGGATAATAATTTAGAATGTTCATTACATCAGAATGACCTAGAAAGTGACCTTACCCTTTGTGCTAGACAGTTTTTGTTTAGTCTAGTTTTAATGGCGTTCGCTTAACACCAACGTCATCGATTGATGTACCGTACCTAAATGTAATATCGTTTTAGTTTTTTACTTTACTATGTGTATCAGCAAAACGTCGTATACTATGTTCTCGAGATTTTAGATTTAATCGTATTTCTCTGTTTCTCTTTAGGCTTAGTTATACGTATTATGACTTATTGTTAGTACTATAAGAGCAAAGAATAGAACGTAAAGACTTCGTGGCAATTGTAATTGAATCATCAAAACAATATCTCCTATAAATTCCAAATATCACAATATTTAACGATAATAACCATAAAATCAAATTCATCAAAGCACCGCATCTAATTATATCCTACAACGCGAAGCTAAACTCTAATCAGTACACTCGCTGGCAACAATTTTAGACGAATCCCTGATGTACAACGCCACTGTACATTTAGGGGCGGCCATACGTGTGATTGACACATTCGAAATACGCGTCATTCAAACCACGCTTTAAATCTGTCTGAAAGCGAGTGTCGTTGAAAAATGATTGGTCATATATTTTGAACGCCAGTGTACGGAACAAACATGGACCCTCGAATAGCCATAAAGAAATAAAAGGAAATATACGCTTCGTGTATCTTTATTATAATAGTTATTTTACTAATAGTAATTTATTAAGGCCAATTGACTGGGTTTGTCATTGCTTATTGATGTGTTGTATTGTTGACTGGCGCATTATGATAATAGCTTTATTTCGTATAGCCGTAAAGTTTATTTTTCGATTGTATTCATAGTGTCAGTAGTGTGAATATGAATTGACGTGATTTCTATAGAGTTTGAGTACGTCGGTATTAAAGAATTGTGAGTCTTGAGCACACATTAATTCTCGGTTCGTTTACAGTACAAAAAGTAAAGTATGTCAACTCGTATCTGTTCCAACGACCTGATTTTAAAAGGCGTTTAAAGGGGTTGGAAGTAAATAAAACAAAATAAGTTGAAGCGGTAACAAAATTACATAATTGTCCACATGGGCCTAGTATTATTCGGGTAATTACCGAGTCTCTAAGTTATTATTAAACAACAACACTAGCACGACACATGTACTCAACAAAAATAAAGGAGTACAGTGACAAATAAGGCTAGCTGTACACCACACGACAAACTGTTGCGACTGAGAAACGAAACAGTTTTTCAATTCCGCTACAAATGGTGCAACATTTACAAAGCTCTCAGCTTAGAGGGAACACAAATGGCCAGGGCACAGGTGTTGTTTTATTGAAAAAAAAAGATACAAATTACCCCTTTCTACGCAATTTGATGGCGGATTGATGCCTTCACAAGGAAAACTTGGGTAACGGCCCGCAGATGCTTTCTTGTTCTGTCTTTTCCACGTTTTTCGTAACAATTTTTCTTACAAAATAAACAATTTGTGTTGTTTACCGAAAAAAGCTTGTTAGCAATGAGATTGTTCTTTTTAGACTTATTGGTAAGATCAACATTTATTACTGTTTGTTAGCAGAAAAACTTACACTAAATATTTGTATTAAATCAGTAGGTGCTTACCTAATTGCGGGCGGGGCAGCTTGATGTTATAATGTCTCGATACTTGAGGTCATGTGCTCAAAGTAAACAAAAAATCCTGAAACAAAAGAAAACATTTGTATAAATAAAAACGTTCATTTACATCTGTAATGTACTTAACCCCAAAACTTTATTATCTTTCCGGATAACCGTTACATTATAAAGCATCGATAAGTTCCTCCCTCAGGGCCCTATAAAAACAGACCTCCATAAACAAGCAATAACTTTTATACACCCTCGTAATTCGTTTTCTTTCCCATTTCTGTGAATATTATAGAAACCGTCATGTAAATTATACTCGCAATATGACATACTCCTCACAAACTATATTTGATTGCAAAAGGGCTAGACAGAAAACAACGTCATAAAAACATTACGAAAATTAGCCCATGTCCTCCGCATTCGAAAAGGAAATCGCTGATGAAATAAAACGAAATATATCGCAGTGAAATTTCGTTTCTGTCGGGCAAAAGTCAAACGGTGCCCGCATCGCGCCGGTCCTCAGCGATAAAACTTCGTCGGGGTAGCGTTCTGAATTCCAAAACAAAGCGCACTGAAAAGTCGGCACACAGATGGCGCAGGTGTCCTCGGCGACTCGCACGTCCTCTAATCAAGCGGAAATGTGTGCTTGGGCGGCCGACAGCCGGACGACCGGACCGGGCCGGCAGCGACCGCTTGACCAGTCGCGCTCCACGCCCGCCGCCCGCCGCCCGCCGTGCTACACCTGAACGTTACAAGCCCGCGCTACAATTCGAATCAACTTCACATTCGGTCAATTCTAACAGGAAATTTAGATTCCGTTTCGAAGTATCTCTCTGTTTGACCGCTTGAAACGTCTACAAGCGCCATGCTATCTTTAATATTGTTACTTAGAACGGTAAAGCTCTGTGCGGTCATAAAAAAGGTTTACGATAACTTGGTGAACACAATCAATTTAACAATTCCAAACGGGTTTATATCATAGCCTTAAATTAATGTGGTCAGACAAAGCGGGCTCGCCGCTTATCTGAGAGAAAGCCGGTTGACTGCTATCGGTGCGTCCGACTGCATCATGCATCAATCTTCACGGATGTAGGGGCTTAAAGTATCGAGTTACCGACATAAAATATTTTATCAACAAAAAATGTTAAATCTTCAGATTTAATAAAGAACGGCTATTGTATTTTCAATGATAATATTTTGTATCCGATTCAGACAATGAAATCAATTTCGAGTACAAGGTCTGTAGTAGTCTATCAAATTGACCCCTGATTTTCTATCGGGCGCTTACCGCAGCTATTTCATTTCCCCGTCTCGCTAGCCGTGCAGACAGAACGTTCTTTTGTTTCGTCTATACGTGCCTTGTTACAAAGATCTCCGTAAACCTTTTGACATTTCGCTAAAAGGTTCATTTCGGCTGATTAATGTTGTAATTCCATTGGTTCTGAACAGAAAGATAGTATAACGTCTGTGAGGCTACGGAAGCGAGATGTGAGAAATGTTGGGGGATTTATACGGCACGTGTAGGATGCTTGTACGTGCGAATACGAGTTTATATATTTTTAACATAAGTAAATACTTCAAAATTTGTAACTCAGTTGCCAGTTGCTGATTCTATCAAACGCAATTGAACAAATAAATTCGGTCGCTAAAATGATGGACGAATGATTGCAAATCGTTTTGGTGCTGTTTGTGGTTTGACATAAAATCATCCAACTCTCATGGTAACACACATTTATTTAGTTTACAATGTCCAAGCTTTAAAAATCTCCTAATTAGAGCTAGTTTCACTATCGACAACATATTTTCTGCTTGTTGTTTATGTGTTTTCCTCTAAGATAAAAATTTCATAAATAATGGCCTAATACCTTTTATTTGACGTTAATTATAACACTACAACTTATTATCTGCTGCAGGAATTCACCTCATTAACTTTGGAGATAAAAAATAATGGACAGACACCCAACGGACATCTCATTACCGCAACCTGTTTTATAAAGAAATGATTTTAATATTATAATGGCGCTTACGTTTACTAGATACTCGCCGAAAGAAGAATTTATAAGAAAATTCTAAAAACAAAAAGTGATCGTTTCAATTTCGTCCCTCGAACGCGTTCGGTTACATTTCCCAGCTGACTTTGTTCTGCGACGCCATTGTTATGCAGAACAGTGTGGCAAAGTTGTAGGTACATAAATTACGTTATTTTGTCGTTTATTATTACAAGCGTGAAGTTTCACTCGATAGAGTCACTTCGCCTTGTTTATGCAGACATTTGAATGGTAAAATAATAAAGTGGGTTTCAAAAAAAGTACTCGGATCGAGCAGAAAGGTCGTAATTTTCCCGAGACCACCCGTATTCATGTGGCTAATAGAATCAGGGTAATATGTCCCGCCCGTTACAGCTGCTCCAATCGATACTCAGATAAGCACACCTTGTTTGGGGGACCAGCTACGAGCCTTTATGTCTTTATTACCCAATAACAACAGTATAAATCGCACTGCGGGTTGCCTGACTGATAGACGTGAGCCAAAATTGAAATATCATTCTCGTAAATACAACATGATTTTTTAATTCACTATTCAAATGTATCCAGGTGTGAATATAAATGACTACGTTGAACCGAGATAGTAAAATACAAAAGAAAGCTATAAAAACGCAACAATGTTTCCAGATCCTTCTAATTTACCTAAATAAGATTCGCTGACTTATTTCATTATTCTTTAAATTGCAAACCAGTAAAGAAAATATGAGAGGTGCATAAATAAATTCATTTAAAAATACCAAACAATGTTATTCACATTAATGAAGTTTGCAGAAAGCTAAACAGAAGCAGTTGCCACAAAGGCTGCGCCGAGCGAAGGCTAACAATCTAGCTCATTAGCAGAGGAATATCCTTTTTGGAAAAAACATCCTAGATTAATTCGAGTTTTACTTGTGTAATATTTCGTCGCGCCCGTTAACGAGGTAACTCACCGTGCCTAACAAAGTTACATGGTGCAAGTCTTCGGCAGCGCTTTCAAAACCTCTTTCGTCGCGATCCTTAATTTTCTTCGGAAACTTTTTAAATTTTACATTGCTTTTAAGATTCGCGACTTGGGTCTCGCGGGAAACTATGTCGATGGTTCTGACATCTCGCTAGATGAATTTATTAATGATGTTTTTAATTAAGCTTCTATATACAGCGAGAACTTTAATGGATCAAGAGTTTTCCATTTTTAATCTCTTGATTTATATTTCTCTTTAATTTAAATACATTTCAGTGAATACAAACTGAATTGAAAATGCTTCGTTAGTCGTAAATCGTAAATCATATTAAAATTACAGTAGGTAATTTCACTAAACATGAATGATATTTTGTGTAAGACCTAAAAGGTATTTAGTATTCTCTCTGTGGACCTAGCATCTAGATTAAAAGCCTTGAATTTCACAGTCTAACAATGATTAAATGCCTAAGTACGGTCCGACGTACGACATACCCCACTCAAGACATCCAATGATCGAAATAATCAGATTATTTTATACTATACATATAAACGTTGAATATTATACGAAGTTCATGGAATCTAAAATAAACCCACGTTCTATATATTCACGCAAAATAAGTTCTTAAACGAAAAAAAGTAGTTCTAAAATTTTACTGCATGTTTATAGTCAGTTATCGCATTGTCCATTGATTGCAGGCAAACATTTTTATAGGGATATATTTTTATAGATTTATCCCGACTATATTAAGTGTTTTGTATGGCGTAGGAGGCTGTTAACTTCGCGTGGGTAGATTATTTATTTACATGCTTTTGTGTAAAAGGCCTTTGTGGTTCCTGCATACACTTTTCTATGTAGAACAGGTAGTTTCTCATTGATTATATCGTTGATGTTGACCATTTGTACCGTCTGCTTTACTTTACTAGTTGATACCTTGAAATAAATATTCAATGCTTTGTCATTATTGTTAGGATTGGAAAGTACATTTATGAATATAGTCCAGTAGGAGGACATTTGAGATGTTTCGTGCTACTTAAGATTTTATTTATTCTTTGTAAAGATTGCGTCATGTAGCACAATAAAAGTTAAAACCCGTTTACATATTCGCAATGAGTCAACTACAAAATAGTTCTTGTAAATCGTAACAGCAGTTTTTCTACGAAGTCGTAAGACAAGTCGAGTTCTTGAAATAGTCTTATCTTATTAACACTTATGAATCTCCCGCAATTATGCACCTGGATTCTCCATAAGCGTTGAGCAACTCTTTTTAAAACCAGTCTCAAAGATGTAATACGGACAGCTGCGTTTTATTTCAAGTAATGTGATTGCGTCTAACATAAACTTGTTTAAACTATTTGACAGGTGTACCCGAGGTACTTTTTGTACGAATGTCTTATGTGATATTATTGTTAATTATCTTATTGCTCCAGTACTCATTATGTTGGCAGCTGGGCACGAGGCCTTAGGAATGTTCAAGATTTATTTTTATCCACGTATCACTCTTTGTGAAAGGAGACAATTGAACTTCTACGTAATATTAGCTACTTATTCATCTTTCTAGCGTATTCAAACACGTAAACAAAGTAGCATAACAAAAGGCTTAAACATTTACTAAGAAAATGAACCTCTAGTCTAGGTGTTGTCGAGTTTAAACAAGAAATTCAAATGAATCAACGCTCAGTCTAAGTTCCTTTTAAGTTTTAATAATAGCACTCGCTGTGCTGAATTCAGCTTATTACTAAATATTCCTAATGTAATAAATTAATGTCTACAAACTATTTTAATCAACACTAGATCTTCCCGTCGACATAATATACGTCACTTGAATGTCTAATTGAACAAGCCAAATATTCGAGCACTCGGAACAAATTCGAGCAGCAAAACAATCACAAATGATCGAGACAGACATATTCGCCGCCATTTAATTTTATTACCGTGCAGTCTGACGGCAAACTGCAAACAATTTATAATTTTGTATTACTTACGCTTTCATATACACAAGCGTTTATTAATGCACTAACGTTATACAATGTTCGTGGTTTGTTATTCAAATAATTTCTGCTCCATTTATCAATTTAGGAATCGCCTGAGGCTTTCTGATTACAAATATTAATGGTTTTTAGATGTTTATTTTTCAACGTATCTAACTTTAGATAATCTTATTGTTGATTTTACAGTTGCGTGAGTCTCGGTGGAATAATGTTGTAAAGCTCCGTCAGCGTTCATGACGGGTAGGTATTATTTTTTTCTGAAAAATGCATATGAGAGCGTGAATAGACGTCGCGACACTTATCAGCGTTAGTCACCCTGGAGCGGCGAGTTGACATGCAGCCGCTGTGACTTGTAATAACGCGGTAATATTATGTAGACAAGCGTTATACTTGCTCCCCCAGCCGAGTCTACACGCGATCCGGGGTGACAGCGCGGTGTACTGGTGAGTGCACAAGTTTATTTTTACACTGGCCATTGATGTATCCACGGCTGGATACAATTTATTTTATTGGTAAAATGGAAGTGCTCGCAGGAAGTACGGCTCGAGACTGTTTAATATCCAGATTGACAGCTGTCAACGTACATACGCCACTCGTGGAACAGTACAAAAATACGCTCACAGATGGATACTTACTTTCAGTTACCACTCATACTCATATTACCTGAAAAATTATTTTCATTTTCCCGAAAAAGGTTTTCTCGCGTAAAAATAATCAAAACATTTTTTTCGACGAAAAGAACAACACTTTTACCATAAGTAATCCGACCCAGCCCCTGTTTTGCATAAAAAATATTAAAACGTTGCACAAATAAATATGTGCCTACCATTACTGTACTGGTACATTTTATTATTAATTACATGGAGACTGACGGCATGCGGCGTTATGGTGGGTGAAAAAATGCAAAATATACATTTAATTTCGACCCTCGTGGCTGGGGGGCACCTACTAATTAATTAGATGCCCACCTGCCGTAAAGCACCCTGTATTGTGGTTCGTGTTTAAATAAATATCTATGATTGCCGACCGTTATTGGATTAATAACCGTTTGTGTGAAATAAATTTCAACAACATGTTGTCTGAATTCCATTTGGATGGAGTTGGTTACTTTGCTTGTACTAAATAATTTACTTATTCCGTTTGACAGAATTATATTTTCGTGTAACAAGTTAACGTGAAAGAAAAAGAAGACACAATAAAAGATCTTGAACGATAAAATGTTTGTGAAACTTAATAACAGCTTACAAGCAACGAGGGTAATAAAAAGTATTGAGTTCCAATTCACTCAAGTAGCTGTAGCAGCAGGCTGGTAGTGCTGGCACACAAATAAAACAATGCATCATTGCATGTTGTCGCCTATTCCCGGGCGGTTGGCGGGTCTCGGGCGATATTTCCTTGAAAAATTGCCGGCGGCGTTGCTTGCTACTCGCTAGATGGGCGAATTTGTAAGTAATATTTATGAGGGCACGAGGCGAAATAATGATATGTATATTATTTGGGCCTCAGCGCGGGCGCCGAGGGAGCGCGGCCTAACAGCAGCATTTGTCAATGCCGCCCAGGTGGGCCGCCCGTGATCCTGTTATTACTTTATTTTTTGGTCCATTTCAATAACCTACGCAGCTTCTTATATTATATGCTCAAGAACGTGGAGGAATTTTACTTTATAGACACGTGTGTGGTCTTATAGTTTGGATCTTGAATGAAATATCGTGGAATATAATTCTGTCTACAAATACTCCTAAATTATGATCCTGTAAAATACTCAGTATAGCCAGATACTGTCCAAAATAATCCATGTTACGTTCTAATTAAAAATTCAAAAGGGTCGAGACTCAAGAGTTGAGACAAGTGGACATGTCAATTATAAAAGTTGATATTTTGATCTAGTCGCCCCCGCTCCCTCATTCCGACAATTTAATAAATGTCGGATAAGTGAGCATTAATATCCAACAGTCAATGACCGGATCATAACCGAAAATCTTCAGTAAGTCAGCGAGAGGGCCCGCGGTGCGCGACGTGAAAAACGACGTCCATTAAGGAAGTGAATACATTTAAAATAATCGGCTTAGCCGTCCGACGTTGACGTATATTCGTACTTATCTCACGGAGATACCGGCACAGATATCCCGACTAATCCCTTACACAAACATCTGAAAAAGACTCGGCACTCCTTGTACGGTTGATCCGTAATTGAATGGAGCGCGAGTAGCTCTTTGACTTGAACAAAAGTGCCTAATAATTTATGCCTATAATCTGACGCGCGGTGCACTCCAACATTTATTCGTTTTTCGTATCGGGACTTTATTTCCTTTGTGGGATTCAGATATTAACTGCGTTATGCCGGCGACAGTCACAATATTACCCGCATGCAGGTTCTTTATCCAATTCTTTAGTGGCTGTCACGCCCTCAGCCGCAGATATTTATGTGCTGTTGGATTAAGAAAATATCAACAGGAATTCGACTTAACCTCAGAGAGGAAATGCAAAGTTATAAGGAAGATTAAATCGTAAAGATGTTTGTGTCAACAGAAATAAACTCGGTAGTCTAAATACAACTTCTACCTTGGATCTTTAGAGTAATCAGGATGTCTCCATTAATTTTTAAGGACTTCCTTTGAGTGGCGCCGTGTTTACTTCGAAAACAAGGAAACTTTTAATGGAGTTACAATTCGTTGACCCTCAAACACGATTTCTGGAAGTAAGTTCCGACCTGTGACACCGCTTTGATGACTATCACATTTACCAAACATAACAAAATACAAAATAGTAACAGATTAAAGTGCATATCGCTATAACATTTAATCCTTTACATTTTTCAAAGGAAAAGCTATTAAAGAAACATCAAAATGATTTACATTTTATTCCTCTACTTGGTATCTAAGAACTTCGTGCTCGACAAATATAATCCTTGTAAGTTTACTCATAAATGTTTGTTTACAAGCACCAGTCAATTTATTATGGTCCGTAAAGACTTATTAAACACAACTAATTAATTACTACGCAGCAGATTTGATGGGAGCTCGCAATACCAGTTTTGAGTGCGACAATGTCCAAACTACGGAGGATTACAAACAATGCGAATTCCATTAATTAATGCAATGTAGACTAAGTATATTGCGGTGTATATGCGGGTACAAAATTGTACTCATTCGATATTCCCTTGGCGTACAATCAAACACGACTTATCGATTTCAGAGCTAAAACTGTAACCGTGTCGCCAATTATACACAGCAAAGGAACACACAAGATCGTTATAATATGTACATAACGATAGGCTCTCCGTTATATTATAGCAAAATCATATCGTTATGTTTCCTCCTTGAATAATGAGGAATATTGAGGAACGATTCTCATATCATCATAATATGCTTATGTTGTGATCGTAATGATCAATTTTACGGTAGGGAAAACGGATTTCGTGATTCGTGTATTTATTTTTTTAGTGATCCATAGGATTTTTGGATTTATGTGTGAATTTATGTAAGTGAGCGCTTCATCCAGGAGAATGGTGGTATAAAATATTTGTCATATTAGAGTCACTGATTGATAAATAATGTAAAACTTGTTATTAACAAATCGTTTAGTCGGAACGTCAATGATATTAAATTTGTAGACAGTAAACAGTAGTCCAGCTTCCACACAAGAATAGTACACGTACCTATTACCAAAAATAACTTCGTGAAACCATCGAGCCATAGGGAGTCTTATAAAAATAATGTAAAAGGTAAGTCCCCGTGACTCTTAACAAGTAGTGAAGTGGCTTCCATCGAAGCGACACGACGGGACATGAATTATTATGAGGAGGAGACTATCTGAACTTCAAGTAGTGTTCCGAAGCACATCTCGTCGCCCTACCGATGAGTGTGTACAAATAATTATGACAGTTCTCATAGGAATGGCGCTCGAGCACCTGTCGAGTACCTCAGGAATTTATAGTCTTCATAATGAGACGCGTCTACAAGAATTTATATAAGTTTATTAATGTATTCTTGATGACTGCGCATCAACTAAACGTATATTTTCATTACAGTGTGAAAACTTTTATTGAAGTAGAAAGTTTATGGCCAGTACTAGAGTTACAATTCTTTATAGTTTGCTCACGCGCAGTTAATTTTAAAAATAAGAGGTTCGATTCGTTACCGCCCATCGTGATAATCATCATTTCAGACGGCCCGATTAATGTTTATCGCGGTTAGCAGTCATTTAGATGCTCTCGACTCAAGTAGTTGTCGATAAACACAAATCGTTCAACAGCCGCACTTTCAAAGCGAGCCGTCGACGTCACAGCGTCGTCTCTGCTCCCGCGCACTACATAACACTTCCTCGGCGCCTGCACATGTAGTCGTCTTTAAAACCCTCTTCCCGTCGCGTAGACTCTGACGAATTAAGTTATTAACGCTGCCAGCTGTTTCACACAAATCAAAGTGCCTACACCCGAACACTCGAAAAGCACGATCGTCACTCTTCATAGAGTTTACGACCGTTTTATGAGCCCTTTCATATTCAACTTTCAGTCGAACGTTCTTAAGTGAGGACGAAGTGCGATTGTTTCTACGACAAAATAAATGAATGCGGGCGACTCGTAAACGTGTTTATTTACCGCGTCCGCGTCGGCTCGCGATATCCTCCGTTATTGTTCTTTGAAGTCAGCCGAGAGCTCCATCGCTCGATACACCTTTGATGTTCTCGATAGTGTTGACTATCTAATAAAGCTTCAAGTAAGATATTTCATAAATCATATCCACAGTTGTCGACTCAGCCGTAAGTTTGTTTAGGCGGCATTATTACGCGCTTAATGCGAAAATAGCTTTGATGTGCTCCTGTACAAGAGATAGCGGAATTACAGAGCCCGCGTACCGGTAAGGTTTCAGTGCGTCGTCAGCTATAATTCCACTTAGTGGCAATGTATTTTAGGCAATATCTTTGCACTGGCCTCGTCCTGTCATCGCGGTGTTGGAAACATCGTAAAACGGAACGGTTATAAATTATTTACACTTTCCACGCGAACCCCGTGTATTTGTCACCCCGGGCGAAGGTGGGTATTAAGATATTGCTTGGTATCCCTGTGGGTCTCATTACAGGCCGGGGCGGGGCCGACACCTCTAATATTTCATGCTTAGCAAGAGCCGCGGCGGCGGCGGCGCTACTCGACAAAACAGCTTTTCTAAAACGATACGCGAATATACCTTAGAGTTTTCTCATTTTCATAAAATGCTCAAAGTAACGCTATTCGGTGTGTTCGCTTTCGTACATTTGCTCTTAATTTCATTAGGAGCAAACGTTCCGTGAGAAAAAACGGTGGAGCGATTCGCTAAAAAGGTTGTTTTGATGGTAGTTACATTAAGGTAATTGGTGTACGGCTGCGAAACATTTTTATAGCCCATCGCACCGGTCGTTTGGGGCTGCGCTAGGCCGATCATTGACAATCTTTGCCGCTGGCTAAATTTAATATAGGATACGATGTTAATTGTACCAATTTCTTTTTTTTCCTTTTCGTGATTTATAACAACAAACTTCCCACTGAGTATATTTGAATTAATTGCCCTCCAGTTACAACCCAGTGTCACGTATCAATTATATTATTCGCGTTATTTTAATTGTTCATAGGTTAAACCAATATTTATGACTATTAATCATCGGAGCCATTAGACGACGCGCTATCACATAAGCAGAAAAATGCCGTGGTTCAATTAGATTTGTATAATTGCGACCGCGCCCGCTCCACGCGGCGGCTCACAGATCAATTTACTCTCACAATGACCTTAATATGAAGTCATCTCAGCGCAATGAATGGAGAGTAATAATTTTCATGTGAGTATTAAAGAAATTCTATGTCGATGTTATCTCGAGCGTGAGTCGCGTGTGCGAGAGGAAACCGAGAGGCGACGTTATTAAAAAAGCACATGTGGCCCGAGATGCGTATCGCAGCGACTGTTAATTACTTTTGACACGCAGCATATGATTCAATTATCATATGATTTATTCGGAGCGAAGGGTCGCGACTCGCGATGCGCGCAGGTTCGCCGTCGCGTCGCGTCGGTTTATTTAAGCGTTAACTATCGCATTAATTTCGAAGGATCGCATTCTGGAACAGATGGTTAGCAAAATCAAGACGGTAGCAGATTTTTTCCCTATACAAATTCGTTGACACGCAAACTATTTGTGTGGGCCGGGACCAACGCGAAGATATTCGGAAGATGCGAAATAGACTATTAGGCTAATGACGTTACCATTCTTTAACAAGAATGATGTGTTTAAATTGTAACAAATCTGAGATTTCCTGACTATTATGATTCTAATCTCCAACACCTATAAACAACATAAATATTGTGATTATCGCATGCCGCATCTAGAAGTCAACGTATTCACATAAGAACGGCTTTAATTGCTTAAGTCGTCCGTTCCGTAACCACATAATTCACATTAAACCGCTTCACACTAGAAGATCGCCCCGAGATCTGACACACGGAGTCACTCGGTAATAAATACTAATTACTAGTAAAATAACAAACGATAGCATCGCGACCGAAATTTTTAACATTATAATGCGGCATCGGTAAAAAACGCAGTCGTTACCATACATAGTAAATCTTGCGTGACGCGTAATGGTCTTATGTAGTTTATTTATCGTCGTCGGTCGTTTCGAGTGAACCGTTTAATAAATATTATCACACTTTAAGTCGTCAACAAACGTGAGAAGATAGCCGTTGACCCGGTTCGTGATATTTGTCTCATTTCGGGGATTAAAAGTGATCGTTGTTGAACGACATCGCCTTCTGTTTGTTCAATCTGTCTTTACAATAAACATCGGGGGTTGGTTTACGCGCGTCTTTCGTACGAACATCTCGTATAATTAGAGACGGTTCTAAATGGCTTTGCTGTTCGAGTGTGCTTCAATGACAAAAGAGGACTTATAACAGCCTGTAAAGAAGGGATCTCTGCCTAATTCTGACGGCGGTTCAATGACATCCCAAACGCTACGGCGCTCGTCGATGGTAATGTTTTTTAAATTCGTATCCGGTTCTACTTAAAAGGTTTGTAAAAAGATTTTAAAGCAAAAAAGACGAAGATGAAACTGCACGTGGATTTAACAGAAAACGTAAGTGCACTTGATCGGAGTATTCATTCCAAATTAAATTTATCCTAAGCGGAAACACGTGTCCTATTGTGTACATAGAAATGTCTAATACCGCTATACATTATCGATAGCGTTCATAAAAAGTATGCGCTACTAAATAAAAACTAAACAAACGAATGAAAAGACTTTATTTCTGAAACAAACACATTTATAACAACACAACAATGAAGTAACAAAGTCGTTAGTAGGACAACATCTTGGCGGGGTTCCCACATTTGCCACCACATGGCTCGCATTGAAACATATCTCCTACACTGCAGCCTACTTTCAATAAATCCGGATTATCATTTATTTAAGCATACCCAGGCACGAACACCACCTAATGGACTTTAAAAATGTTTTATATTACGTTGTCACAAGGTTTACAATACATAAAATGCTGGCAACAAATGTGCAACCGTGCCGGTACCGCGCTTTCAGCCCGTAGGAAGTGCGTGTTATTGCAGCTTATGTTTCGTAGTCGCCTGCTGAGATATTCGAAGCACCCGTCCGTTTTTTGTGACAGACCAACCGAGTGCCATAAATAATAGGTAGGGGTTCCCGAACCAAAGAGCTTTGTAATAAATTCGATGCTCTTTTTGGTAGCAAAGGAACGGGCCACGATTGAATTATGGTGATGCGTTAAGCCAGCAAACTCGGTTGAAATTCCACGTTTTTATTTCCATTTACATTTGGCGCTAAGCCGTGCTCGCTGCATTCGTGTCATTACATTCATATTCCTCGAAGTCTCTTCTTTGTTCAGTCAATACAATAAGTTTATTTTGCTACACACTCACTCATCCTGTGCGAGGAGTCTCGGATCAAGTTACTACTCCCGACCATTTGAAAAAGACAACACACAGATGGTACCTACATCCGTATTAGCTTTCTCTTAAAACAGAAGACATTTAAATCACATGAGACCGTCGATATTTCCTTCCCTTAGTAAAACAAAGGCATTTGTCTGAAGCGGTCCGTTCTAAACTAAGATAGATTAGTGTTAGTCGCTGTGGACGACGCGACACAACACGACCGCCTCGGACCATGTCGGAGATTTATTCTGTTTACTTGCTTTCAACTATTAAAGTCAACTTAAGTTGATTCAAGCTTATGGAATATTATATTTTATTAAAATACATTGAATAAATTAAGCAAACACGATCTTCAAGATACGGCTCAAGAGATTTTCTTTGGGAACCATATCTCTTAAAGAAATGTTGCACCTAGTACACCGGGAATTATGAAATCTGTGAATTATGTATCAGAGATATTTAAACGACCTTTCACTTTAGGATACCTGTCAGTGTTTGAGTTGTGTGTGTCGTCGGAGAGCTGGTATAGAGTTACATCTGTGGAGCCGGCGCTGGTGGCGCACGCGGGCCGCGTGTCGGTCGGTCCGGCCGCACGTCGCGAGAGCCTCTCAAGTTACCCCCGGATAAGTCAATCATTGGAACGTCCACATTTACCCAAAATAAAACACCATCGAATGTTACGTGTGGCGCTCGGCGGTCTAATGCGGAGTGACAGCCGACATGTTTTGTGCGAGAAAATAAAAATGATGGCGCGCAGACCTAAATAGATCAGTATTCGTGCTTTAGCTAAATGCTTTTGTCTATTTTATAACCGGCGTCGCATCTCTGCGTTTGTCTTTTATTTTCGTGTAACGTATTAGTTTTTCCGACGGCTATTCGTGTCTCACGGAAATTGTTCTGTCACACATGTTTGCGATGAAGCGGGCACTGCTCTTTATTAAAACGAGTGCTCGTATTTAACTGTTAAACTGTTGAAAAGGAAGTAATTGGACAAGTGTTAGCGTAGTCGAAACCGGGCGGCGAGGTCCAATTTCCTGCTCCAGCCGCAGTCTTCGACGAGCAAATAGCTCTTTGCAAATCAAACAAGGGACCGTCTGGCGAATCCACATATCAACTTCGCATTGTTTCTCTCCCATCATTCGGGGCTAACCAGAGGCGTTTTCGATTATCCGCCCTCCGGAGAACAAAGCCTGCGACCGCAGAACCAAGTCAATTACATAGTTCAACAACTCAGCCCTTATAACTTTCATGGGCCACCACCGGAATACAGAAAAGGGTATCTGTTTTCAATACAGTGGCCGAGCGATGCGATTGACCCTTTCGAGTGTCCGCATTGACTTTTAAATTACTAATCCCGCGAGAGCAAACAGAAAAAGCGCCTCCGGGGCAGCTTGTTTACATGGTCGAGTGTACTTGCATATCTTCATTAACTGTTGTTACTCCGCGCGCCTGCTTGCTCAACACTCATCCGTCCGACCGACTCCCGACCGACTTATACCTGGGAACTCTCATTACGACTCTTTCATTTCTAAACGCCACTAGAATTTTGATGACACCACACAATTGATGACTGTCCATGAGTATAAATTACCTTATCACCGTTAAATTACATAAACAGTGCATTACACATACATAATTATGCGCACTAATTTGATGTGTATCTTAACAAAACATACGCATAATTAATTTAACATTCTTTCACATCGTTCGGGTTAGAACGTTGGGTGCATAACTCGTTTTCCGGAAATAATTTAACTTGCCAACCGCCATTTTAGATACATATTATTATAGAACGGGGAAAGCCTTAGGGACGTATTAATGTTTATCTAAACATCAGAATAAGAATGCGTCGGACGGCAGAGTGAGCGATGCCCGCCCGTGGGGAGTCAGCCAAGCGCGCCCATTCCGACTCCTGCCTGTATAGTAAGTACCGCTTTTTTCTACGTCAGATACAAACATCGTACCCTTTCAACCCGAATGAATTACTTAATTTTTGTATATTGGGTCTGTGCCCAACGATACTCGATGTCGAAATAAATTAGCGTTATCCATTGTTATACGCTATAAAGGAAGCGGTGCTGTGAATTGGATTTGAGTGGTTATGCGGTTGCTGAACACAGGGTGGTATTATTATTTCGGCAAACATTTGTTAATAGCCAAATGCTTTAAATATAAATCAGACAAATTGGGCATTCTACCGTGAAAATGGCTATTCGTTTTAATGATAGCAATAACAGAAATTGGGAAAGAAGCATTAGATAGATAAAAGCGGGCGAGGTTAATCACTTTTATAATGAAGAGCATCATATCAATTAAAAGTTTTATATTGTATGTACTCGTACTGATGCAATAGCGGCATATGATCTGAATAAAACATTAAACATTATTAATGCGCGCGTTACCA
Source organism: Spodoptera frugiperda (assembly GCF_023101765.2). Lineage (NCBI taxonomy): Eukaryota > Metazoa > Arthropoda > Insecta > Lepidoptera > Noctuidae > Spodoptera > Spodoptera frugiperda. Next base: position 5,327,231 of record NC_064226.1, on the reverse strand, counting down.
TCGAGTGTAATACGAGTACGCCGCTCTTAAATGTATTCTCTTTCGGTCCAGTGCTTATTAATGAGATGAAATTGTTAATAACGAGTACAGGCATAAAGTAAAAAATAACGATTAACTGTGTTAAACTAGCGTAACCGATCGGAATTCGGCGCGCCAGTTTTGGTCCGCCATTGTACTCCGCATAATAGAAGTGTTTATGTTTGGGTTGAATTTTTTTGGTGAAAAAAAAGTTTAATAATCATCACGTCTACCTGGCTGCTTAAACCATCCATCATGCGATATAACGAGAAATATTGTCCGTTTTATTATCCTTCTGGGAAGATACGATGTGATGCGAAACGGAGGCTGGCGAGCCTTTATTTGCAAACATTGTAGAGATATAAATTAATGGAATTGACTTGTCAGTTTTTTCCACATTTTGAGCACAAAAATAGCTGTCATGTGATAATATTTATATATCTCTTTTCATGTCAGTATAATAACAGATCTATACAAGGCCATTAAACTTACGAATTCATCACTTCAGTCTCTTGATATAAGTAACAGAATCAACATTGGTATTGTGTGAATTTCGAGAAACATACATAAAAGAGCTTTCTTCCAATGAACAGAAGATTTATGTTTGAATGTATGTAATTTAAACGTGTGCATGTAATGTTTGGAAGGCCAATATGCAGATTAGTGGAGGGATAGTGGTCCGTGCCGCCCAACACGCTACTGCGCCTACCACACGTGCATGCCTGACCACAGTTTTGATTGCACATGCTTGTCGCATGAAAAGACTGAACACGGATGTGTCTACCACACGGCACAGTTAAGTACGCGCAAGCCACATTCTTGTCGACATCGTCGGCGTGGAAACAATGTTTCCCAATGAAGAACTATTTCTTCTGCTATTATTTTTCAAGTGTTTGCTTGTGAAAAAAAAGAAAATACAAAAGTCAAAGTGTAAACGATCAAAGTAGACAAAAAAATGGCTGTTGAATAGAAAAATTCATTCACATATACATCTACTCAAGGATTTAAGAGATGAGCCAAGCGATTGGCGGAATTAATTATTATTATTATTCATTTTTAACGACTGCGCGTACAGTTACTCCACTCGACTAAACTGAGAGCGGCTTGAACACTGAACTACCAACCACACGCGCAGACAAGTTTGTACAAGTATAGCTTGCGCATGCCAGAATTTCAAGCAAGTTTAAAAACCATCAAGCCAAGCATTGGAGTTTGCGCATGCTACCGTTTTACCAACTACACGCACAGTGTTCAGTGTACAAGCTGGCATGCGCAAGTAAAACTGCGGTCAAGCATGCACGTGTGGTAGGCGCATACGTCGCGATGCGTGGAACACACGTGGGCCCTTTAAAATTATCATTGTTTAGCTTGTACACTCGTCGAGATCAATGTACAAGGGATAAACCGACGAAGCGACTAACATTTACTTTATTAACATAAAGATTTACATCGCATAAATTTACAAGCACACGCAGTAATATCAATTCAAATATCATTTGCAGTGTTCAAAATGATATCGGAATGAATCCTGTGGACATTTATTTATCATAAATCTCTTTTGTACAGAAACGTGACTTTTCATGATATTTTTTTTTTTTCGTTTGTTACAACTCGTTCGTAATAGTTTTTGAACTTTGTGTTTTTTTTTTTCATTTTGTAAACTACGCCCGTCCCTCGCTTCAGTTGTAATGAGTTGCTACATTTCTCTTGGGTACAAATAAATTACTGTTTCACTAAACTTATACAGTGCAATCTTCTAAATGGATTCTACTTTTATTGTTGAAATAAAACAATATTCTTGAGTCACAGTTGTCACATTGTTTCTTCTGTTATGACTACTGAGCCTCTTTACCTTTGATTAGGTATTCACCTTATTATTTTAATAAAAACTTTCATTTTAATTCATCTCTAAAGATGTTACAAACTCATAGTAAAAATATACTTCTCATAAAACATGTCAAACGTCTACAGAAGACACTATCACAATAACCTTAGCATTAATTTCTATGTAACCAACAGAAAAGAATAACATAAAAGAACTTACTGACTTTCACAAAAAGCTGTCAATTCAAAGAATGACAATCTCAACCTTCTTAGTATACTCACTACTAGGAAAACTGCACAAATCAGTTGACGAGTACCTATAAACAAAATAATACAAAGTAAGTACACTTATGTTAAATAGACATAATAAAGTTGAGTGTATAAACAGGTTGAACAAGATTCTTATCGCGGGCAAACTGCCAGATTCAAATGAAATTTTTAACTCTAAACAGTAAGTGCCAAATACACGTGTGGGTACAATAGCTCATACAAACAAGTGGTTTAATGCTAATTCGAGAGGTTTTTTTTATAAACTTCTTTATTTACTTACATAATATAGAAAAAGTAGAGGCACAGTACAGTTATCTGTAAGCCCAGTACAGTTGCACTATTACTATTATTAGACAGTGAACACATTCCACAATGCACTTAATATTTTGCACGAGCCCTGCAATTTCTCAGTACTCAGAAGTCGTGATTGCGACTAGCCCAACGAGGCATTCTCAATTAGCACTGTCTGTTATCAAGATCTAAAATAACAAGAGCTGTTTAAACAACCCACATTTTGACTCATAATAACACAAGCACTTTAACTTATTCGATTCGAAATCTATCCGAATGAATAACAATAGCAGAATTACTAAAAGAAACATGAATAAAATATTCAGCATCAACAGACAAATTTGTTATTCCATCTACATAGCGAAAAAATCAACGAACCAAAGAATAAAACGAAGATAATAAATTAAATTTCCACAGAAAATGTTCATAGATCTGTTTCCCATAAATATAGTAAAGTAACAATAGGCCAGACAACGTTGAGAACGAGTTTCTTTCAACAACATTATGTACTGATAATGTAAGAAAGCTCTTCATTCGTATCAATTAAATCAACAGCGTGTATAGAATCAACACTCATGTATAAAGTGTATTACATTAACTTTAAAATAAATGTGCATATCATTAGAGCAGCGAGCTCCGCCGGTGTGTGGTCCCGCTAAAGTATTCCATACACTCCTCCCTTTTTCATTCGAAAACATTTTATTCCTATTAAATCAATGGGCTACAAGATCCAACGCGTGTGGAACATTTAAGTCATTAGTGTCGTTAGCGGAAGGCTTCAAATTCGGTATGGTGCCTTTAATTAATTAATAGCTATCAACCAAATGATAGTTATTATCCTGATTGTTAAAGGACAGCCGTGCCTAACTCAACGGTGTTATAATACGACCATTTCGATTAAAACCGACAACGTTATTAGTTTCGTCATATACTTTGGATCTATCTATATTTTCATTCCGTTTATCTACAAATGTATTTAGATCAAGCCAGTTACTTTGTATGAACTGTAAACTTATCATTTTAGCACGTGCCATGTTCATATCGGTTTCGTGGCAATTGAATCTAGTTAGTAGGACTTTATATTCCACTTAAGCCAATTTGTAGTACAGGATAGATTATACAAAGAAAAATGGAGCGTAATAAAACCGGTATTCATTTTGCCGAACTGTTCCAACGCTGGGAAATTAGCAAAAATTGCCAGCTACATCAAGCTTTCATGAATTTTCTTGTTTTCTTCCTTCCATCTCTTTCTTACACAAGCTAATGGTAATGAATAAAAGAGATAGTAACACAAAATACACTCAATGTCTCGAAGTTTGTTCGTAACAACGCCTCCGCGTTTCCTCTCGTCTCAACGTTGCCTAGTGATTTAAATTCATTTGTTTTTCTTTGAAGCATGTTAACAATAAAGCTCAGTACATGAGGCGGTGACTCGACACAATCAAATGGATCTCTTACATGATTAGAATGAGTATTGTTTACTTTTCTTTTTTGATCATCCGGAGTAAAACAATGTCATTCTTTTTTAGTCGTAATAAATTATGTAATAAGGTCTATAATCCCAAATTCTTCTTTCTTGAATAAGTAGTGCCTATATAAATGAAAACTAGATTTGTAGTTAAAGTATTTAGCGAGTTACGACACAACAACTATGTAACCGTTTTCCGTTTGTACTGATGCCAAATACCTTTTCTAATTGAAATTTAATTAGAATACATAGTCAACACGACTTAGAAAGTTATCGTACGCCGTACGGAGTAATATACAATGTATTATAGATTGTATCAAGTTAAGTAACGAACTATGCTAATGCGTGTATAATGGGCTAGAAAACAATACTCGAGCATACATTTAATAGAATTCCTAAGTAATATCAAGCGGTGTTCCATCAATCATCCGAGATATCGGATATGATCTTATCTGAAATGAAACTCATCATTTATAGATCTGTCCGTCGGCACTGTCCGAATGTTATTAATAGATTTCTATCTGGTCATCAACTGAATCTGGTAACGGTAATCTCGGTCATTTTGTCGGTATGTTACTATCGGTAACAAATTATTGCTCTTAGTCATTGCTTCGCTTCGATAGTCATGTGTGGAAGTTATTGTGTTGTCGGCAAACAAAAATATTGTCATTCTCCAGTCTTTCTAATTTTTCTCGTTATAGAAATGGAAATGTGAATGTTTCTAAAATTAAATCAATGACATAAAAAAAACTATATAATTTTATGTTTCGTCTCTCTCTAATCTTTGACCATTTGTATTACTATAATTTTATTACACGTTCGTCAATTTACTCTTAATAAAGATAATCTTAATGTCAAAGCTCTTTTGACCTGGCACTCAAATATTCGGAGAATTATCTTCAATTTTAATATCGCGTAACGCAGTCTCGGGACAATGTAATCTATTAATGAGTTTTTAATAAAACAGCCGTAAAACTTATTAGGCATAAAAATTTATACAGAAAAAAGAGAAATGATAAAGTAGCGAGGAATATTTTTAGATAACAAAATAGCTGTATAATAGGATAAGGTTAAGGTAATTTGAGCTTTGGTACTAAGTGGTTGTAAACCAGTAAAATGTTACGACGGTGCATTAACGGCTAATAATTCGTCTCGAGACGATTTCGAAACGTCACTATCCGGACATTTTGTGAGATGTAAGATTAGTGTTAGTGACTGCTACGATAAGTTAAAACTTTTTTCTTGTATTACTATTATCGCGAGTCTATTCGTGATGGGAGCGGGAGATAAAGATACTTGTCGATATCATTATACGTACACCAAATTCGGCTTACTTAACAAGATTGTTGGTTCGTATACGATAATGGTTTTGTTTTATTATTCTCATATGTCTTACATGAATATTTCGTGTACTTCATTGATTAGATGCGTAGATAGTTGTTCGGTTTAATAGCGTCATCAGAATCTATTAGATTTATTGTGTAATCATGTAAGACATTGGTTTTCGAGACTTTCTTTGTTGTTGTTGTTTACTTTCTATTTCTATGGTATTTTCCTAGTTCTATCAATCTATGTCATTGTTTTGAAAGATTTACAGCTTAATTTTCAATGTAAAAGAAAATTCTCTTTTAATTTCCAACTATTCAGTATCACTACACACTTTGTAGATCAGTCCGCAAGGCAGCTTGTGGCGAGCTGTTGGGCAGTGGCGACCCCACGGACCTGACTCCCGGGAGAGGCCCTACTTTTTAACTCCGGTTAGTACTCGTGACTATCCGGAGTGGCCTCTCCTACCTCACTCTTGCCTTAATCGGCTGGTTTGAGTGGAGATTCGCAAGAGTGGAGTTGCCTTCAGCTCCACTTGGGGGAAGGACGTATCCCAGTAAGATGCTGGTAGGGGTCTTGACCGTACTTCCGGGATTGCTCTGATAGCCGTGGGATGCCTCCCCTTCCTCAAGCAGCTCAACGGATGTTGCTTCCCTTGTCGCTACATGCTAGCGGCCGTTTCCGGGGGCCCACTATTGAGTTTGCGAGTCACCCCCTGCCTGTTTATCCGTATTTTTCAATATTGGTCAGGGGCAGGGGCCATAGTCCCTATAGTTAACCGGTTAACTATTCCACAGCCACCCACACTCATATCCCTATCATTTCCTTTTACCATATCTCACAATAGTCCTGCATCAACCGGGGATTGTCCTTTGGTGTACTTCCATAGTGCATACAGGGATAATCGCCGGCTGATGTCCCATTACATTTAGATTAAAATTGTTCAACGGGCCTCTGCGAGTTGGCTTCGGCCCCTCGTACGCCTTCCAAAGGTCCGGGACCCTGTGGTCCCGTGATTATGTAAAGAACATACATAATAATAATAAACTTTATTGTACACCTCTTACAATTCAGACAAATAAATATAAGTAGCGCTAAGTGGATGGTAGGGTACAAAGGCGGCCTTATCGCTTACAGCGATCTCTTCCAGGCAACCTTTGGGTGGACGGAGATGGTGAATGTTAGTGGAGGTGGTTCTAAGTATACTTACATATAAATGAATATACAATTACATACATACACAAATACATACATATACATACATACATACCTACATACATACATACATACATACATTCATACATACATACATATATACACAAGAAATAATAGTTATGTTACAAATGACAAGAAAATGTGATAGCAGAAAGAAAACGACTGCAAGGAAACAATGACGCTGTGTTACAGCTTTGAAAGATAGTGATCCTTCACGAGCACCTTGAAAGTAGCGAGCGACTGTGCCTGCCTCACCAAAAGCGGTAGCGCATTCCACAGCCGCACGGCTCGAACCGTAAAAGATTGGTCAAAGGCTCTGCTTTCATGTTGAGGCATCTCAAGCTTGAGTCTCTCCGATGACCGTACTGGTCTAGAATGTGTGTCATGACAGAACCTGAAACGTTCCTTGAGGTAATGTAGAAGAGATAAGATATGAGTATTCCGGCGAAGGCGGATCGGCAGCCACTTGAGTTTTGCACGATATTCGGAAACGTGGTCATATTTGCGTAATCCAAATATAAACCTTATACTAAAGTTTTGGAGTCGCTCAAGTTTATCTAACTGCGCTTCGGTAAGATCCGGATAGCTGACGTCGGCATAATCGAGAATGGGAAGGAGAAGTGATTGAGCTAGCGCAATTTTAGTAGCAGTTGGAAGAAAGTTACGAAGTCTGCACAAAGACTTCGCAGATGCAAACATTCTTCGACTGACTTGTCCTAGTTGAGGTCCCCAGGAAAAGTCTCGGTCCAAAACAATACCCAAGTCTTTTACAGTATCACTGTATGGTATTGTAGTACCGTCAAAAACTATGGGTGGCATCTGTGTCCACGCAATCTTGCAGCGTAAACGAGGGCTACCGACAACAATGACCTGGGTCTTCGTGGGATTCACCTTTAGGCCGTAGGCCGTACTCCATTCCGATATACGAGCCAAGTCAGTGTTAACCATCTTGACTGCTTCGGAAAATTCATCAGGAGGTGCTTGTGAGTAAATTTGCAGATCGTCGGCATACAGGTAGTAGGAAGAGAGAAGATCATTGGAGATAGAATTTATAAAAATTGCGAAGAGTAAAGGAGAAAGAACGCCCCCCTGTGGTACGCCAGCAGCCGTATCAGACCAGGAAGAGTATGAACCCTCGACGGCAACACGCTGCCGGCGGCCACACAGGTAACTACGAAAGAAATCAATCACAGTTGGAGATATGTTGAGAGAACTCAGTATTCCAAGCAGTATCTCGAAATCGACGGTATTGAAGGCGTTGCTAAAATCTAGCAAGGTGAGCAGAGTTAAATTACCATTTTCAATACCGGATCGTATGTCGTCGGTGATGTGGACTAGAGCCGTAGTGGTACTATGTCCCGGACGAAACCCGGATTGGTAGGGATTAAGGAGACGGTGTTTGGTGAGGAAAGCACTAAACTGGTTATAGATGAGGCGTTCAAGGACTTTGGAAAGGAAAGGTAAAATAGAAATTGGACGATAGTCGGAAAAGGATTCAGGATTTGGTTTTTTTGGTAGTGGTGTGATTTGCGCCTCCTTCCATGCAGAAGGAAAAACGCAACTGGATAAGGAATAGTTAAGGATATGGCAGATGACAGGAAGGATCTCGTCCAGGACAGGGAGTATCATCTTACGGCTGACACTGTCAAAAGTATTAATAAAAAAAAAAACATTTCTTGGCCATAACCATTAAGCTAGCAATTGTGAAACATTTGGTTAACATGTACTTACTTAAAAAAACACATTTTATCCCCGTCCCCAACACTAATCCCTCGGCACAAATAAAACCGTTTGAGGTCCACGATAAATTAGGACATCCTATTAAAATATTTGTGCAGTAGATGTCGTAAAAAAGTATGAGGGCTGCTTGTAATCGACCCTTACATCTTAATACTTAGAATTCCATTTAAAAATTCTATTGGATACAAACTATCCAGCAGGGAGCTATAATGACGTCCGAGGGGCCTAAATGCAAGTTTTTTTTTTGCGTTAACGTTTATGACGTTCGATGCTCTGATTGGCTGCTTCAAGTTAGCTAACCAATCAAAGGGCTTGAAGCGGTAAGATTTCGATTACGTTAACGTTAAAAAAACTCGCTGTAAGCTCTCAGCAGGTCCCCATGTTTTGGGCTCGCTGTCATCGCAGCGGTAAGTCCCCTCTTTGAGGAGTGGCTAGAGAGGCGCCACGGCGTCCTCACCTACCGCCTAACGCAGGTGCTTACCGGACATGGGAGTTTCGGTAGGTTCCTGTTCCTTATTGGGCGGGAGGAAACGCCCGGGTGTCATCACTGCGAGGACCGCCCGGAGGACACAGTAGAACATACAGTGGCGGTGTGCCCTGCGTGGGCTGAGCACCGCCAAGTCCTCAGGGATGTGGTCGGCGACGGCGACCTCTCGCGCCCGGCACTGGTCCAGGCCATGGTGCGGAGCGAGAGGGACTGGGATGCCGTCTCCTCCTTCTGCGAAGCAGTCATGCTAGCTAAGGAGGAGGCGGGGCGCGTGAGAGAACAAACCTCCTCACGCCCCAGCCGTCGCGAAAGACACTCCGGGCGTAGGGGATCCCGAGACGATCTCCGGCCACCGTAAGTGCGGGCCTGCGGACAGCGAGCAAGGGTAGCTCACCGCCCGAACAGAACCAGACCCGTGCGTGCGGCGCGTCGCGTTCCGCGCGCGCCTCAAAGAGCCATCAGACCACCACAGATGGGGCCCAATAGGGCTGATGCCTGACCCGGAGCTGCGGACTACCTAGCGGGTTTACCGGGGCTCCGGCTCGAAAAGCAGGAGAAGGAACGGGGTGGTTTTTAGTCAGTAAGAGTCTGACACTCCCTCTCGCCTCACCCAAGGCGAGAAAAGTCATTGGATGATTTTCCCCCTCAAAAAAAAAAAAAAAAAAAACAGGTCCCCATATTTGTAACTTCGTAACTATAGGGTATTAAACGGTAGGACCCGACTCCTAATAGTGCGCAAAAAATCCATTGTTTGTCTAATATGTCCAGTCATTACTTTCTATTGTAAACTAAACCAAACTTTAGGGGCTTAAACTCGTGAATACAAGTTAAAATTTTTGCCGAACCAGAGGCAGTTTATTTGTTAACTTTGATTAATTGTTTGTATTTTGTTAGTTAGATGCTGGTTTTGATTGATTTTGTGGGGATACGTGGTTTATTTGATTTGTTTTGTAACTGTTAGTTTTGAAATTAAATGCATTGTTTGTTATAGGTGTATAGATGAATGGGTTCCGTGGATTAGTGTATAATAATAATATTAATGGTTCTTACTTAGATAATGAATATTAGTTTCTAAATCATGGCGCCGTTCTTATTTTCCATTCATGGTATTTTTGTTTCTTAATAAATATCTATTTACAAAATAAAACTTATATTTTTAGTAAAGGACAATTTAAACTCTAACAAACATTACCAAACTTTTCCACTTACACCAGCGCAAAACCGTCAGAAGCCTTTTACTAAGCCTAAGGGCTCTCGACCGACCTGTCATGGCCGTCATACAAATCAAGAGCGTGACACTAGAAATACACAGAGCATCATTATAATAACAAGTCCGAAGTAGTTCTCATGACTTGTCACACGTTTATCCCTAGGCAATTTACATAACACCTCACTGCATCATAGTGGACTACCCATATTAATAGGTTTACACAGTCAAATGCACCCTATTGAGCATTCTCAAACACGCCTTGCGGACTAACGCTTATACAAATATATTCAGCAGGTGTCCACGTATTTACATACAATTTACGAAGGCATACACACGATAAGTTGGTATTTAGCATTAGATCCGGTGCGATCGGGTGCTGGTCTTTGTTGTGGCGTAATGAGTATCTGACCGGTTAGAGTGGCTATGAGTTTAAAACGTTTAAGACTTGTTTCGCAATTATACTAGAATCATAGTTTTTAAAAGGCTCAGTTGTTTTTGTAATTCATTATCAAAGACAAAAGTCAAATCATTTATTACAATTAAACCATAAATCTATCAGTCTGTCCGTCAGTGAAGCTAGGTTCTCGTTCCAAAGTGTAGCTTCGAATAGAGAAAAACGAGAAAGAAACTCCATTCATTACTCTCTTAAAATCTAAATTACTTAGTCCAAAGCCAAAGGAACTCCTCCACTTAAGGAAACATTACTTCGTAATACATTTGGTATCCCAACATTATATTTGAATTAAGCCACTAAACATTTCACAGAACTATATTACAACAACATAACTTTATATGCCATTACCATACAAAAGAAACTAGAAAGTAGAGCAAAAACTACGACGAGCCGTATAAATAAAAAATGCTACATGTCAGCAACGCATTTCCATAAAACCTTGTTTAAAGGGTATACGAGTACAAAAGGTAGTAGTTAAAATAAATTATCTAAATGGAGACTACGTTCGTATTCAAATACATTAACGTACATATTTTAAGACTACTTTGCGAAAAAATCTAAAACCTTCATTTTATATTCCCTGCCTTCTATTCAAATACACGCATAGTAAGAGTCGGAAGATGTTTTATTTCGCTTCGTACGTAACTGTATTTCAAATATAAGTGGGATGGAAATATGACTTACTTATTTACTTTGAAGATGAGTTCTGAAAAGAGACTCTCCTGATATAAGTACTCATTCATAATTGACTAGTCTGTGCCCTTTATGACGAAAGTATTAACCAAATTAACCAACTTTCAACAAAGTACTCAAACTATAGTTAACATTCTCATAAGCCATCATAATGTAAAAATGATAGTTCGTGAACGCACCGCAAAATCGACAATTTGCATGAGCATCACTAATCGTCGAAGTGAGCGTACATTCAGGAAACGTTAGACAAACAAAGCACAATGAATTGTGGGCCACCCTCAGACGATGCCGCCGCCCGCGAGCGATCGTGACGGTAACTGCCTACTGCATCGGGGCTCGGGTGTGGGCTCAGTGCTAGCGAGTAGCGGTAATGGTAACGTGAGCTTGAATAATATGTAGTAATATATATAAAAAAATCTAAGTGCACAGAATATTACTTCCAAATGCTATTTTTAAGCCAGAAGCAAATGTCATATTAAGTATACAATTTAAATTATGATGAAGTAATCAATTTTTCGTCGTATAATTAAATAGACAACCGATTGCACTAAAATAATTATACAGAACGTTTTTATTGAAAAACGTTCTCAAACAAAATTACTACACTAGTAAGTACACTTTCTTTTAACAATTCTAGAAAAACAAACATTTTAAGAAGAAAATCTCAACTAAGATATAAATAAAAGCAAATATAAATTATTTCTAACTAAACAATTATGAGGACAACGCCTCAATCGCGACCGCGCGCGGGCCATTGTACTCATAATCACGATTATGAAATTACAAAGTACGACAGATGAGTAGTCAGAAAATTAAATGTCTTCAGTTGTCTAGAAAATTGGTACTTTTCTCTTGAATACTTTAAGTTATGAAATTTATTTTAGGGACTTAAAATTTTAATACTTTAAGCAGTGTTGTTTTATTTTGGCACGCCATTTTATTGTGATAATATTTATTTTTTAATCTTTCAATGTATTTTGTAAAATTATTTTAGTGTACCTGGCTCAAAATGTTTACATATTTTGTTGTTATCAGGTAAGAAAAACTTGAAGACTTGTAAAACTAAAATTGATTAGTAATAAAATTCCAATGACCAATTTTATAGTGTTAATCTTTACAAGATCAGGTTCTTATCAGGGATCATGCATGAGCATCGTAGTTTTCAATAAACATAAAAAAGCTATAAAATTGATCCGTGTTTCGTAAATCCCAATTTTCATGGGAATATGGTAAATGTACTTACGGTATAAAGGTATACACGGATTCAAATTAATATTAACGTTGGCAAATATTTGCTCGCAGCGCGGTTCACTTGTTGGCAATCAACTCCCTTTGCCCTATAGTTACGATGTCGCCCCAGGCGTTTCGCGGTTCGCAGATCGCTGTCACTCGCGACTCGACTCGATACTCACGTAAAGTTTTATACCCACCCGCTGATATCTCGTCCGATGTGCAAGGAATATCAATAAGAGGCACAAACTATAAATGAAATACCGCACAAAGCGAATTGTTTGGTTACTATGTTGTTTTAAGAAATTGGTTCTATCTAAACCTGCATTGTGTTCTATGTGTGTCTTACATAACGATTGAATTTTCAAAAACCTGTTTGATATAAAGAAGTATTTGTTAGACTAGAGATATCTTAAAAACACACAATTCGACTGCAGCATTACTTTCCCATACATAGATAAATCCACATTGAAAAATAACGAAGACTGCGTTGGCGTTCATAAATTTCATTATCGTGCATATTAGGTTTATTATTGCGGGGAGGACGCCTTTATTGTGCTGTAAATATTTTATTCGACGATAACAGCTATCCGCAGATAAAGCAAATTGATCGGGGAATAGAGACTAGAGTTTTGGTAAGTTTACGAGATAAGTGGGCGGGTTTAATTGATACCATGAGATTGTACAGACGACGCGACACATAAATTAATATTTAACGTTCCTATTTAGCGGCCTAATGCATAATTATACAGATAAGCTTTCGAGCGCGTCGGTCACAATGAAAAGTTATACATAATGCCTAATTTGAATCGGCTGTATGCGGCGTATGCCATGCACGCATACACTCATGTGTCGGAATCACGACACAGGCGTTAGCAAACAATATCACATATCAAATATTGTTAAACGTGTTAGAGAAACGTTAGGCACCAATCGATAGTTATGTTTAACTATGAGGTTGGTAATTCGGTTCTGCCTTAACATTTCGTGTATCGGTGTAGCCGGGAGCACTTCCTCCCGCAACTTCGTTTCTCGCATAAAACATAACATAAAGACGATATTTTCCTTTATCTAAACATTAAGTATTCCCCCTCTGTTGAGAGTACACACAGTGCGCGTGTCTTTTTATTAAGATTTAATTAAGCATTCGTTACGGGTGCGTTAGTCGCTCGTGCGTGCGATTATGTACAATCCCGCGCTATTTATACTAACTCGCTCCATATTGCACGATAATAGAAAGCCGTATTAAATGTGCCTTAACTCTAATAGTAGGTTATCGAGCATCTTATGTTTTATTCAGTAGAGATTAGCGGCGGGTGCGCCGGGCCGCGCGTGCCTGCTAGGATTTTTCTTAATGTTAATATCCTATACAGTATTTCAATATCAAAATCGGCTGTGTATGAGTACACAGCGGGGGCCCAACCGCCAGCCACTGTTGAAACAAAATTGTGAACGTGTCTCTGGTGATGATTAATTAATCATAGAATTGATTTTGGATCCCCTCGCTCGTCTATCCACTAATAAGTTCAATTTATTCGTTAATTTCTCTGTAATATGCAAATAGGGACAAAATATTGTTCGTACAATTTTAAAGTAATTTGATAAAAGATTCTAAATTGTTAGTTTAATAGGGTTATTGTTTTAAATTCAATTATTTATACACTACAAGCTCGGTGATTTAATTTGGTGGTCCTGGTTGAAACTTTTAGTAATTTGGTGCCATTTAGAGCGTGACCAATTTCTGTTACAATTTCAAAGTAAACGGAACACTAGGTATTGGATTTTAGTTTATAAACAAAAAACTTATCAACATTACCATACAATTCTTCTTCACAGTAGTTGCGGTATGTAGCACCAACATAGGTACATTAACATTCGTTGCATTGGAACCATGTTCAAACAATTACGTTACATATCATTATGCACGTAGAAGCGTAACCGAAAATGGACAAATTAAAAATAATGATTGTCTGTAACATTTTTATGGAATTCGGAGTTACAAAAGGACGGACGAGTGAACGCGACGGGCCGGTTCGAATCGATGCTCGCTTGACGGGCAGCTGCAGAATGGAATTATGACCATTTTTATTTCCCGCCGCGCCTCAGACTACACCTGCCTACCTCGGCCGCGATTGACACCTACCCCATTATACACCGCGATCCACACGCACACAAAAAGTTACACAACAATAGAGTCGATCGCAGCCGCATGAGAACTTATTATTAGCCCTTTATAAGATAGGCCGTTCATTTTTACATCTTCATACAATCCTGACCATTAGCCGAGGCGTGTGGGCAGTGGGCTCGAAGCTAAATAAAACTATTGTTGCGCCAAACAAAACCAAGTGAACATCTTCATAAGACGACATCTCAGTCTATTGTTACGAAAGGTTGAGTTCCAGACGCGGCGATATTTTAGAGGGGAATTTATTGCCAATTTCAGAAAATGTTTACCGAAAAGTGACTGAATGGTAGGCGAGTGAATTACTTATTGTAATGAAATAAAGGAGGGCCAGATTGAAAGCGTCCGATGAAAGCCGACGTCGTCGCCGGCCCGGAATACTGTTTGATGATAATGATTTATGGCGACAGTAGCACGACACGATTTTAGCGCGTTAATGCTCGAAAAGAAAAATGTTTCTTCTTTATGAGTCTATGAAAAATAAATCTAAGTATTCATTATTGGATCACAATGGGGAGGGCGGATAACAAATCATTTAGACGACCTCTCCAACGTAAATATGACTTCCTAAAGTACTGCCTACAACAAACAATTTTTTTAATATGCAGCGTGGAGCTTTCGCGCCGTGATCTCATAACTAAAGTTGACCGCAGGTGTGAAGAAAAACGCGCAACCGCAGAGAGGCCGACCAAACCGCAGGCTCGTTTGTAGCTCGTACAATCCTCTCGACACCAGTTCTATATTTAGAAGATCATTTAAGACTGGACCAGACATGGTGCAGGTGTATCCCAGTCTCACGCGCGACACATATTACATTAAATATGCTTACTGGAAACAAGAAAATTACATTGTATCACGAACGTCTTCGAAGAAAACTCGTAGGATTGGAACACGCAACTTAATTAGTACATAATCTGAAAGGTACAATGACGGTCATTACGACAAGAAGGGAATTAAATATAGGCACCGAATGTTCTGTACTCGACGGCACCGCGTTAATGATTGCGAGTCGTCGCCGTATTCGGGGGCGAAACTGAACCTTCCGGTTATGAGGCGGCGCGCGGCGGAGCGCGGGACGAGCGACTTCGTTAGCCGCCACTCCTGTAATGACTCGCTTAATTCGAGATAATTACGCTTCCAGCAAACGCAAACGTGGGCCACGGAAATTTATCGAGACTAGTCGACACAACTTCCATGTTACACTTACTCAAAGCGAGTAAGAGTTGCCGTGCGGTTTACGTTCAACGTTCAAGTAACAAGATTCCATAAATCAGGTAAAACGCTGTAAAATCTCGGCTAAACATTAGCTTTATTCGTTTTTAAGCGCGTACCCTAATCTGTATGCACGAAATAAACAGGCCCTTCCTATCACGAAGTTAAAATTTCCGTCCATATTTTAATAAACAACATTATTCCTCGAAATCACGTGCGCATCAGTCATCCTGTCCAAAATCGCTTCTCTTTAATCAGAAGCGAGTCGAGCGGTTAATATTCGCGATCCGGCAGCGACTTGGCACGACTCTGAGACATCCTGCCATTTTAATATTCTTCGCCAAACAAAGAGTTCTCTTTATTCGAAACTTTTCCCCTTTAGGTAGCAACTTATTGTATTTTTTTATGTCGCTTAGACATTCTGTCAGTCAGTTTGGAATAATTCAGATTAAATACACCTACCGCGCGCGGTCGCCCCGTGAATGTTAAGGAGCGGCGCCGCACTCGCTCGAATTAGAAATGAGTGCTCTTCATGTTTTGTTTTAATAAACTCGCATACTTCCCTTTAAAGTGAGCTCTTATTTGATTTGTTCTCCCGCGCCAAACGAGTTCCCGTTATGAATATTAGGACTCGCATTCACTTTGTCACATAAAAAAATTAACTCGAAGCTTTTGGTTAGGTCTGCGGGCATTCTACTATACTACTTAAACCGAAGCTGAATTATGCTTTATAGTACGTAAATACTGTTCTTGTACATAAACACAACATTTGAGTATTAGATGACATCAATCAATTTCTTGTCGAGCCTACATTAAAGTTTAAAATTAGAAGAGTGACAGGTCGATAATGGTTCGTTTGAAATTATACAATATGTCTGCATATTGCTTTGACATATTACGTCTAGACTGTAGGAACGTAAGGAGAGCAAAACGAATGTAGGATACGAACTATGCAGCTCAGTCCGGCCTATTGTTAGCGTGATGTGGCGCTGTAAATCCCTAACCACCGCCTCCGGCGAATCTCACTGCACTATAATTACTTAATATAATTATGCTATAAATATTTCGGGCTTTCGCGAACAAATTAAAGATGTACATTTATCCTAATTTGTGACTTTGGGAACGGCATCTAAATTGGTTATGGTATAATAAATGGCAAATTTGCTTTGACGCATATTCTATTAAGCACTAAGTTGGAGATTGTTTCAGCTATTTCTGAGTTCGAAGTTGTGGGAATTACAAGCTTGAGAAATACGTTCATCGATCTATTTTATCGCGTGGGATTTAAGAAGCGTTGAAGTGCACAGGTGACAGCTTAACTACATCCTACGTGTATGGAATACAAAGTACATTATAAATTCAACATAACATCGTCACATTAATAGGCATAAAGCTTTATAAAATAAATTAATTGTTTATAAAGCTTTGGTTTCAATTATTATTTATTACAACTTGACTTCACCAATAAAATTGCGAGCACCACATTCGCGAACGTTCGTGACACACGTGAATCGTTTTTTTTCTATTCTGTCGACCTTACTGACAGACACGACACACAACTACAAATTTCCTTTTGGCAACAAAGAATTTAATACAAAATAAATGTACCACATCGCACGTAAAACTCCTATTCATTAGTTATTAACTCTTGTGCACGTGCTCAAGTTTGATTCCACTATTTCCTTCACAGAGCAAAGGTACTCGGCTTTAAATTATTGATTGTCTCGCGGGAACGTTTATAATTAAATAATTATATGGTAGGTACGGCCGTAAGTTCTGACGCCGTAGTTACGATTTAATTAAGATGTATTGTTCATCGAGCCGAGGCGTGACTTTGCTTTTAAAAACTCCTCGCCGCGTTTCACATCACTCCATTAAACATGCGTAGGTAAAGGTACGGCCTTCCGTTATTTAGATAATGTATCTTACTTTTGTATTAAGTTTTGTAAGCCTCCACAAGAATACGACGCTTTATTATTTTATACGCTCGTACAGTTTATCCGTCTACATTGCCTTAGGCGTTAAATTATTTCATAAGCTTCTTCTCAACCTGAAGTAATTAATCTATAAGTACATTTTATGCAAAACTGTGTAATGACTAAGTTAATAGGATTTCTTTATCGCTGTTTTATTCAAGAAGCATCATAACATTTCAACTTTTACTATTAACTTCAACTAAGTTATCGCGAGCGTCTGAGAGAGCAATAATAAATCTCTTAGATTAAAAATAATAACGTGTACCGTTATTTTCCGAATGAGAGCCACACCGTACAGACACGCTTCTTTATTGATTCCATGTTGTGATATTGCGACCCGTTGGGATGCCTATTAATTCTACACAACAATGACTAAGCCCCAAGCAGCGCCATGTTTTCCATCTCGCACTCTATATTGTTGTTTATAATTGATTTTTTATTTGTCGAACTGATTGTACGATTAGCTACGAGCACAACACGAAAGAATGTTGTGAAAAAAAAGAGTCGGCGAAATCCAATCTAAACTCCGAAGTAAACACCGCGAAAGACGGCCGAGACGAACCGTAGACAGAAGAAAAACAAAACTCTGAGAACACGATCAATGCTACCGAGGGGCGAAGCCAAGTGAAAAATCAAAACTCAGAAAAAAGGATGAGAATATCCCATAAATTACACCTGCCTCGATGAAATATAAAGCGGAGATATTGTTTTAAAAGTAAGTCCCGGGCGGGTGATTACGGTCGGCAGCTAACCCAGACTTGAAATTCCGATAGTTTTTGCGCCGGTAAAAACTGATATTCCGTTCGGCCGCGTTCCGTCCGTCGTATATTGAGTTAATATCGGTCGTGATTGTGCGGTTGTCCCTTTTATCTATGCGAGTGTGAGTGAGATGAAGCTTTGTTTCAACGGGGTTGGTTCGAATCGCATTTTATGGTAAGTTGGCGGGCCGGGCAGGTGTACGCGGTGCACCTGCGGCGCGGTCGAGCGAGATGCGATCGCAAGGACGTCGACCCGCCCGTAGCTACTCGGACGAGTATCTCAACATAGATAACGCTCGCCACATAATTCTGAACAGAAAGCAACATAAATTAACTAATGATACGTGGTGAAGAAACCAGAGCGGGATAAGAACATTTCCACGCTAGATCTGCGGTCGAGATAATAGTACTCGCGGCGCTGCCTACTGATGCAAAATCGCATCTGTCAGCAAAAATCTATTGATACGGTGTTGATTCGCGGTGAAACCGAGGAAGGCAATTGTGAGATTAATTTACGTGCCACCGTAGGAGATAGCCAAGTTGAATTGAAACTGGAATCAGCATCGGTTAGGTCAGTGCTGTAATTATTGAGCAGAAGAACTAAAAAAGGTCGCAGTCGAACTGAGAAAGCACCTGCTCCGGCGTTTCGGATAAAAAATACAAAACATCCTTTCACAAGGTGGACGCGTGGGAAAAGGACAATAAAAGAGAAGCAAGATGCTGACTTTGGGCAGCTTTATTAAAGTCTTCTTGAAGAGTAAAATGTACATTATTATATAAGCACTAACTACTTCATCGTAGAATAAATTAATAATTATAAAAACAGAAAAATATTGCTACAATAATAATCGCAGACTGTTTTAAAATATTAACTTATTAGTTTTAAAGTACTACGATATAATGACTAGACCCTTCTACGACTAAGTTTATTTAACATTGGCAATAAGTTTCAATTAGTTAGAAATGAAACATTTTGTTCAGAATTATATGAATATTTAAAAGCATTATTCGCGCCCTAGTTTCTAAACAATTCTATAGTTTTATTACCCATTTTATTTTATGATTTTCGTATTTCTTTATGTGCTATAATAATTTGTATTATTATTTTTTACGATATTCATAAGGCTTACCAGTCATAATTACCGAAACGTTTCTGTAAAATTCAGCTCGCTTACCTGAAAATAAAAACAAATATTTTATTTTACTTCCATTTATAAAATAGATAAAATTAATGATTGTCAACAATAAAAATATTTCAAGCCCGTTTATATATTATAAAAAAAATATATTTTTACAATAATGAAAGAGAAATATTTATACCATACAATTATGTAGTTTTAAGTGAAAACACACACGACTTTCTTCGTTTCATCTTATAATATTTTCACAACTCAAAATATTATCCTAGAAAATGTCTCTACACACGTACCAAAATTAGCCTCTGGCAATGTGCTAGTGTTTCATAATTAAGATTAGAATATCGTTGCAACGAAGAAACTAGATTTCGTATCTAATTTGAATACTTCATGATTGAAGAAACATTGAAACAAATACACACGAGAAATAGAGAAAATAAATAATGGACTATTTCAAAACGTGAAAAAAGGAAAACAAATTTCAAACACACTTTAAGCAATCAAAGTTAGCTATATGATATAGGTATGTCTACATCACGACCTAAAGACCAAGCAAAGTATAAAACAAAAATGTACCTCGTAGACACAGCTTATCATGAGCAAGTTATAAAAGTCAACTAAAGGAAAACGGGTTATGGGTTCGTCTGACGATGGGCCAGCAACATGCTACTAGTACAATGTACACGTATAAACCTAACTTGTTATGACCGGACGAAGCTACTGACGACAGCGATATAAAAATACTATGTATAAAGGTACCCTTAGGTACTCCTAAACAGCTGTAAGGTTAAATGCCCTCCAAAATAAAAGGGTAGAGTAACATTTTTTACAGGACATACATAACCTTAGACAGGCAGAAACTATGGAACTATGGATTGTTTCGATTCTTACATACCTCTTTCGCTTCATCAACAGTCATCAGTCTTTTCTTGCATGATCGTCGGCTAATGGTATTTTTAATTTAATGTTTACAGCATTGAAAAGAAAACCTAGTAACCCTTTTTAGTTTCGATATTGAAGTGCTTTTTCCTTCATATCTTTGTCTATAGATCTAACATAAAAATTATTGTTTAGATAAATATTTTTATTTAAAGTGAAAATCTCTGTATATTATTTACAATGTTTAATATTGATATAAAGGCATGCGTCACTCAAAAAGCTGAGTGCGGTCAGTTTGAGATAGCAGAAGGAAATTTTTTGCAACAGATTCCTGCTTCAAGCAAAAATGGGTCAGATGGGTAATCCCTCGCCGTTACGGTGCCTAACTCAGTCGCCAATGCCGTTTCGTTGACGCTTTAATAAATTAAAAAGTATACTTAAAATTTTAGAAAAAACATGAAAACTTGGGCTTTGAAATCAAAATTAATTTTGGTTTTAATAGCTTCTTATGATTTGAGTGCAATCAGTGTACTTATGTGTTTTAAAATTATGAAAGGCAATCTAAAATCTTATTTGATGTATCA
The DNA here is from genome assembly GCF_023101765.2 of Spodoptera frugiperda. NCBI lineage: Eukaryota > Metazoa > Arthropoda > Insecta > Lepidoptera > Noctuidae > Spodoptera > Spodoptera frugiperda. The sequence goes on along the minus strand of NC_064226.1, from coordinate 5,306,278 downwards.
GTCATAAGGCATCTATATTCAATCGTCATTTTTTCATATTAATAGTAGTAAAATTTCAATCACTATTACATAATACCATTCTGAAAAACTGATTATAAAATCGTCAGATACTTAACTCCCGTAACAAAACCCCGAGCGTGCGACTACCGCACACCCTAGTTGACGTTCTAAAAATAGTGGGATTACGTATTCAAACCTTCGAAGAAAGTTTGCACAATCTTTTCTTCCAGTTATTTGTCACTGACTTAATCTGGGAAAGAATTTAAAAGAAAGTGTCGACTGCTTATCGTGAGTAAGCGAAGGGAATTGATTACTTAATGGCGTTGTTGGTCAACTACCTCTATTATCATGCCAGCCACTTACAGTCGCAGCTGCATAGCTTTAACTTCATTTATTATTACCGCTTTGCTTCTATGTACTTGTTGATCCAATTGTTTTTCTACAAATTCAGCTTTTCGGTTGACCACCATTCGAGATTACAAATCGAATGAATTAGAAACACGATTATTCACAACTCATTGTAATCAATTAATAGTCCGTAGTAGTCTTTGATCCAAAAAGGATAGCCAGTAATACTATCTGTCCATTCGAATTTTACGCTTCAAGCACAGCAATATTTGCACTTAATTTTAACGAATAAGTTGGCACGAATAAATCCGGTCATGTTACTAGTTAGCTTATCCGGCTATCGGAAGAGGCGAATTCTAGCCGGATATTGAATATTGATCGTACACCCTTAACCCTAACGTATCGGTCGTTACCGGCCCTCGGGAACGATAAAAGGATATTCAGCGATTATTCAATTGTGGCCGGTAAAAAATACAATAATAGAAAAACGATAAAGCCATTGCTTGCTTGTTATGACTTCTTTGATAGATCCCGTATTCGGAATTGGCCCTGGATTGATGGTCGGATTTTATTCATTACTTTTTTGTAAATCTGGAGACTGGTTTGCTCTTTAGTAAGTGTATACAATTAATTAAGATGGACAAAATAAATATTTCGATGCAAAAAATCCATATTGAGTAATTTTATATTGATGTGTACCTATTCTATCCACAAATAAGCCAAAATTAAATCGACATTTAAAACTCTACTGGATATTCAAACACAAAAATAGACTCAGAAACAGGCAGATATTTCGCGAATAAAAATAAACCAACTTTATTTATACTTGACAATATAAATATCGATCGGTTTTTCAGCGAAATGCAGGTAGCTTAAGTATTTATAGGTTTACCCCTACTGTTTCCGACCAACCTAACCTAGTCTATAATTATACTTCTACGTACGCATATACTTATACCATGTAGGTGTATCTTTCATTCCTTTTATCTATAATTATAAAGTTCCATAGAAGGTTTCAGTGATTGAAGGCAACAGACAGTTGCTCGCTTATAATAAACTTACGTGGTAGTTTAAGTGATGGCACTATTTAAGTTTTGCTTAGGTAATACCTATTTATTACTTTGACTTAATTACATTTTATGTTAACTCCACTCAACTAAGAAATTCACTGAATTCTCATCTGTTTCTGTTATTATTTATAAATTTAAATATGGATATTTCCATCTTCTGTATCTATCAACATCATCTTGTTTAGGTACACAAATCGATGAAAGTTTATAGCATTACTCTATTACACTGGCTCCCACATAACTATGAGATACCTACTTAAGTAGTCCATAACTTCAGTACCCTCCTACGAACGAGCGACAGATGACAGGAGCCGATAGTCAACATTTCGGGTCAATTTTTATGACCAAAGTTAACAAAACGGTGTCCAATGACCATCAACTATGCAAAATGTCGGACGTTTACATCCGAAGATGTTATCGTTAATATTTTTACGACGTAACTTGAAGCTAATAGGTCATCCTGAGTTTGATTTATGAATATATTAACCAGTGGACCTTTCTTGACCTACTTAATAATGTAGCGGAATTATGAAATCATGCGATGATTTACGACTTCCAAAAACCAACTTTATGCCAAGTTATTAAAACAGGCTTTCAATTGTTTTATGAACATCCGTCCTATTTAGGTTTTACGATTCCCTTTCTCTTTCCAACTGCGCTCCTCTAAAACCAGCTACAGAATAAATCCTGTGTGTGTATACATAAATCTCTAAACGAGCCACAAACGTGTTGCACATAGTTTTGGGCTGAAAAGCGGAATAAACTATTAAAATCCAGCAGGGCGTAAGTACAGGCCACAGTGGCATGGCCTAGGCCTGTGTGCGAATAACTTATTCATATCGTTCATGTATGCCCCGTATGAACGTGAGTTGTGTGCAAATTATATAATATACGACAACTTTCCGTACTTTCTTGCTTCCCTACCCCTGAATTTTCGTTGTTTTTTGTGCAATAAATACTTTATTTGAGGGTTAGGGGCGTAAAGTAAGATGCCGTGTTTTATTTTATGTCTTTTTGAGGTTAGGCTCGTAGCAATTTCGGTTTAAATGAGTGATGTGATGTTGTTTGCCGGTACAAGTAGAGGATTATAAGTCAAGGGTCACCATTTACTTGCGTCGGTAGTAAACTTTAAGAAGACAAATTAATATGCTTTGAAGACGTAGGAGTACACAGATAAAAATTTAATAAAAACTTTTACTCGTATAGATACCAATGTCGCTGTGATGGGTGATTGTTCAAGTAAGAGAAGGGAAGTACCCTTCATATAAGTATAAAGACGCTTTCCTACGCTAGACACCCCCATGACAGAGTCCATAAAAGATCTGCCACACAGATTGGGCATGACTTCCAAAAACTCTAATGCCGGCCCCAAAACTTGGAACAACCATAAATTATTAAGATTTAAATTCAAACGCTTAACAGTGACAATTCAGTGCGAACAATATTACAGCAAAACACGTGCTTTAAATGTAAAATATCAAGTGATACAGACCTCGACACGGAACTGAGAAAGTAAAATGTTTATGAATGTACGGAAGAAACTTTGTTCGTTGGACGAACTTTTAACGCTTTCCGTGGAGCTGGGATTACATGAGAACTGCGTTACCATCCACTCGCTCACCGTCCGATAATGGAATAAAATTGTGAACTTTCATGCCGCATTAATTCTCTACGCCAAGGATAATCGCAAGTCAATACACTTTGACCTTACCGAGTACAAGTGAGATATGAGATCTCGTAGTCACTCGAATTATTTATTCATGTATTTACTTGGTTTAGAGTGGGGCGTTGTAATCAATATTTTGATTACACCACTTAAAATGTTTGACAGGTTATAATGTTATTTATTTGTGAAAATATAAAATATGAAGATGAACCATCTAGTATTCTGAGACGTTCAATAATTCCCTATAAATAATGCAATTAAGAAGTCAAATTTGAATTGTGTAGTACCAAAAAATCTCAACAGGTTTGATTGAGAGCCTCTAATAATATACAAATAGTTGATAGATTATAATTTCCACGTGGTATTCGGATACTTCCGTGCCACCGAAGCGTACTTCTGTTTAAAACCACGTTATTAGGCGGCACACCGTGTAATTTTCTCCACAAAAATTACGTACATATAGAAATAATCCGTTGGACGTGAATTGCCTTGGGCGACGTCTCATATATTAGACTATTTCCTACAGTTATAACGATCAGAAACAAAAATAAAGGCTCTGACTAGTTTCCAATTAATCGTAATAATTGCTAGTGAACGTTGCTATGTATTGGGATATGTGGGGCTATTTATTTTAACCACACCTGGTGTTCATTGCCGGCGGGCCGTGCTCAGGCGCTCTTGTTCGGAACAGCCATTCTTCTGGTAAATAATGAACGAATATTGTTCAAACTTTAATACGTAGCGTGTGCTTGTGGTACATTTTTTAAGATCCTTTTGTAAATTGTTTGCCGATGTATAAAGTGATTCTGTTTTGATAGGTTTTCGGGTTTTGATCCTTGATATGAAATCAGATTTCGTTTGATATCTTTATATCGATAGATCAAAAACCAAATTACCTATTAAGGCGTTTGATATTCTTTTGATACATGAAAAACCACTCATGGGAGTAAAATGAAAATATTAAAAAAAAGAACTTTAAACTAGTCGATAAACACACGTATTGAAGCAAACTAAATTGAACACGATTGATGGCTATTGATCCACTCTCAAAATACTTTGTGCATTCAAATAAAACTACACATCGACTCCAGGGCGGTCCGGATCAATTTTCTGTTTACAACCCAATACCATCAAAGAAATCCCGACTGGTATACTAATTGACCGTAATAGTACACTTATAAACCAACTTAGTTCGATTTACAACCCGACAACTGGACGTTCAACTTTTTTATATATAGCTAGGTAAGTATTTAGTTAATTAGGACGGTTAAAAGTTCCTTTTATAATTATTTAAATTAGTTATTTAGAATTTATTTTTATATTGACGTATAATTCGGTTGAAAATTTATTGGTATTGTAAAAGTAGGTAGTATTTTAATGGTATAAAAACGTTGAGAGTGACGGCTGCCACCGATAATGACGAATGCATTTATAAAGCCTTCGTATCGATGTCGATATTATTATGACCTACTTGAAAATGCTGTTATTAGCCTACTGGGTTATACGACCAACCGTTCAAGCGACTTTAGAAAAGTATTTCACTGTTTTATAGTGCTATAGTTATTATATTCCTGTAATCGTCTTTGAAATAAATGGGATGCAGAAGCAAGAACAGTCGTTTGCAATCTTGAGAGGGTTTGGAATGGTAAAAGGAAATGAAATCTTCTGAAATGATCTCTCGCGATGGGGTTGCCAATTGTCGTGCCTACCGCTTAGAAATTGACACCCTATAAGCCTTGTAAGGAAAAATCTATGAAATTTTGTTTTTGTCATAAAACCAAAATAAAATGGCCTTTGTTTCTTGGGCTATTTAAACTTTTTATTGCGTTATAATGTAAGAATTATATTTTTAGCAGAAAAAAAAATAAGTACTTAAACATTTTTCCTGCTTATCTTAATTGGCTAGCAAGAATGCCAATGGCATTAAGCCCACTCTTGTAAAATAAAGTTGATAAAAGTTAAATAAATAATTAAAAAATTATAATAAACAAGTACCTAAACAGAAGGTAATATTATCTTAAACTAATAAATTAATGACTTAAAAAAATGTGACTTCAATCAATGGCAATCAAATCTCAGATGGTTTACTAAGCAGCACTACTCTAAGCCCGACGATGTAGTTTTATTTAAGCATCTTCAAATTGCAGTAGATCAAATATACACAAGACAAAATCAACACAAGGCGGCGTGAGTCCATTGAGACGAGATCTCACGTCAATGCATTCTTAGGAAACCTGTTAGTTCAATATTACTTAATCGCACGCATACAATGAGCGATTTTAATACTAAATAATCATTAAATATTTTCCCTTACCATCCGCTCTTTGAATGCACCGTTGAGTCAACCATAACTTGTTTTACTTAATATTCGATTACTGGTTGTTTTTTTAAAGTTTGTCGATTACTTCCATCTATATTTTGCCTCGGTTTACGCACTTAACTAAGATAACATTACACGTACTTTATTAGCACTCTGATCTTTCTGTAGAGGTGGAAGAAAAACATTATGATAAAAAATCAGACATAAAGTCATAAAAAAATATATCATATTGAAAAACGGGAATCGTATTGAAACCGTAAGCATCATACTACAATCTTTAAGCCTTAGATCATTTGCTTAATACATTATGTAGATATTTGATCCAACTTTTTACTCCGATGGTACTTAAGTACCTATGTGCACAGTTGCATACATAATGCGAAGCACTTAATTTTGACGCCGACTGTACATCTGTACAACTGAAGTTGTTTGCAGAATATATTTGAATAAAGAATTATTCAGATAACATCACGTTTTCTATGTGTTAACAATATTTTCGTTTTTTTAATTTTATATTTTTATGTAAATATAAAAATAATATGAAATCATGAGCTGAATTTTCTTCTATACTATAAATTGTCAAAATTCAATTTTAATCTAATAAGAATAATATAATCGGTTCATTGAAAAATCAGCCGTTGATTATCATCATCATTGAACAAATGGAGATTCTTGCTCGGTTTTCTCCATGTGAAGCGACACTTTGGAACGAGCACCTAGCTTCATTGACGGACAAACTGACATACTATTATTTATTTCTGTATTTGTTGACATTTCAAAAGAATCTAAATGTTTATGGCTTAATTGGAATAAATGATTTAACTTTAACATCATCATTATTAGCCGTAAGACGTCCTCTGTAGAACAAGTAAGTTAAGTATAATACACACACACAACACCTAATATATAATAGTATTTAGACTCTAGTCATAAATATGTGACATGTCTAATAAATCACATAATATCAACATTTAACGAACCGCCTAAAGATATTTGACTAAAAATGCAAATTCACACTTCAATGCTAATTAGACTTCGCTCTACATAATTTATGTGTGTAAATATATAACTATACAACATCTATAATTTTAATTTCCATTCTATATAAATATAAAACTTTAACTAACAGAACAGTGTGAAATATTTAAAGATACAACATTCTAAACATAGTAACGCAACGTAATTTAAATAAAATATTCTGATCCCGTAAAGTCGAAATTCATGATCATAATATTTACAATTCGATCCATAGGAAATATTTACCCTTCATAGATAATCTGAAGATAGATTTCCAAGTTTTTTATTGCAAAAAATATTTTCTTGTGAACTCTTTGAGGTCGACATAAGAGCTACTAGAGGAAATAACAATATACAAGTGAATGCTATGCGCCTTCAACGACTTATTTTTGCTTTGGATATTTTGTTCAAAGGCTGCATTCATCAGCCCCTACTTTTTTCGTATTTATTTATAGAACAGATTGTGTTACATTGCTTATTCTTCCTAAGTAGGTACGGTACTGAAATAATCTTTCATTTATCATTAAATCGTTTCGAAAACCCGTTTTTGACAGAGGAAATCATCCTAAGACTACTCTCGTCTAGGGTAAGATGAGAAGGAGTGTCAAACTCATAATGACAAAAATCACCCCGTTCCTACTCTTGCTCTTCGAGCCGGAGCCCCGGTAACCCGCTAGTCTGTAGCTCCGATGTTTCTAATAGCTAAGCTCTAATATAAGGTATAATAATATACTCAACGAACAGTTACGTAAACACACTCCACAAAGCGTTTATTTTTAATTAAATACCCCGAAACATTACATAACAGTATCCACGAACAACCCGAACTTACATAAAACCTTATTAAATAAAACTTCAGCATGATTGAACATCATTGGAATATTTTCTAAAAATCTAAGCGGGGCTTAAACCCATAATCTGTTAGCTGGTAGTCAAAGGTCGGTTTGCAGAAATATTTCCAGCGTCCAAGTGGAAATTCCTCGCGTGAACCACCTGTGCTTAGGTACCCGCTCACTGACCAACACATAGTTCCTAAACTGCTATAGATTCACTATTAAAGAAAAACCCCTTTGAGAGCCCTCCGAGCACATTCTACCTCGAATCTTGTTTGCACTTTAACGCCGATATGAACGTGAATACTTGAATTAAATACACGTGTGAACAGTAAAGAAAGAACTCGTATAAATAAATTCACACCACAAAAGTCAGTATAAGTACCTTTTCATAAAGAAAAAGTTTGCCTACAACTGATTCATAAATGATAAAAGTCCCATTCTATGTTCAGACGTAAGTTATAACTTGATTTTAGTAAGTTTTTCCTAACATAAGTATCGTGGAAGATAGAATATTTGGATCGTAACAGTAACTAAACTAATGAAATGTATATTATTATCGAAAGATGTGTTATAAATAAATCAAAACAAACGGTATATAATGTCGTGATAAATCAAAATATACAGCGATTGAAGAAACAAGGCTTATCACTGACAATAACTCATTACTATTTGATGGCTGAACTACTTATTGAGACATAAAATGTACATCTGCATTGGATGTTATCGTTCGGAATACTAAACAAACCGTTACTTCAACGATAAAATATCAAAGTTGTTCGAATCGAATCAAACTGGGTTGGTCTATGAATAAAAATGAATTAGTCTACGAGGAAAAGTCTTGATTTCATTAATAACCTATTTAGTGACTCTGTCATATTTTCCACACGAATATTTCCGTGTTTACAAATGTGTCATATTTATGTGACAGAGCACAGTTTTTAATCAGAAGTATATTATGTTTAATGACATGTTTAATTTTTATATCACGATAAACACTCGGGGCGTTGCTTATGGAAACACTTTTCTAATTTATAGTTTCGTTTAACTTTTTAATTGAAAGCTTTTAACTTCAACGTTGTTTGTTTTGGTATGTGAATGTGAACAGTAAAATAGAAAATTTATAGCAATTTTCTTCGAATAGTGAAATAAATTAAACTGTTTATGGTGACTTTAGAAAAATATTCTGGCAGACAAGAACTTTCCCGTCAAGTTCATGGTAATTAGTTAATTAGATAACATCCATAAAAAACAATCTATCAGCAAGGTTAAATGCCCATATGAAATAATAAAATTCTAACAACAATAAAAATATAACCATTATCTCCCTTGAAACAAGGTTGTTAGTGTCGACGACCTAATAATAACGACGTATCACTTAATTATAGCCTACAGCTACCCAGGAAGGGTTAGTTCGTACAATTAAAAATGAATAGAAATTATTTCCCATACCTTGTATCGAAGATATGAAGTTAATTTTCAATAAAAGTCCATTCACGTTAAAGATGCGAGCAGTTATTAAATAATCATACAGTCACTGAAAACCGGTACAATATTCTAATAGTCCACAGGGTAGCACAGAGCACGATCAAATCCAGTTCGAGGCACACAACACACCAATAATGCTCTATTAATTAATTTCAATTTATGTTAATTACGGAATCGGGTACGATGCGATAGCGAAAGGGGAAGACGGGGACGCGTGCGCTCAGTTCGCGCGCCAAGCGTGGACTGCCGGCTGGCGGCTAGAAGCATTTCTAAATATACACCCCCCGAACGTTTCCCGCGCACCCTATGGGCGCAACGCGTGTACCATGCAATTTTCTATAAATTTTCGCATAAGCTCCGAAGCCGCGCTGTCAAAAGCTGTTTTTACTGAAGCTCGCCCCCAAACGCTGTGTGCACGCTTTAATTGAATTAGGTGTAATGCGGGATTTTCAAAAGTAAATTGAATGTAAGCATACGTGGAACCAACCTGCATTGCACTGAAACTATAAACATATCTTGTCATTTTATATTTTTATCTGGTTTTATGTAACCGCTGCCGGTGTCAATAAACAGTAAAGGGGTCTTTGTGAATGACAAATTAGTTTCCGTAAGCATTAAATTATGCTAATGATTGTTGAATTAGTGGAGGCAAATTGCTGCATAATTTTGCCGAATACCGTGGCGTAGCGCTACGGTTTTTCGTAGCCGCTTCGTAGCGTTTTTGCTAATTCCCAATTATTCTGAGACAGAAGTTGTAGACCCCTCGAATAGAATTGAAATCATCACAGATCTGTCTTTGTCTGAGACTGAATGAGTTTTATGTAAATATAACATCATTCCAAAAGTTTTAATTGAACAACATACCTACTCGTGCTCCGCTAAAGTATTGAGATAAACTTTTGTTTTGTTTGAAATATTATTTTCTTTGCGAATTTATTTATTTGTAAATCAGAATAATGGGAATAAATCAACTGAATTTACTTAAATTTTTCAACATTTATGAAACTTGTAGAGATGTAAAAATATTTAATATTGAATCACTTTTCGTGAAGATATTGCCAACTTTGGTTCAATTGTATAGAGGTACATTATAAGATATCGATCGATGAGGCTAAACAAGACTTACAGTCTACAGTTCATTAATCTCAGAAGTAGAAATATTAATCCAAAATTATATTCTAATACCTATATCAATTTCCCAAATGAAGAAGAGTATTTAAAAATAAACTTGTTTAAACTTTTGGCGTTGACTATTGGCGTGTAACGTCACGCCTTTTATTCCAGAAGGGGTAGGCAGAGGCGAACAACAACACTTTTCAACATTATACATTTTTACTATCTTACAAAATAATTAATTCTATTACAAATATTTTATTCCTCACAGATTATCTGGCGTCTCAATCGCCATGTTTATTTTATTGCAATTAAAACGGACACTGTTTGAAAATGTTTTGATCGTGGGACTAAAGCTACATTTACTTTTTACGAGCTTCTAACCAATACAGATGGAGTTTGTGGTACAAACATACGATTTAAACTTACTGATAATGTATTATCATGTTACTTGTGGAGGCAAATATTCAGATACAGGAGTAAACGAAATGTTTTATGTATACTTTTCTTTAGATCGTTAATAGTTTTAGAGGGTTTTGTTTCATTTTAAAGAACTTAATTCTGTTTTAAGAAGATTTGCATTTTACATTATGGTACATGGAACAGTCGTTGTGACCTGGAGATTTAAGACGCCCGCTTCTCATGCATGTTGGCGCGGGTTCGAAACCTACCAACGGCAAGTACCAATACGACTTTTTCCAAGTTATACGTACTTTCTAAGATTATTTACACCCCACTGACAAACGGTGAAGAAAAGCGTCGTAAGGAAACCTGGACTTATAATTTCTAATTTAGTTCACTTGTTGTTACCATGTTCAGCGGATTTTATAATTTTAAAACACAACTTAAAACCAATTCCCATGAAATTGCAAAAAGCAATTATTCACACAGTGCTACATATTATAAGTATATATAAGTACAGTATATCATCTCCTAACCTTACAATTACTTGAAACTTTAGAAAAAAAAATACATTCCAACTTTAGTATTATTTTATCGAACTAGATTTAATTATACCAGGCCCCTTAAGCGCAACCTTGAATATACATACCTAGTCATCGGATAATCATAGGTTTGAGCAAAAATTGCCCACTGTTCAACATCTTAGTCTCGCAATGGCTACTAAAATAAATGGTTGAGAGGGCTATCATTAATCACCGTGGTCAAGATTGGCACTCTAATTGCTGATGAAGCTTTTGTAGGCATTCTCAGACAGTAGGACGCTTAAAGATGACGTCATCGGGAATAAGTCGTCTTCTTTTTCTAAATCACACATGGGACAGGAAATCTAGACTAGATTTGCTCTATATTTTTATACGACGGAATTAACATTAAGTTATTTGTGAGTGTGTGTGTGTGTGTGTGTGACGCAATAAATAAAGGGTTTATATCTTCCTATTTATGGCATGTTACCAACTATTCAGTGTACTTACGGTGCTTTAGCTTTAGGGTGTTTTTCCGCCAGAGATGTACTATGTCGCTATGCTACGAAAATTCAGACCGTTTCCACTAATACTAAGCTACGTAACTGTGCGAGGAAGATACACAGCTCGGATATGCGATGTATTGATAGTAGGGAAGTCTTACACAGCACACATTTATATCAAGCATCTCTACGTATAAACAACTTAGCTGAGAGTCCGTTTCCACCAGTGTTAAGCTATGTATTCACAGCAACGTAGCATAGCACAAATCTGGTAGAAAAGCACCCGTAGTATTTAGTTTAGGTATAGTCGGGATGTTGTATTTCTGATTCGTCCGATGAGTTTTTCTCAAAGGTCAGTTATAATAACTCTCCTTCTGGCGCAGTCGGGTAAAAACTAGGGTTACGTAATCTACGATATTTTGTCGGCAAAAATTAGAATATAAAATATTGCAGCCACTTTTAACCCAATTTGTATTAAGTAGCCCGCAACTCAGAAACCCATACCTGACACTAGTCATTCATCAAATACCGAAAAAAATAACGAACCTTCATTATTAGACTTAATGACAGGCTAATTTAGATTTTTTTATAATAATGGTGTATTTGAAATAAATGCTTTGACTTTGGATTCACCCTAAGATACTCCTACGAACGGACAAAAACTTCTTTAGTTATTATTTTATCAAAACGTATTCATGATTGATTATTTTCCTTTGTGATTTGCAATGTAATAAAAATACGCAGTAGTTTGTATGTTGGCTTATTCACGGTCGTTATTAATAGGATTGATAGCAAAAAGTTTAGTAACAAATAAAGCCACGTAATGAAGCTATCTCTCCAACTCGATCTCATTTTTGATTCCATTCTGCAAATCATGACATAACAAATCAAAGATGGTCGAAAAATGCTTGCTATCGTACCTACTTAAAAGAAATGTTATTTGTCAGGAAATTATTATTTTATTTATGTTGTTTGTGTGTTTATGCATGTCTTCTTATTTTAGTTCTTAGTAATGATGTTCCAGTTCCATCGTAAGTGTTAACTATAAAATATTTGTCTAACTTAATTGATTATTATGTTATCGGCTTACTCCCTTAACTGTTTGAAACTAGTCCAGTTCGTCGTCAAACAGTAAGCTGATAACATAATATTTAGTATGTCTCACGAAAGTTATAATAAAATTATAAAATTGTCTAACTACCTCATCCTATTCAAAAAGAAAAAATGCCATTAGTATATTTCTTGCTATGACTTGTACACAATAATATTAATTGATATTTAATGTCCCAAAAGGATACATTTTAGCGTACTACCCTTTTAATGTGTGTAATATGCATACACACATTTCGGCAGTTACGCTATGAGTTCTATGTAAAGGGGGCGATTTTATTACCATACACTGAGAGCATTTTCAAATCACAAGCTCAAAATTTTGTAAAATTGAAATTCCAAAATCGTATATTGTGTATTCACTCCTTAAAACAATAATTAAGCTAGGATTACCAACACTGTTCGTCTGTTGTATCTCTGGTTTTATAATAACCTACTTTTATTGCAGTAATTACTAATTAACGAGTTAATATTTCACTAGTGGTCGCCCAATTGTCGAAACAGACTTAATTATTAATTAAATCATTGTACTTACTTGTATAATTTAAACCCAATCTCAATTCTATAGATGTAAAAGGCGATAATAGATTGATTAAAATAAGTATTTATCCTTCCTTACTCCTCTATCTACTGCAATTTTTGTATTCTGATTTTAATGTTACTGATTTATGTCGAGAAAAAGACAAATAAATGAGAACATTTTTAACCGACTTCAAAAAAGGAGGTTCTCTGTTTGAACTATATGTATTTTGTATGTATGATGTTCGTACGCGTTTATCTCGCGTTTGGCTGAACTGGTATATTACCTGACTTAAAAATTGAGATTAGCACTATAACACATGTTTAAATGCGTGAATTGAAGCCAGTTTTTGTAAACTTAGTTTTATCTAAGATTGTTTTAATTAGGACTGTTATTATACCTAAGAGTAACTATAAATAAAGTTCATTTTTTATTTCATCTACAACAACGACAACAAAAGAAGTAGTTGACATGACTATTAAATAAAAATTCTCAGATTCAATAAAATCATATTGACTTTGACCCATCTGGGAAGGTTTTCGTTTACAATAATTCCCGATAACACCAATTCAGTATTAACTTTTGCTCACAATACAACCGGTCAACAGTGGGTGTATCGTAGCACCTTTTGCCCACATCATCGAGAAAATAAAAGGCGTGATGTTTATAAGGACCATTATTCATATGGAAAAAAATCTCCATTCATATTTTTTTCCTTACCTCAGGCCAGGTAAGCAGGTGAATCGGACTGCCCATAAATATTAGGTGCCTGATTACTGAGCCCATCTCATAAAGTTGTCCAGGTGGCAGATACCTTTGAAATAGATGTGTAGATGTATTGTATTCTTTATTCTTATGGCTATTTGGGAGCGCTGGTAGATGAGTCAATTACCTCATTGGTCAAGTACTACCGCTGAGCGATATAATAAGTATGCTAGTTAATGCTTGCTACTAATGTCTTATTACTTTAATAGTAAGTATAAGAAGAATGACTGAGGTGGCAACTCTTTCGGTATGGGTAAGTTGCCACCTTGTTTTTGTTATTTATATTTTGATTTCATGTTAGTACTCTAACAATTATTATTTTAGTTTTTATGTATTTTTGGTGCATTGTGCCCGGTGCCGAATACATAAATTATTTTACTTTCTTATTTCTTTCCATTTTTTTCTTCTGTCTTTCCCCTATGTCTCTTCTTTCTTTCTTTCTATAAATTGCTAATAGACTACTTATTTCTGCTACCGGCTTAAAAAATAGTTAAAGTATGCGCTATTCCCAAGTATAATCTATCTCGATGTTATATTTATTTCCGATCTGTTCAGTATTTTTTGTAGGAATTGTAACTAATATACCTTTGTATATATTGTATATTATAAGGAATGTATTAAAGTGCATGCCCATCACGGATCCTTACAAACTCTCGCATTTTTAATATTGGTAGGATAGCACAGATTTCCCACAGATGTATGTTTTAATCCCACACACACACACACAAATACAAAACAGTTCGAAGACCATTTATCAGGCGGATATATTAAAAAAATATATCTTCATCCCTATTCTCAGTAGCAGGACGGAATCCGGAATCGTACCCGTGGTCTGACAATAGACAGCTCACATTACAATGGGCATAATAATATAACTGCAAAAGGTACACAACTTCCTATCCTCTAAGAATAAAATAGGCGTGATGTTATGCAGAATAAAAAAGAGGTTTTTATTGGTTAATCTTAGAGTCGCTTCGTTTCTTATAACCTTCGTCTTTCCCAGGCGTCGGTTGACTTACTTTTTTTTTCATGTTAAGCAAAGAATACTTTAGTTAAATCTATACTGTCGAAGTACCACAATTCACTTTGGCAATCACTCTAAAATTGGCAACAAAACACTAGGCTAAAGTACGGTTTAATCAAAAAATTATCGAAGAAATAAATTATCCCACCCAAAACATAAATGTGAAAGGCTGCCAAGTTCGATAATATTGGAATGCTTCGCCTATAAAAGAAGTGAGATCTAAATAAGTACCAAGTTCCATACACAGACCTCAGTTAAAAATGATATAACAAGTTGGCAAGTTTTCACACACTTTTTTATAAACCTACTAAACGCAATGAGTCAAGTATATAATTTTCTATTAAAACTTGCCAAGTTATATCATTTTTAACTGAGGTCTGTGTATGGAACTTGGTACTTATTTAGATCTCACTTCTTTTATAGGCGAAGCATTCCAATATTATCGAACTTGGCAGCCTTTCACATTTATGTTTTGGGTGGGATTTCATTTATTTTTGTAAGGTTTATTTTCTTTTTTTCTTATTTTACTTTACTTTGACTAAATACAAACCTTCTTAACGAATTTTAGGTCGGTACGACCATTGGAAGATATAGATAAATTTTTTGTTTTAGTTCCTTAGGGGTATGAATTTACACCTTCATTATTTTTAAAACCGACTCACACTTGGCCATTTTCAGATTTTTTCCTTTACCTTGACCTAAAGACCTACCCCCATGCCAAATTTCAAGTCAGTACGACCATTGGAAGTGGTCTAGGTTTTTGATAAGTGAGTGAGTCAGTCAGTGAGTGTATAGTAAAAATAGCGATTTTCTGACGTCAATATCTCAAGACCTACAATAGGTACATTAATGAAATTTTGTATTTTAGATAAGTAAGTAGATCTCGACAGATACTAGAAAGTTTAAATTTGTAATGTACTTATTTTTATTTTTATAACTTCTTGACTTTCATATGCTTAGATAAAATAGATTTTGAGTTATAGGTGGGTCGAACTTGGCCCGAAATGGTTCGTGTAATATAACCCACGGCCGGTGTGTCGGTTTTTTGCTCGAACTTGGCGGACACACTGCCGTGTGTCTTGATTTAAGCAAGTCTTGTTTACATAACCTAACCTAATAAAGATATCTATGCTTAAAAACACACAACAAATTTTAAGTGAGAAAAAGACTACGGAGTGTGGGATTCACTAAAATCATCATGATGGTTACTATCAGCATATATTTATAAGGTCAACGCTGACCTTAATAATATAATCCAGTTATTATTTATAATATTTACAGGCAGATTTAAGCAGAGACACCAGTTTAAAAGAAAGTTTTACAGTCTAACAAGTGACGTGTTTAAATCGGGTTCGATCAGAGATCATCTGCGGCCGATACGATATCTCGGAGCTGCGGACTACCTAGCGGGTTACCGAGGCTCCGGCTGGAAAAGGCAGGCGCAGGAACGGAGTGGTTTTTAGTCAGTAAGAGTCTGACACTATCTCACCCAAGGCGAGAGAAGTTAATGGACGATTTCTCTATTCAAAAAAGCCGTTACAATAAGATAATTCAACACTATATCTATCTAGATAATCTTTAAAACATAACCTTCAGGTTATAAAAACCTTGTAAGTCAATAAACAAGTAAGTAAGTACCGTATAATTTCTATTATTTACATCCAAATGAAGGAAGAAACAACTTCGGCATTTGTTTCGCCCGTAGCTACGGTACGTACCTATGTAATTTACAAAGTATTCGCTTTCTTAAACAAAAATAATGGATTGCACGATAAACGAAAAGTTAGATTGGAAACGAACTTGTTATAAGTTGAGTAAACAATATTATTTAGTTAGTGACAATGCTAGGAAGTTAATTCTTTTGCTTATTCATTACGTGACGTCGGATGAGCTTACTGCAGTCTCGTTGTGTTAATTAGATTTCACCTTTTCTCACAACTGTTCGCAGTTTAAATTTTGTAATGTACTTATTTTTATTTTTATAACTTTGTGACTTATATTTTCTAAGATAGCTTCATTAAACGTAATGCTCGCTTTTGCCATATTATAACTTATGTATGTTATCCCTTTTCAATTATTGTAATAGAGGGGAGTGAGTCTAATGTTAAACAGCTAATACAAGTCCAGACTCCATATAAATCCGTAATCTGTAGGTACTAGTATAATGATGAAGTAAACTTTTATAGTGACAATTCCAACCACGCTAGAAAGTCGTCCGCTTAATGCAAAAACCTTCTCCAAGCGAGAAGAGGCTTTTGGTCAGCAGTGGCCACTTATAGGCTGTTGATGTGATGAATATTTGAATCATAAATCTATAAGAATACTTAAAAATGTTTCTTTAATAAGTAGTAAAGCGATCATGTAGTAGTAAGTCGATTCATAAAGTAAAATGAGTCATAATTGTATAATTTTTAAAATTTCATTTGTTACTGTGGTAACTTACAAAACTGCGAACAACCTGATTTAAGTTGCGTTTCAATTTCTAACTTAACAGCAGGAATACAAAGTCTGAATTGAAATCGCTGAAATCATAATAAAACCCCAAATTCTTGGTTGAAACTACATACACTCTCTCATATCTCAGCCTAGACGAAATATAAGGAAAGGTACGTTATTGTTTACACTTTGTAGAAGAGCAACTGGTACCGCCATCTGGTGAACATTTTCCACACATACATAGAGCAGGAGACAGGTACCTACGCTACGCTTACCTACGCTTGACAAAAGTTTCTATTTGTGTCGTTAGAGGACTCTTTTACTAGAAACGAAATTATCAAACCTTTACCCCTTTTGAAAGAATATAACGTAAGCGTTGTTTCACGACCGTTTTCTGTGAGGGCGTGGTGTGACACCGGTCGAGCCAGCACATTCGTGCCGAAGCATGGCTCTCTACTTTGCTACCCAGTCATTGTTAAATGTACCTTTTTGTTTACAACCTTTAGCTTGTACCTTTTGCTCCTGCGTGTATCATAAGACGTCGGGTCTTGGAAGAAGAACTACTTTTTAATTGACAAATGTCCCCACGCGACGTATGTATATTTCTGTAGGTATATTATCTATTAAAGATATATTTTACATACACGATTATGAGAGAAGAGTACACACAACCACACATACGATAACAATGCAAACGAACTTCACAGTCAATTAGAGGGATGTGATCATTGTGTTTGCCACAAACTGGAATCAGTATGGTTCTGTTTATGTGTTAAATAACATTTTTGTATTTGAAAACTTCTAACTTCTGTATATAATCATATGGCATGTATAGGCTTGCTTGTACAGTTCATATACGGCCGGTATTCTCCTGCTTGTACAGTCATATACGGCCAGTATTGGCCTGCATGTACAGTTCATATTCGGTCGTATTTGAGGCCAGTATTGGCCTTCTTGTTTGTTCATAATATAAGCCCAGTATTGGCCTACTTGTACAGTTTATATACGGCCTGTATTGGCCTGCTTGTACAGTTTATATACGGCCTGTATTGGCCTGCTTGTACAGTTTATATACGGCCTGTATTGGCCTGCTTGTACAGATCATATTCGGCCTGTATTGGTCTGTTTGTACAGTTCATCACATTTAAGCTGTGTAAGTCATGTAGACCTAATAATGTGTCATTGTAGACTCTCCAATACTATTGTTAAGTTAATTAGTTATAATCGAATATCATACCAATTTTCACTTACCACGCTTCTAGAATAAATAAAAACAATAAGTAAGTACTGCTGAATCACGTTAACTATCTGTGATAAAATATAACGTTTCGTCTATTTTTAGACAGTTAATCAGTACAGTGACAAAAATTATCTTCAAGTTATAAATAACAAATAAATATACCCAATAGTAATAAATAATTACTCATTCACAACTTCTGAGTGCACGGTTGATGAAATGGTTTAATTGCTTTTAATATTTATTTTAATGGACGTCATTTGTCATACAAATATCTTTGATAGTCGTTACAGATTTTTGTGGGACAATCCACAACTTCTCTAAACCGCTGCAACTCCTGTAAGCCAGCATCTACAGAAGATACAACCATAAAAGCACTGGAAGATTAAAGTCAGACTTGTCCTAGGGGCATGAATAACTGACTTGGATCCCGCAACGAAATATGTATATCAGAATTATTAGAGAAGACAAAACTTTTACTTAAAACTTTATGTTTTACATAGCTACAAAATGAACTGAGATGTGGTGTTGTACTCGTATATAATATGTTTATATAATTATGTAACATGCTTTTTTTCAGCAAATCTTTCGCTGACACTGAGTTCAAGAATTTAATCATTACGATTGTAACCCAAATGAATATATATGTACATAATAATTTATAATTATTTTACTATAATTGGTTTACAGGTAGCTCATGATTATCTACCACTATCTAGTAATTTAAGCAATTATTACTGGAAGTGTAACAGACTGAATTATCGTAATCTCGATAGAAATCCAATCAATTTATTGATTTAATATTTTTGACGGCGAAATATTATTCATGAACGATTTTTCCTTCGAACGCATTGACTTCGAAAAGTAACTGCGTACTCGTAGTAAATACAAGTGCAAATCAAATTAGGACAAGGTCCTTATGTTTAATCTTGGGGTTAAGTAACTTATGCGATACAAGCAGAGGTGGATTTAACGTAGAAAGCACTATTAGGCAAGCACTTTATAGATCCCCTCTTGATCCCCTTTTGACTCCTACGCGACTCTATTGGAGTCTCCGTCACGTGCGGCTTGACAGGCCCCTCTGTAACTTGGTACCTTAGGCACTTGCCTAGCTTGCTTTAAGGATAATACAAGTCCCAAAACCCTTGCTATTACTCAATTTGGTGACACAATATCTTCTATCGTATTGACCCGTCAAGTTGAAAATGCAGTTTTGTAAATCACATCACACATCACAGCCCATGACAGTCCACTACTCGGTTACAGGCTTCCTTTACTTAAAATATTTGCCACAATATACGCTTAGCAACCAGGTTGAAGATCGCATTTTAAAAGATTCGGGTTTACCAGAAGACACTACTTATTGTCTTCACTGTCAAATGTGAAATTCCCCAGTCTTGTCTACCCATGAAACGAGTAGGAATGGTGACGAATACACTATGAAACTACCTTCACGACTTGGCCCCTTCATTGTCTAATTATACCAATCTAATTTAAGATTTAACTGTATTTTCCTAATATGGTATTTAGAGTTCAAATAGGTACTATAACTGTAAAACCGTCGAACCAATCAAGAAGATTGGCAAACACACAAGAGCAACCTACTTATAGCCTACAATAGTTTTATTGTGTAACCAAAAAGGTGTTAGTTATTTACACGTGCACCTTCAGTTGTTTCCAAGTATTCAAGTAAACTGCGAGTGTACACGGAACATTAGAATACTGTAAAGTAAATAGAACTCTAATATGGTGCCAATAGTGTTTAAATTACAGGTAATTTGTACATCTTGAAGGATATTCTGTGTAATAACGGTGCTATTAATAAAATTATTGAGTGTTTTATATTCTTACAAAATACATTTGTTCTTAATTTATTAGTATCACTTAATAAATTAGTAATGAAGTTTACTTAAAAAAGGTTTTCATGTTATCTACATTATGGCTTTTGAAATCCAATAAACAATTTAAAATTATAATTCAAAAAAGTATCAATAATAAAATATAGTAGTAACCAGTTTATGAAGGGAATGTTCATTTATTAATCCTTTATAGTCATTAAAAGTAATTAAAAAAAACTAGTAGCAGGTTTTGATCCTCTTATCTTACAAAATCTCTTTTAAAAGTAGCAAGGTTCTTTGGATGTATTGATAAATAAATCAATCAATCAAAAATACCAGTTTTTAAATCCGATTTGGTAATAAATCAATTAATGTTGTTGTCCTATGTCTTTAGCTACACGTGCTTTTTAAAACAAAAAGCATGATCATGTTTTGAAAAGAGTTCGTTCTTCATACTTTAATACTTTAATCCTCACATAAAACCGACGTCAAACAACGTTTCGTTGTGTGAGTGAGGTTACCGGAGTCCCAATTACCAATCCCCGATTCCTTAACAACCCTTAAATTCCCAACCCCCAAAAAAGGTACATGTAACGCCTCTGGTGTTTCAGGTGTCCATAGGCGGCGGTGATTGCTTACACATTTGCATGCATTGCATTCATCTTCTCATTTCCAGCTTATACAATAAAAAAATCAAGATCAAATTCATAGCTGGCCCCAATAATTGATAATCCACTTTATCTCAAAGAACGTACCAGAATTAGATCAAAGATCAAATTTTCACACAATTTCTAACGAACGAACAGGAATCTATGAAATACTTCAGTACTTAATTCATCAACTGATTTAATACGATACGATAATCGCTAGCGCAATCTACTAAAATTATTAATCTTTGTCCGTTGAGTGGCGCTTATCAATTTATAATCATTATTAATCATACTCCTTACTCAGTCAGTCAGAAGTCAGTGTTAGTGTCATTCGGTTGTGTTGTGTTATTTATTTAGTGACTTTTGTGTCAGTGCCCAGTTTATGTTGACAAATAAATAATGGTGAGTGTGTATTTTTGTGTTTTCGAGCCTAAAATTGCAATGTGTTCATGGTTTTATTTTGCCGTGTCGGCAATATCTGACCTTTGCTGATCTTCGCCTGATTATGCGGTATTTTTGTTTAATTCGATTAGATAGATATTGTTGCTTCCTGTGATTTGCAAAATACTTTTCATACTTGTGTTGTCTAACAGATAGATGTTTAATTTTGTGATATACACTGATTAAGATTGTAATACATTACACTGAAGATATCTTTACTGTAAAATACTTACTTAAGATTAATTTATTACGTCCTGGTTGAGTCTTAGAAGTTGAAACTTGTAATGTTCCCCATAATTGTGTTATTCAGTCCATAATAATTAATCTGTTATCAATTTATTATTGTTTATTTTATTTTATAACAAAACACTTAAGTTCCTTACACCCAAATCTTTGACATAAATCGTCAATTAGAAAGAAAATAATGAAAAACGTATTTTTCCATTTTGAAAATGGTCAATGCCACGACACAGTAACAAATGATAATATTTATGTTCGAATACATTAATTTTGATATTGATATTCAAGAACTAACTACTTTTAAATGGTCTGCATTCCGTACATGTGGTGATAAGATATAAATGTTAAAATAACAATCAATTTTTTTGGCTACGGTGATTCATTGAGGCTGTGGTAGCACGATGTTGCACTGATTTTGAACTAAAAGCCGCTCATTCAATACTACTATACTTTTTTACAAGAAAAACTAACCTCAAAGTTATTCCCGCCAAAAATGTGTATGAAAACATTGGGGCTCAATGCTTGGTGTTAACATTAAAGTAAATTGATGTTTAAGTACTTAACTTTAACGCAGAAAATAGAAATATAGCGGCGCAAAATGTGCCGTCCGTATTCATGCGGTCCCCCAACGTGACGTATTATTTTTTTTAGAATTATTAGTACATTCTTAGGTACTTTAAGATTAGGTTTCTTTTATTATTTTTTACTTTTTAAAGGGAAATTTAGTTTTTATGTCGGGGTTTTTTAAAAATTAATTTTTTCATACTTTTTATAGGTAGGTTAGGTTAAGTTAGGCTTAGTATATTACATATGCTTACTATAAACTCAATTCTTGTTAGGTAAAGATTACATTCAAGGTCAAGCTCGTTCGCTTTGATTTTTTTTACTTATTAATTACTAGTTTCTGTTTCTATAATAGGCTAAAGATTACATTGGTGCAGGTTTTATATTTTTGTATTTTATAAAATATTTAATAATTTTTATTTTTTTTTTATTTTTTATTAGGGGAAAACATGATATCTTTCAATATTTTCTTTCAGTGCGGTTTCATTTGAGACCCCATCCCAGTATATTTGCAGACCTTCGGTTAATCTCCCGCTTACGTTACTTTCACCGCCCATAACTTTAAAACGGCTCAACCGATTTTCATCAAACATGTCTAAAAACACTCGCACAGAAGTCCCCTTTAATACGTAAAAACTTGAAATCACCATCCGTTCGGGAGTTATGATGCCACAGACAGACAGACAGACAGACAGACACGTCAAACTCACTCTTTTTGCGTCGGGGGTTAAAAATGATTAACAAGAAAAACTAACCTCAAAGTTATTCGCGGCAAAAATGTGTATGAAAACATTGAGGCTCAATGCTTTGGATGCTTTCTGCGAAATTGGACATAGTATATTTACCTTTTAAAAAGTTATGTATTCAGGTACAAAGTAACAATCTAATAGCAACGAAACATCTTGAGAATACATGATACAAGGATTTCCCGTACATAATTGTATTTTTTATAAGAGGAGTTTCATCTTATTGACTCACTACTACTCCTGCTCATTGAACCGGAGCCCCGGTAAACCCGCTAGGTAGTCCGCAGCTGCACGTCGGGCATCAACTCTACTAGGCCCCATCCGTGGTGGTCTGAATCATTGTATACCCATAAATTTTGTACCTATTATATTGTATTATAATAAAACAACAAAAGAAGAGCCAGTATAAAAATATAAATACATAAAAGCTATTGACTTTTAGCAGTAATTGACTGTAAGCCTAGTTATAAAAAAGACGTGACAAATAAATAGTGTTATAAAAGACACACATACCTAATATTTAGTATAGAACATCATTTTTGCATGCAATAAAGATTAAAGCCGAGTGCACAATAATAATAGAATACTGAATATAAGTTTATTCAGGTACTGTATCTGTAGAATATGTATAAAAAAATGTGCACTTTTAATTCTCACAATAATCTAATTGGTTGCTATCTAATGGTAATTAATATCTGTTAATATGCTTAAATAATATTAAAGGATTATATTATCGATACCCGATTTCCGTCAGCCCAATTCATAACCCCCAAAAGGCTTATAACATAAAAAGTTCTATCCATGGGCGGTGGCGATTGCTTACCGTCCGTCATTTCTCAGCTCATTTACCGGTTTATAATATAAAAAAAAACGATCCACATTGATAGCCATGCATAGCCTTTAATCTCATTTTCTCTGAATAAATCGATCCAAGCGCCGTATAATATTGAAGATTATTTACATCAGTCTAAACCCAGCTCATGACAATGCAGAAGTTTTTAAAGCCAAAGTCTTTAAGTAATCCTGTTATCACAGAAACAATTCAATGTGGTTGGATAACGCCGGTCGTGTGTACTGTGATATGATATCGGAAGATAGAAATCTGCTTCAAATAATTGTTTGGTAACTAAACAATGTTCTTAATTATATTATTATTGTTCCAACAGTTCCTTGACCAATTAATCCTTGTTTTCGTAACGTAGTAGTGTCCTATGATCGGTATCAATCGGCTTTTGCTAGTTGATGTTGGTTAGTCGACTTGGGATTTAATTATGTTTATTTTTAGTATGTACGGATTATGATCATTTGCTTAAAGTACTTATTTTCTTGCTATATTAAGTAATACAGGTATTAACAGTTCACAAATAGGACTCACTGACATTCGCCGAGAGAAGTGGAAAAGATCGTTTTCTTTTTCTTCTCTTCTAATAATATCTTCTGATTTATTTCGTTGCGGGATCCAAGACAGTCATTCGTGTCCCTGAGATGCGCCGGACTTCAATTCCGGTGTTTTCATGGTTGTATCTGCTGTAGAGCCTAACTTATAGGAGTTGCAGCGGTTTTGAGAGGTTGTGGCGAGCTTATCCCATAAAAAGGTATCTTATTGCTAACCTGGTATAATTTTAATTTAATTAAGAATGGTGTACTAGAATTTACCACTAAACCCATTACAAGGTATATAATAGGATTTCATATTACGTCAAATTAAAAGTGTAAAATAATGTATTTCCGTCTATCACATTGAATGATTGTTTTGCCTTTACAGGTTTGTCCAAATTCACTTAGGAAAACGGCACGTGGCAAATCGGGATGGGAAGTCCATTCGATAAAAATATATGCATCAATATAGATAAAAGAATAATTTCTATAATTAACATATTTATAAACATGTATCAGAATAGTAAAACGATTATAGTAATCATACAAAACATCTAACATTTTACATTCTTTATTATAAGTATTAAGTAGCAATGATAAGAAACCTTAAATATATATTCGCTTGTTCTTCAATAAATGAATCTATTTTGATACCAAATAAAAACAGCCTTATGATATAGTACTTATTACTTGTAAATTAAGATATAATACAATATTAAAGGTAAAATTGTATATAAACATTTTAATCAAAGTAAGGAACTAAAGATCAATAAATCTCTTCTAGATATTAAATTTTATTCTAACAGACGCTAAAACAACAAAGTTTTTTATTAATAATATGCTGCTTCGATATTTCCGCACTAAATACATGCATAAACCCACCATCACTGTTAAAACAGATGAGATAAGTTCTATTTACGACCATGTCAACATACAAAAAGCATTTACAAATTATAAATTACTAGGTATTTACACCTTTTTTTACGTCGAAGAAGCGAAAATTGTACGTGTCCTCGTATATTTGGCAATTGTTCCGTATCCAAGTTTCTGTTTTATAGCACTTGTAAAGACAATTTCTGAATGTAATCTAAAGTAGTGGAAGATAATCAAAGTTTTGACTCAAGGAATCTAAAAATATAAAGATTTTTATTGTAGGTACCATCTAGGTAGTAAATCTGTAAAATATAAAAATAAAAAGGCTAAAACAATGAAAGGCAAAAAACAATGTGTATGACCTCATAGCGTAATAATTACTGCGGACTACCTAGAACGGTAACCCATGCTCCGGCTCGAAAAGCAGGAGTACGTAGGAACGACAACGGTACCGATGAATACAATGTCGTCCTTAGAATAAAAAAATATTGGTTGTCAATTCCGGCCGTTCAAAGAAGCAGATCACATTAGGTATATCATATGCATAACCTTTCCAATTACAGCAGTACAAAAATCTTAAGGTATTTAACTCATATCACTCTTAGTACCTATATCAGCCCAATTCACATTCATTAAAATTGTCTTATTTCACCAGGATGACCGATCACTATCACGGACCATGGGGTCCGTGGTGCTGCAAGTGGGTGCCCTGGAGCTCATCACGCGGTATTCCATGAACTCCGGCAGAGCTACCAGCCTTCTGTCTTCGCTGCATGAGTTCAGAACGCAGGAGATGGAACAAGTCGGTGGAACACAATGGAACTGGAAGTATTTGAGGGTAAGTTTGATTTGATCTATCCGTAACTGCCTTTTTAATGACCACATTTAGATGTAGGCTTCTTCTATTCTTGGCGGTCCCAGGCAACAGACATCCTAATCCATAAATTTTCAAATCGGAGTGGTACTTCCGAAGATTAGTGCGTTCAAACAAACAAACTCTTCAGCTTTATATCATAGTAATAAATAATTAATTATAGGAATTAAAAAGCTACTAGAGAATTATTTATTTATCATTTATTAAAAGGTACATGTTAAGAAACTTATAATCTAGTGTATAGTCCCTCTTTCTTTGTTTGGTAACAAAATTCTTCCTCTTTTACAGGATCAATTTAACCAAAAAAATTTAGAAGGACTCTATAGAAAATATGACGACAAACTAAGAGAGACACTGATATTTATTTATTTATCTTTATTAGTAATATTTTCAACCACACACGTAGTAATAGTTGTCTCTAGTACTTTTTCTGAGGTAAGTCTCCAATTTATCATCCCTTATACATTCATTGATTAAATCGAATTTAATAAAACATTGATGAATCTCATAAATGAGAAAAAACGTCCAAAAATGAAGGTTAATTAGGAAAAAACGGCGAAATGTTTGATAATTTTCGCTATCAATATAATATCAAAATTAGATAATATCAAAGATTTTTCTTTGATCATTATCAGAGAGATAAAATCGTTCGATGTTTCAACTTGATTAAAACCGTTTGGTACCATTGAAACGGCACACTTCCTCGAAAATTTAAGCAAATTCTACCTATATGCGCAAAACGGCATATGAAATAATAAACCTTAAAGCTATTAAAATAAAGCCGTATGTTCACAATCACTTCTACATAACCATTGCAGTAGTGATTTGTTAGAACCTTTAACTGATTCATTGTCGCCTTATTGTGAAGGCCATTAAACTAATTTTTCTTTGCACAATTATTTATTCTCCGAGCACCCTTCCAGGTTTCGACGGACGACGAAAATTTACCGAAATTATCAAAAAACGCGGTTTTCTTACAGCAAATACAGTCAACATCAACATATTTAACTATGGGCATGTATATACTGAGGATAGGTATACCTATATTAACGTTGTGGAAAACGTGTTACTATCCTATGAAAAAGAAATGCCTATGGATGCCAATTCTTGTGACTTTCATCGTCACATTGGACCTTGTTCTTACAGGTAAGTCTTTTCTTGCATTACCTTAATTTTAGCGGCAGGTAAATTCTACAATTCTACTATATGGTACTTCGTAGTTCTACCCTGGTACTTAGCAATTTGTAACTGTTTCTTAGGATTGTGGTAGTACCTTGATTTGGAAACTACTTTGGCAACTTTTTTGAATTTAAAGAAAACACTTTGGCACTAGTTTAAAATTAGTATTTTCGAAACACGTAGATTCAAAGTCAAAGCATTTAGGTATTCTAATTAAACTAAAAATAGGTACTTTTGAAATGTCAACATAGTATGTATAAAGAACTAAATAAAAAGTCCGACTGACCGTCGGTAAAGCGAGGTGATTTATACTTGCAACTCTGTCTGTTATAATGTGATTTAACATTTCAAAATATCATTATAATTTCAAAAATAAAACTCACGATAATTAACTGCATCATTTTTTTTTCTTTTTCATTCTATGTTCCCTTTCATTCACTCAACTTTAATAAAATTTATCTTAATTGTCAGACATCGCAATAAGCATCTACAGTTCGTTCGAGGGTATCTCCCTAAGGCCGGCCTACTCAACCATGGCACTGCTCTCAAACTACATCTTCCTACCAATGAGGAACAACTTCCTGGCCATCATCCTCGGTATCCTCGTCAGCGTCATCTACGTATTGATATTTGCCTTCTTCACATACGACCAGGATCCTCAAATCGGTATAGTGGTGAGTGAACTTTGTTTATACATATTTAAGGCTTTTTTTTTGTTTTACTCTCGTGAGACATATTAAATTGATTTAAATTGCGGCTTACTTGTGCTAACTTATTGAGAATAGCTCTACTAATCTCAAGTAACACCGGGACTCTTAATTCCAGTCAGTTGATTGTGTGCGTCAGCCACGCTGCTTGTAAACAAGAGTCCCGTGTGACTTGAAACTAGTAGAGCTTTTATCGAAAGGTAACCTTATTTCTTTTTTTTTGAAAACGTTGCCCCACATTAGGGTTTTCTCGTATCGTGGGTGCGCTTACAAACGTACAAGTTCACATGCACATGACACCCAGACCCGAAACAACAATTTGTGGATCACACAAATAGTTGCTCCGTGCGGGAATCGAACCAGCTACCCGTTGCACGGCAGCCGGTTACCCAGCCATCGCACCTACCGCGCAGTCCGCGCAACCTGTTATTTTAATTATTTTTCTATATACCCTTTTGACGTGAAGGAGTAACAAACAAACATACAAACTTTCGCATTTGAAATATTAGTAGGATGTACATTTTGATAGCGGTTGTGATCAATCTGAGCTAAATTCTAGATTTTTTATATCTACATAAAAAATCTACAAAACAAACCTATCATCTTTGATTGATGAATTGTAATTATGAAATATGATGATAATACCTAAATATAGGTGTAATGTGCACGTGTAATTATGTTTGTAAACGGACCCATGACACCTACACCCGAAACAACAATTTGTGGATCACACAAAGAGTTGCTCCATGCGGGAATAAAATCCGTAATACGTTGCGCGGTAGCCGGTTGTCCAGCCCCCGCACCAACAGTGCAGTCATTCAGTATTGTAAGAAAAGTATTGTTAGGTCATTAAACGACTGCGATTTTACAAATAGCAGTGCAACTCTGCACTCTGGACACGCCAATAATAATTCGGTACCAAAGCTCGCATAAGCTAAAGATCTTATGTCGAAAATAAACACATTTGAATTCCGTATTCTATAAAATATGTAGATACTACGTTCTATACATAAGTACTATACGTAGTATCTACATCATCTTCTATAAAAATAAAATTAAGCAAAATTGTATTATTACGCTAAACTGAGATTTTTAAACTGGCTAACTACGAAGTCGTTCTATTAACAAGGAACTTCTGTTGCTTACGGAAAGTGAACAGTGAAATACACAATAATCTATCTAGAACTTACCAATACCAATTCTATTTTTGCTATGAGTATCTAAATCTAATATTAAGATAGTAATTTGAAGTGTAAGGTCAAACTACAAACGAGATACCATCAACTTTAGTAATTGATTGTCATTGTCCTGAGCACCCATTTACAACAGATTAATAAGATTTAGCGGATTACGTTATCGGCGCCTCGAACAGGTTTTTTAAACTGTTTTACTTTGAAATCATTGTTTTTCTTTAAAATTATCGGCTAAGATATAAATATACAGGGTGACTTTGAATTCGACGTATTCCTCTCGGGAGGTGATAGTACAACTAATTTCCTACAAAATTAGCCCTGAGGTCCTTGGGCGGAAAGTGGCTAGTTTCTGAGATATTCAACATTTTCGGTTTTTGTAAAAAAATCCCGAATTGATTACAAAAACATCAATAAATAAAAAAATACTGGTTGGATTTTAGAAGTTTTGGTTTTAATCAGTTGCCAATACATCAGTTATCATTTATAAATACTAATAATGGCAGAAATATCATTAGTTTTAAAATAGCAAGTAATTTCTTATCAAATTTTGTTTTGTGTCACTAATTTGGTCGATAGAAAATTGGATTTATTTAAAAAAAAATATATGACACTAAGCGTACAAACTATTAGAAAAACTTGCTTGGTTTATTAGCTACACAGAAACGTAAAATTATTTACAAAATTCTCAAAAACAAATAAATTAATTGATGATAAGTAGAGTATAAAGAGAAAAGGGCAATTTCAAAAACATCTTAATTTGCAAAATTTTGTTCAAAGTGACCTCCCCTATGACGAATACATGCCCAAACGAAAATGAATGAAAATGTTGAATATCTCAGAAACTAGCCACTTTCCGCCCAAGGACCTCAGGGCTAATTTTGTAGGAAATTAGTTGTACTATCACCTCCCGAGAGGAATACGTCGAATTCAAAGTCACCCAGTATACATAGCACCAGTAGGAAAGAAAATTATGAAAGTGAGTGCCGATTCTGATTTATTCTTTTTTTTAAACAATACTGACTTTCTAAGATTATTAATACACCACTGACAAACGATAAAGGAAAACATCGTGAGGAAACCTGGGCTTATAATTTCTAATTATAAGTTTGAAATCGCCAACCCGCATTGAGCAAGCGTGGTGATCAATGCTTAAACCTTCGGCTTGTGTGAGAGCTTTAGTCAGCAGTGGCCACTTATGGTTGTTGATATATACTGACAAACTTCGCCTTTTATTTGCATGACGGCGTGTTCATGTTCTTTAAAGGCTGAAATGAATAATCGATCTATATCCAAAATCTCTGGACCAGTCAAATTCTTTGGTAGACATTCTATTGATTTCGTGCTATAGCTAAAATCACAATCCAAAGATGTGGATGAAGATATGATGAAGATATTAATGTTGGCCGCTAGGCGCCGCCTAACAAATCACTTCACGTAACAAATCTTTATTTCAAATCAGTCCAATAATTCCTTTCGTCTTCCAGGTTGCATCAGACATCATATACCTGATCGGAGTCAATCTGATGGGAGTGTACTTTCGACTGATGAATGAAATAGTCACGAGGCGATCTTTTCTGGACAGGAGAGCGTGTGTCGAAAGCACCCTTAGACTAAAATTCGTTAAAGATCAGGAGGTAAGGTTCTTTAAGTTTTTTTAATCGAATAGGGGATAAACTAATAGACGGGTCACCTAATCTTTATCTAGATTTGTATTAGGCAGGTGCTGAGGTTCGATGTTCCCCCGTCTCCTTTGAAATGCTTCAAATAAAAAGCACTTTGTATCTTCTTTTTTGGAAGATACCCGTTTATTAGTAATTCTATCATGTAAATTATTCTAATTTGTACTGGACATTACTAGCTATTTGTTTTGGTATTTTCCCATTTTACGAATTACATAAAAACAATCAATTTATCTAATCACAGATAAGCGCCATCTACTTACTACATTCCCTGTGATTATCCAATAATAACCGTTCGATATTCATTTGAATATCATAATCTCTCAATTTCGTTTTAACAATCTTGTTTTTCTCCGAACATACTGACGGAGATTTATCTTTCTATTTAATTTTATCACTTCTTTTCCTTGTGGTCTTAACTTAACCGCTAGTGTTCAAAACCGCTGAAAGAATCGGGATGAAATTTGAAACAGGGGTAGATTATGGTCTGGAATAACATAGGATACTTTTTGTCCAACGGGAATGTGAGCAAAGCCGCTGGTAGAAGCTAGTAGTTAATGAATGTTCTCTTGCAGGAACGCTTGATGATGAGCATCTTACCTGAACACATTGTGTCCAAAGTACGCCAAGACATCAGGAACATGTTCATAGGCCTCAAAACTCGTTCACTTAGCCAGAATATGAGGTCTTTCAAGTAAGTTCAGTCAACAGTCATTTTAATTCGACAAGATAACAAGATATAGTTAAAGATAAAATAAAAATTATTTTGGTTTCTGTTCCTATAATTCTTCTTTTTAATGAATATGATCAGATTTTTTCATAAATTTTTATGTCTCGGTGACCTTCAATATTAAAACAATTTGATACTTAATCAAAGTTATCGGTTACAGCCAGCTTTACGTGGAAGAGCACGATAATGTGAGCATTTTGTACGCGGACGTTGTCAATTACACGATGATATCAACCACATTGGCTCCAATGAGGATGGTGGAGCTCCTGAATGAACTGTTCGGGAGATTCGACGAAGCTTCTGAGGTAAGGTTCTTGCAAAAAGTCTATAAAAACCTTTTAGTGATCTATAAAACACCCAGACTGCCTCGTTGGTCGAGTGGTCGACTGCCGGGAAAGGGGTCTCGAGTTCGACACCCGAGTCGGGCAAAGTAGCCCTGTGTTTTTTCAGATTTTCGAAAATTTCTCAGTAGTAGCCAGAGTCTGGAATTGGGCCCAATACCTATATGGCAATAGGCTCACACCGTTGTGTGTGTCATACACCCATAAAAAGTAACATTCCAAGAAGATATTAAATAAGTTTTAATTTCAGGAATATGATGTTCTAAGAATCAAGTTCTTGGGCGACTGTTACTACTGTGTCAGCGGGATCCCGAAGCCCACAGACCAGCACGCCAAGAATTGCGTCGACCTCGGCTTGGAGATGATTCACATCATCAAAGACGTCAGGTATACTTTCCACAAATACACTCAGCGGCACGGAAAGAGGCCCAAGTACATTATGTTGTTTATTATCAAAATGAAAAGCGAAATAGGGATTTTTTGTTGTTGGAAAACTTAAATGTTTATTCAGATCTTATATGCTAACGATTAATTAATAAAAAAGTGTAGTACAAAACCTGAAAAGGCACGAAACTTGAAGTTAAAAAAAAAGATTTCAAATTAAATTTACAAAAATTTACTTAAAATTTACTTAAAAAGCGGGTATTTTCACCCCTGGGTCTGATGACCGCCTGCCTGCATGTGGTCAGGCATGCTGTGGATTATGTTTTTAATGTCCACTTGGGGTTATTCATCCCAGACGGCCATCAGAGCGGTTTTCAGTTGACGGATAGTCTCTGAAGGGTTGGGACTGGATCGGATGCGTCTTTTAAGCACGTCCCAGACATGTTCTATGGGTTTCAGGTCTTGCGAGTACCATAAATCTTCTGGTGCTGATGTACACCTAAAACCACCACTTTCTGGTCGCCTTGTGTATAGGGCGGTCTGATCGTATCTTTACAAGGCGAATCTTAGTGTTGTACGCGGTACATTTAAAGTTTCAGCAATATCTCGCTGCATTCGCCTCTGGCTCCGAAGCAAGACAGCTTGAGCAACTTGAGCTGAACTTAGGGTCATTATTTTTCGGTTTTGGCATCATTAATTATTGCAGACTAAGAAAAAAATAAACAATAAAGATTGAAAGCACGATCATTTGATTATCAAAGTTTAACTTACCGGTGTTCTTTTGCGTTCCGTTAATGAATAAACAAATGAACTTTGTTGTGCTTACCATCTTATATTAACAATAGCATTAATGTCCTGACAAACTGCGGAGTTTCTTGCTCGTTCTTCTCCATAGGAATCTACACTTTGGAACAAGCAAATAGCTTCACTAGAGGACTGACCGACGACAGACAGACGTTATTAATATTATTATATTTGCTTTGACGTTCAAAAGTGCCTTCCTGGTCTATTTGAAATAAATGATTTTGACTTTTGACTTTTGACTGCCACTTGAAATTCTCATACACGATAACAAAATCGCCTGTTATCGGTCTGTTTATGTTTGGCCACATTCCGTGCCGCTAAGTGTAGTTTGTCTGTGTTATGTGTAATATTTAGCGCCTGTTTCTCACCTTCATATAAGCTCCCGATGAAGTTATGTAACAAATAATGCATACAAATTACGTGCTTAATTCAAAGTTATCTGATACATAGCGGCTATCCATCCAACTAGCACACTAGTGGAAATAGCAGCCTATTTTGCAACTTTTAGTTGTAGAGCAGCGCTTTAGGGGTTCAGAAAGTGTTTTTAAGTTCTACTATTACTTCCGTAACTGATCATAGCTGTAAATATCACTAGGGGTAGCAGAAACTGAACCAAATGCCACTCTAGGTTTTACGAGAGATCATTTTACAACCCATTTGCCGTCTATAGCTTTAAAAGAGAGTTAAAACATGTATGTTAAAGCTTAAAGCTGCTATTGCCGCTGCTGTACGCTTCAGAACTGCATAAAGACTTTAATTGCAGACTTTTTAAAGGAACTGTATAAAAGATATATTTATCACTGTTCTGCCACTGAAAGTTTCATTGCAGAAGTGATTTGTTCTTTTGCGAAGACTTAAGTAGGAATTTGATCGTCTGTTTTACTAATAGTGACATTAAGGCTTCACAGGAGTGTAATGGCCATTGCCTACTCATTTTGACACATTCTGCTATTTTTATTGGAGGAATCACATTTTATAAAATATTTAAGCCAGTTTAAAAGAAATATGGATCTGAAAGCATGGAAGTTCAAACAAAGAACTGGTGGATATCGCAAGAAAGTACGGAGAGTTTATCAGAATATGCAGAAATTTAAAAAGGCAACTCTGTGTGAGAATTCTGTAATTGAAATATTAAATAACACGTATTTTTTTTTACTCAATTACGTGAGAGTAATTTAACTTTTATCTATAAAACCTATGCATTTAATTTATGCTTTAAGGGATGCATTGGAAAGAGAAAGAAACAAAAATTGTGCGCCAAGTCCGAGTACAACAAATACAAGCGAGGGTTCCGTAGATCTTTTTTTGTCAATTACTGATAACGGACCAGTTACAGAGGAAAAGTAAGTTATAGCTTGGTGTGGTATATTATAAAAATGAAGTAATATAACCTTCTTTGCGTAATTTATTGTTTAATAAATACAAAGTTTATTAATATTGTTTAATAAATTTATGTTTTACTTTTTTTGTTCGGCCAGTGTAACACTCCGTGTTTTTCCCACTTAGATGGACAGATACAAAGTTCTTGTTTATCTTGTTGTTCATTATAAGTTTGAATAATTTTGAAAGGCATTCTGAAAATAAAGTAAGACATAGTAAGTGTTAAACAATTAAAAGAGCGAAAAACATAGAAGCAGCTACAAATTATCATCGATTTTAGGGTTTTCAACGAGTTCTACGGATCTCTAAACAAATAACCATTAGTGTCGTTCGATGTCTGCAGTAAGTACGAAATAAAAGTGATTACAAAGACTTAAACTGCATTACTGGTATAGGTATTACTTGGACCTTCAGAGGAGTGAAACTTAGCGCTATAACGCGCAGAGAAGAAGTTTTAAGGTTGAAGTTGCAAGTTAAAGCTGCTTCTCATAGACGACATGTTTACAAGACAATTATTTATAAGTACATGAGAAATTTATAGGTTTTTATCTCAATTTGTAGTAAAATGTAACTAAATATAGAACCAGCAACTTATTAAATACAAATGTAGTCAAGTACATAATTTCAATATCGTATACGTATGTGATATAAAAATATTTATATAATAATATTTTACATATTTTACTGTGCTCTGAGGTAATTATTGAGGCGCGTTAAAAATACTCCAATAATATGAACTATATGCACGATAAAATGATCTGCGTTTGTAGCCACTTGCACACTTACCTTCACTTCACTAATTATTATTTATTTGTATTCAGTAATGTCTGACTCAGGAACAACAAATGTATTTAATAAATGAGAGACAAGGTGAATGATCAGTGATCCTTTATTCGTTCAGTTAAACCTGTCATTCATTCAATAAGCGCCACAAGAGCTTTAGTGTTGTGTTAATTATTAGTTGCCGCTCCTGTAGCGCTTTTATGCCACTATAATGAAGTTCTAATGGAACTATAGGTTGCAAAAAGTTGTGCCCCTTTGGCTCCAAAGCGGTTGCATAAGGTCTGCAGAGCACGCTCTGGCGCTTGAGCTTGGCGCCTTTGGGAACAATCTGATTAGCTCCAAAGCCCTTAAGCAACAGTTTGTGCTAGTTGGGCAGACATTGTGAAACAAGTCTTTAGACTAGATAAATATGAACGACCTAGCGGTTTTACCGGGGCTCCAGCTTGAAAAGCCGGAGTAGGAACAGGGTGGTGTTTAGTCAGTAAGAGTCTAACCCTCCCTCCCGCCTCGCTCAAAGCGGGAGAAATCATGATTTTCCCCCTCAGATAAATGGCACAGTATAAAACATTTTTGGTTCTAAGAAATAGCAGATAGCGCAATGTACCCGGTGTTTGGTCATGTCAATCTCCATTCAATAGTTCAATTAGATTCTATATTCAAGTTAACTAAAAATACTGAACAACAATTTTTCTAAGTCCGACTTAAGCACTTACACTGTTCACAATGTAAGAAGGACAATGCCAGCTACTTTCACACTCGTTACATGTTCATTGATTAGATAAAAAATAATTTTCGGTTGCAAATTGTAAATATATAATATCTTTAGCATCCACTTCGACAACGTAGAAGCTAAAGATACAATTCCAATATCATTTTTAGTGCAGGCTATTACCCAACATGATATTATTATGTTTTTTTGTTTAGTGGGAGTGGTGCTTGATAATGATCTAAAAAATTTTGATATTTACTAATAATACGAAGATTCTTTGTTACTACCGTATATTTTGATATGTTCATTTCACGATAAAGATTGTTCCTATCATCGGAAGGTACCATATCAATGTGACAACACTATTTTAATGTATTATTCGAGGATTAACGCGAAGTGGCTTCGTGTTTCGACTGTTGAATGAAATATGTAGAAACACAGTCGTTTCATTCAAAGAACAATGTGGTTTCAAATGTAATAATTAGTTTATCGTAAAGCGATAGGTATATTTTGTACATACATACATATCCTCACGCCTGTCTCCCATGGGAGTAGGTAGAGACAATGGAACGCCAATTGCTACGATTCTTACACACCTCTTTCGCTTTATCAACATTAACCAGCCTTTTCATGCATGCTATTTGTATATTTCGTAGAAAGGTAAAAAATAAATATTTTTTCAGGGAAAAGCGTTCACTAAACATTGACATGAGGATAGGTGTCCACTCTGGGAAGATCCTCAGTGGACTGATTGGTATCCGAAAATGGCAGTTTGACGTTTGGTCAAAGGATGTTACGATTGCTAACAAAATGGAATCCACTGGCCAGGCAGGGTATGTTCAATATATTTCTTTATCTTAAGATAAGATATCTCAGAATTTAAGACTAGAATTCTGAATGAAGCATTGAGCATCCAAATGATATACACATTATTTCTATTTTCAGAAAAGTCCACGTGACAAAACAAACTCTCGAATTACTGCTGGAGTACGCAAGAGAATATATCATTGAACCAAATTTTGAATCTCAGAACGATCCTTTCATTGTTAAAAATAAACTGGAGACCTATCTGCTGTCGAGACCTTCAAGGGTAAATTGACAAAATAATATGATTTTTGTCTCGTACCAAAAATAGTCTGAGATCAACAATGAATGAGGATTCACTTTTTGTTCCAGGCTCTTGAATACAGACCGTTCCGTCGAGCATCAGTTGGCTTCAACAAAATAATAACGAAAACAAACACGTCTACTAGAGTAAGTCCGATTCAAAGATTTGTTTATAAAAGAAGTTACCACACAATAATTTCTATATTGTTTATGTATTTCTAGTAGCGAGCGGAAAAGAGGAGCACTAATAGTGTTCGAAGGACCACAACTTTTATGGATGAAAATTTAGTGGAGTATCAACAAATGTTGAAAGCTGCTGATGCTCAAATGGCGAAAGAGATTGAAGATATGACACATGGAAGGTAAGCGTTGACATCTTACAAATATATCTCCAAAATTATTGTTAAGCTGATTATTTTAATTATTAAGAAGATTAATCCCAATAATGTTTAAATAACTTGTAATTTAGCAGATAATAAAGGTAACATTTTTCTTTCAGAGAACATTTTCGCAACGAATCGAAACTGAACAGGTTCACATTGATGTTCAAGAACTGCCAAATGGAGAAACAATTCCTGCTGCTACCAGACCCGTTATTCAAATATTACATGACTTGCTGTCTGATAATCTTCTTACTGATGTTCCTAATAAATGGTCTAACTACAAAATGGTGAGTACATTTTACTCTAACCAACTTAAAAGGCTAGACTTTATTGTACTCAATACAAAATTCACAGAGCACAAACATGACCAATATTATCACTTACAAACAATCTTCTCTATGTATTGCTTCCATTTCAGGTTTGAGGGCTTCAATTGGTATGCCTGGGTGTTACTCGGCGTTCTTCTAATTGTTCTTATTTTACTTCAACCCTTAACTTGGTTCCAATTTCTCTGGACTAAACACAATAGTTATGAAGAACCTCGAAACAAATTCCTGCGCTGGGTCTACGACGTCTCTACTAATATCATAAAATCGGCTCACATAAGGACTGGGATCTACTTAATGATAAGTATTGGACTTGCTGCTACATCTGTGGTGAACGTCATTGCGTGCAGAGAAGTTCCAGTGCCGGCTGCTGAGAGTGTTCTCTCAAATTGTATATCTTCGTGGGTAATCTCATTTCTATACCTCTTTTGTCTTCCTATATTTTCAACCATACAATAGGTGCTAAAGCTTGTTCTTTTTTCAGCATGTGACTCAGTGTTGGGGCTTGGCGTTGCTCTTGAACTTTCTGTTCAGCAGGGTTTTCTTCATCTTCAAATGGATCATCGCTGCCATCATGACCACTTTCTATCTGTGGATTGTATGGGAGATCAAAACCTCTCTTTTTATCAATGACATGACCTGGAACGTAGGATTGGACCCTAGAATATCTCATACTTTAGCTGTCGTCATCATTACGGTAACACTGTACTGGATTGATAGAACTACGGAATTCCGGAACAGATTGGATCATTTGTGGCAGTTACAGTTGAGTGAAGAACAAAGTGAAGCAGAGACTATGTTGAAAGTAAACAATATGCTTTTAGAAAACATTTTACCAGCTCATGTCGGTACGTACTAAGAGATAGCTCACACGGGTATTATTACCTGACATTTATTGAAAACGTGTTAATATTTTCATATATTTCCAGTTCAAGTTTACCTAAACTTAAACAGATCTTTGGACGAATTGTATTACGAAAAGTATGACAACGTAGCAGTAATGTTTGCGTCTTTGACTGATTACAAACTGGGCATAGAAGGCGATGCAGATATGAGTGATAAATTCCTTTTGAGTATTCTGGACGAAATCATATCGGATTTTGATAGAGTAAGTAAACGAATGATGCATTCTATTAAAATTGTGTCTGTTCTCATACATACGCACACAACTTAACTGTTTTTATCTTACAGCTGCTGCTTACGGGAGCTTCTGAGTATAAAGTAGAAAAGATTAAAATGGCTGGATGGACCTACATGGCTGCTTGTGGGTTAGACCCAAGTAGAAGAGAATCTAAAGACTCATATCCAAATGGGCCTGCTTCTTTAGATACACCTCCGCCTAAAGTACGCCAAAACAGTCCATATGGCCGGGCAGTAGTACTGACCATGGTAGAATTTGCTGCGGCAATGATGATGCAATTACAAAATTTCAACAGAGGATCGTTTCAAAGTTTCGAGGGGCTGAACTTACGAATTGGTGAGAAGTAATTTATCATAGCATTGCATTTCTTAGCGTTTATATCTCATTATGTAGAAAGGTACCGACTTATAATACACACAACCATTTTCTTAATCAGAGATAAACTTATTATGACTAACGCCACTTTCGCCTGTATGGAATTTTTGTCGTACGATTGATAAAGTAATTAATAACATTCGATCAGGTATATCCAACGGTGTAGTAGCTGCTGGTGTGGTGGGATCACAAAAGCCACTATACGATATTTGGGGGCATGCAGTGAACATGGCATCAAGAATGGACTCTACTGGCGAATCTGGCAAGATACAGGTATGTACTTAATCTGAGAAAGGTTCATAATGATGCTTTAAATAAAGATACTAACAAATTGTTCGTGTGTTACCATCTAGGTGACAGAAAACACAGCTATTATTTTGGACGAATGCGACATCCTCACCACCTGTCGCGGAGAGACCTTCGTGAAGGGTGCTGGCTACGTCAAAACATACTTCGTTCCTTTAGACGAAAACTTCAATTTGATCAAGAAAAAGAACAGCATGGACTTTTATAGAATTGAAGATAGGAGCCGGTACTTCGCTGTGAAGGCTCATAGATATAGTAATACGTCAGACGATTTGAGGAGATATTCTACTTTTGATGTGCGAAGGTTGTCCTTGAACAGTGATTGCACTGTGAGCAGTATGGACACTGAACTGGCCAGAGCACCCACCCCAATAGAAGATACAGATATTACTAGTGTATCGTCAGAAGTTAAAGAAACACGTTGCTGACGAATAATTTTATTTTAGACTTTAAGTTAGCTTAGTTAAGGTCCGTTCTCAAATACTTCTGTCTGATTTGTACCATTTGTACCGAGGTTATAATCGCAGCCTTGTGATGATCGGAAGATTATTGATATTCCAACGTATATTAGGGTTATTAGTAGTTATTTATTTTAAGTTAAATAGAACATGGATTAATTTAGTTAAAATAATTTTAACAATGTTGAATTAAGGTGCTTAACTGTTAAGAATTTTAGTGTAAATATATGCCATATTTGCTTTAGATTGGTTTCGTACCTAAGTCCTTAGGTAATACTATTAATCTCAGTTTATCTTTCCTCCCTATAACGATCACTACTTTTGAATGTGAAACAAAGATAACTATTTCTATCCACTGAATTTTAGCAGTGGATTCAAATTAGTATAACAACTATCTGTTAAATGATACCAGTACATGTGAACTGCCGTTAATTATTGTAAAAACCCTCAACCACCGCCGTATAATTACCTCAGCAAATAAAAATAAACAGTAATATCGACTAATCAAAGTATTTCATTAAACTATTCCTATCTTATCTGTTAATTACATAAATCTCGTCGTCGGTAATCTGTGTCTGAATTTATGCTTGTAGGAATGACGTACATACATACATTGAACGTTATATCTATATCGATATATATATATATTCTTAATTTATTTGATACGAAAAGAAATTTCTTGAAAGAAACCTAAGCCTGCTCACAAATATTGGTCCTAAAAATTACAGTTACTTATAGCATATTTTTTTTAAGATATTCAGACGTCTAAATAGCAAGACTTATTTCAGTACAACCCAAGTATAAGCGTACGTACCTGACGACAAAAATATCATGAAGCGGTGAAACCCCACAAGTGACAGAGATTACAAACCTTAGGGTGAAAAACAACATTTATTTACTAGCACCATGCCCCTGTATTCACCCATATTTTCGGTTTGGTCGAAATTAAAAACAGTTCTTATAAATCTGTGAATCAATCTTGGTTTTTGACAGAAACTAATACCATATCACACAAGTAATGTTAAAAATCGATCTTGATCTTAAACCAAAGTTTCGTATAATATCGATTTTTACCAAATTTCGACAGATAGTAAAATAAATACATTTTTCAAATTATTGTGTGAAAGTAGATACTTATAGCAAATACTCATCTATGATTAGAAACATTTTATAGTAGGATTAATGATTTTATTGTTATATATGTTATAGATAATGGTACAAGTCCGTGACACGTTTGTATTGAAGGTCGCATTACTGGATTTTTTATAGATAACCAATTCTGCGCGGGACTTTACATGGCAATTGAATCGTAAATAATAAATACGGATTAACATTCCTGAAATCGAAAGATGTTAAAAGCCGTTTTATATAGTTTTTCAGCCTATATGATAGATATTATTTTGATTTGATTTTTATCATATTTCTCCTGTGATGTCACATAGGTACTACTCCGATCTCAGGATATGTAGTGGGATGTGTCAATTGGCGAGCAAACTATTTGCCATTTCGGTGGGAAGTGAAAAAACTTAAAAAGAAAGAGATATTAACTTCAGTGCAACAAAGAGATGACCTTCGTCTGACGATGGAAACCTATGTCTTACATGTGGAAAGCAATAAAGTACTGAGTATTGAAATTCTATTATTGAGTTCCACCACATGCCAATATAAATTTCTTGAAGGTTCCTTTAAGATTTTCCCTTTTCTATACAACATTTTTATTTTCCAACAAACATAGTCAAATGTTGAACCTTTCTGAAACAAAACAGTGCAGATTAACAGCATAGGGCTTCGTTCTCGAGCCCGCAACCTGTCTACTTGCCGACCGCCCGCCCCAGCGTACACCCAACATTATACCATTACCTCGTCATTTCACTTAGTAAGGACGTGTTTTTGTAACAAGATCTTGAGAAAGAAGAGATTTTGAAGGACTTTTCTTATATTGGTAAGCCTCTTTTTTAATTACTTTGACGTTACAATTAATTTCTTTTCGTATGTTGACGTGACCGCTAATGTAATTAGCATAGCCCGATTTTTAAAATGTGGCTTTCAATTGCTTTTTTTGGTAAGGTTTTTCATTCAATAATTATTTAGGTAAAATAAATTGTAGAGGTTGTTATTTCTGTGTACTTACCTATGTGTTCGTGTTACGTCGCGTCGTTCCAATTACCTCGACTTTTTCCTAAACATATGCCACGTAGTTTTCTACTCTTTCAGTTTCTTTAGTCCATCGATTGTTATTGATTTGTTTTGAGTGCCTAATGTTTATTAATTATTTTAAGATTACTTTATACCTACTTTATGTAATCAGTAAACTGTTTTTACATTAAAAATACACTATCCAAAAGACATCCCATTTCATGTGTAAACAAAAGTGGTAAATCTTCTGTAATTACCTACAGATATATAAAATGACAGAAGAACCAGAATGCCAGTTGCGTCGACGAAAGGTGTCTGGGAACCCTAGCCTGCCTCTGAACCTAGATGTGGAGTACATGGTCAGTGACGGCGATCCTGACCTGGGCACGCCATCACCTAGCAACATAAAGCGCTTGGCTCATCAGAAACAAAGGTCGTCGTCTTCCACACTCCTCGACTATAAGAATAAGCAGCAGTCTTTTGATATACAGGTTAGTCACGTTGTTTATTTATGATAATTGGGTACCTACATACAACGTTTCCATCTTGCATTGACCGTAATCATACTTTGGATTTGTCCATGTCAAAATTTAAAAAATTAAAAAACCCGACTGCATAAAAAACACTTTAAATAAAATCTGAAAAGTAAAAAACAAGCTTAGTCTAAAAGTGTAGATAGCAATGCTATTACCACAAAATTAAATAATTTCATAATCAATACACAAAAAATAATAATCTTATGCGAAACATAATTGAGTGCAACAGTCGGGACCCATATTGAATGATTTTAGTCTAGTTTATTTAATGGGTCCCGACTGTTACACTCAATTATGTTTCGCATAAGATTATTATTTTTTGTGTATTGATTATGAAATTATTTAATTTTGTGGTAATAGCATTGCTATCTACACTTTTAGACTAAGCTTGTTTTTTACTTTTCAGATTTTATTTAAAGTGTTTTTTATGCAGTCGGGTTTTTTAATTTTTTAAATTTATTTATTTTTATTTAACACTTTTTAGTTAGTTATAATACGGCTATGTGTTTCTCAAGATTTCACCCGCGACACGAGAGAACTACTTCCAATACCAAGATAATAAAAAAATAACACACGTCGATCCAGTTATTTTAGATTGATTGCGTAACACAAAGAGAGTAAAGGAATTAGAAAAAGAAGAAGGATTAAGGGCAGTAAAATTTACTATTTACAAATTTTATTAATTTTCTACATTAAATGAAGATAAAATTTGCTCTTTACACTGTTTCAAAATTTCTACTAGTTTTAGACAAAAAACGGTCTTTACAGTTGACGCGTCGCATGGGCTATAGGTAAACGACTATGTAGATAGATTCCTTATTTAACGTTCAGCAAAGCGAGGGCGGGTCGCTAGTCCTTTATTTATAAATAAATTCATTGTAAATAATTCAGTTAAGACGTACTTTTATTATCACTTTTCACTTTTAAGTTCAGACACCGCTAGTCAATCGCGTCGCGTAGTACCTATACGAGTATTTAGTTTGGATAATAAAGAACATAGTTGCACATAGTATTTTTTTTTCTATATGTCAGTGATATACCATTTTGGAATCCTCATGATGAGCTCTTTAATTTGATACCCATATTGTAGCAAACAAAAAAAATTTTTTTTTTTTTACTTCTATCTAGGGCGCCTCACGGCCGCCATGTTGGTTTTTGTTTTACGTCACATATCTAAGAACACTTGGGTAATTAAGACGAATCCAACGATACCCTGATTGTCGAAATCCATCAAGCCGTTTCAAAG
The DNA here is from genome assembly GCF_023101765.2 of Spodoptera frugiperda. NCBI lineage: Eukaryota > Metazoa > Arthropoda > Insecta > Lepidoptera > Noctuidae > Spodoptera > Spodoptera frugiperda. Next base: position 5,262,399 of record NC_064226.1, on the reverse strand, counting down.
AAATGAGGTAATAAAGAATATTAGGCTCATACATACAAGATACGCGCGAAAAACATAACCCTTCCTTGGCAGTCGGGTAAAAATTGACAAGGACAAATCCAAAGTATCAATTTTTGCAAGAGGACATTTCTTCCAAACCAGTTTTGTGCAAAACATACTTACCTATAATATGCGGATTGTTGTGGTTTAGACATTACACTACCTTTATTGGGTCTTACTGTACATAGGTAACCCTATTACATAGGTAAGGTAGATAAGAAACCCTGTCTACTATTGTCTGTATTAGTTGTTAAGGTTTTTGTATCTTTTTTATGGTATAAGCCGGTAAACGAGTAGACGGATCACCTGATGGTAAGCAATCGCTGCCGCCCATGGACATCCGAAATACCAGTGGCGTTACAAGTGCATTGCCTTTTGGGGGTTAGGAATTTAAGGGTTGTTGGGGAATCGGGGATAAGAAGGTGGTTAATTGCGCCTCCTTCACATTCACACAACGCAAACGCGGTTTCGCGTCGCTTTTCTGTGAGGCTGTGGTATCACTCCGGTCGAGCCGGCCCATTCGTGCCGAAGCATGGCTCTCCCAGACTTATCGTATCTGTCATTTATTAAAGCAGAATGAACGCAAAACTAATTCTACTTTACATTTACAGGTGGAGGAATGTGAAGAAGAAGAGATAATAATAGAGAGTGAAGATGATGACGAGGACAACGCTGAAGGAGGGCGGAACGACAGGTCCATCACGCCGACACCGATACAGGACTTTGGGGCGAATGTTGTTTATACAGAAGGTAAGCTAAGATGTTCTTTTGTATAATAATTATCCAACGTAATGCTTTCTTTCATTTAGATTTATGTTCAAGTCCGTATAACATCTCATAGTAAAATGTTGACATAATGATTTGTTCTGATTGGCTGAAAATATCAATTTGTAGCTAGGCAATAAGAACCAATCGAAACGAGAGCGCGTTCGGCGCTCTGATTGATTGGTTTATTCGAGCCGGCCAATCAGTATTCTTAGTATAAGTTTGCTTTACGTTTAAAACAATCGAAATGAGGGCGCGTTTGGGGCCTGATTGGTTGGTTTATTCGGGCCGGCCAATCAGAGCCCCGAACGCACTCTCGTTTTGATTACTTTAACCGTAAAGCAAACTTATACTAAGGGTACAGGCGTTTTTGCATTGGCGTTAATGTTTAATACCTGTGCACCTATCTTGTCTCCTTCTAGGATAAAAGACGAAACTTTATGATAAATGATAAATGATAAATGATATTTATTTCTGTAAATAGATTATAAGATAACACTTTTACACGTCAATATTTCAAATAGCTAGATGAGGCCGGCATTTCCTATCCGACTACTCTGAGAAGAAATGCCGAAACAAACTCAGAGGTCATAGTCTCTTTTAAAGTCCAGACAATATCAATTAGAGATGTCGGAGAACCGTGCAAGTTTATTCTGTAGTGGTCTTTTGAGGAAAGAACCACAGCAGTTTGAGCGGACCTGTTCAGATGGCAGCACGCATGTGTCAGTTTACAATTGGCTCAGCTGACGGCTGTTGCTGAATGATCCGACGAACAATACCAACCAAAAGAACATTTGGGTAGGCCACACAAATGCTCACACTGTCAGAATATAATTAACTAAAAGTGAAATGACTAGGCAAACTCTCGCACGGTCCTCAAACTAACAATTTTAAAAATAATATGTTAAAAATAAAAATAAAAAATATCGAATGATATTAATGTATATCATGTCAAATTGTATAAAAATGTAACTTGTGTTACAAACATGTCAACATGACCTGTGTGGACATTATAGCGGCTCACTCCCAAGCCTGACTATCATCTAAGTAGTCTTTAATTTTATAAAAAGCTTTACTATACAGTTTTTCTTTAATAACATTTTTAAATTTATTCAGGCTCAAACTTTGAATATCGCTGGGAATTTTATTGTAAAAGCGTATGCATTGACATCTGAATGAACCACTTATTTTCTTAAGTCTAGTAGTGGGAACAATATATTTGTTTTTACTTCTAGTGTTTATATTATGTATATCACAATACTTTTTAAATAAATTAATGTTTTTGTGAGATATGTACATCTAAATATAATGGCATGCCCTAATCTCAGCGTCCCTTAGACAGAATTAGGTCATCATTACAGGTTATGGCCTGATCAGCTGAAGGTCACGTGTGGTACCTAATTGAATTTGAATGTTACACAAGGCTAGGTTTACCCGTAATCCTATTACGCTGTCTTTTCATGTCATGAGTCATTATGATAATGGACTAAATGGACTTTAGTTATGCTACGTGACTCATTTTGTTTTTTTTTATATTGTGATAACATAACTTTACACTTGTCATTCCGTTAGTAGATAGTCAGTTGGTCAGTGCACAATGCAAACAGAATAGTGCTCAATGCCAACATAATAGTGCACAATGCCAACAGAATAGTTCACAATGCCAACAGAATAGTGCACATTGCCAACGGAATAGAGCACATTGCCAACGGAATAGAGCACATTGCCAACGGAATAGAGCACATTGCCAACGGAATAGAGCACATTGCCAACGGAATAGTGCACATTGCCAACAGAATAGAGCACATTGCCAACGGAATAGTGCCCATTGCCAACGGAATAGAGCACATTGCCAATGGATTAGGGCAGCGAGCTATAGAAATAGGGCAGCGAGCTGTTACAATACAAAATCATTGTTTTGCAATCTCCATATCCAATCTCCATTTTAATTCTTACAGGTCCACAATCATCGGACTTCCTGAGGGTGAAGACTTTGGAAGCGGACTGCTACACGGACGTCTCTGATGCAGACACCGACGAGGAAGACAATAACGAATGAAGTGCCAAACGTAGCCAAATACTTGTGGTGACCGCATTCGTATATAAATTAGTAAATGCTTTGATATACATATGTGTGATTATTTTGGTATAACTAAAACACGATGAGGTGATATTTCAATGATTTTTATTGCACATTTAAAAACCATCTTGATTTTAGGTCTATACACACGATATAATTACACAATACAAATTAATTTATTACAATAACATAATGTTGCATTATTCGTGTCAATTGTATATGTACTTCTATATTATAATTCTGATAAATAAACTATTATAGCATGTAAAAATCTTCATACTTTACAACCTAGATGTGAATTGTATGAAATAGGAAATATACACACAAACCTGATCAATTAATATATAACCTGTACATTATTAAAGATAATACCTGATTTGGAGAAAGGGGGACTAGACAGACAGCTTCCTCGACACCCATAGCTGCTTTGTTCGAGTCAAAAATTAATATAAAATTGTGTTGAAAAGTCTAACGATAGCTTATACTAACTTTATGATAGGAAAATGTCTGTGTACTGAGAAGTCGAACTCTGGTGGCACGGTGGAATCCCGTTTGTGGCCGCCTGCCAATAATTTTAATACTACGAAGTTTGTTTTTGCTACCTTCAGTAGGTCCTGTACCTGAAACAATGAGATTAAGAAGCTTTAGTCAATTCTACTGTAACATTAAACCGATATGAACGAACGGATGTTCATATAAAGCTCTGGATAACTATTTGACAGAAACTACAAAGACGAATGTAAAAAACTGCTCTTAAAGATTTTTGGGATGTATTTTTAATTTCTGCCCAATGAAAGAGAGATTGACTGCACGGTTGGCGCGGTGGCTGAGCAACCAGCTGCCGTGCAACATGTAGCGGGTTTGATTCCCGCATGGAGCAACTCTTTGTGATCCACAAACAGTTGTTTTGGGTCTGGGTGTGATGTGTATGTGAACTTGTGTGTTTGTAAACGCATTCAAGACACAGGAGAAAATCCATCAGTTTTAAACAGAAACAGAAAATAATTTAGACATAAGCTCCGTTTTCTGAGGTATTAGTAGATAAATAGGCAGATAAATAATTAGTAGTTATTGATACTGAAGCGGAAATAGCACCAATTCTCCGATGACACATGCCAATAATAAATCTGTTTGTCATCACAAATTGCAACAAGAAATAAAAAATATACTTTAATCCTCGACATAGATAAGTCTGATAATATTTTTGTTAACTATACACATTTGAAAGGTACACTTAACACACCCACTTATCAGAAGTAATGTTAAGGGTCCAATTAGAATTGGTTTAGAGCCTTCTATTCAACGGATCTTATTACAGACTCCCTATTTTAACGTATAAGCTAAGATTTATCAAAATAGAAAGCCCAAATATGGAATCCGAATATGTAAATCCGGAGCTGCGGACTGCCTAGCGGGCTACCGGGGCTCCGGCTCGAAAACTAGGAGTAGGAACGGGTGGTTTTTGTCATTAATAGTCTGACACATCCTCTCGCCTCGCCCAAGGCGGGAGAAGTCATGGGATAATTTTTTGTTGCGATTGCGACCGCTCGACCAACAAGGAGCAGCGCAAATACGCAGGTATATAGTAAGTATGTGTATAATTACCTCCTGATCTGGTGTTGTGATGGTTTCCAGTAAGGACCGCGCCTGCTGGAAGTGCTTGCAGCCACCGAGATACAGTATCACAGGGTTTTCATATCTGGAAATGAAGAGAAAAGTCATTGATTAACACTGCTCTATTTTACTGCCTTAAATTGAACCTCATTCTAAGCAGAGAAAGCAGCAAAATACATGTTATTTACCTTCATCAAACAGTTATCCTTAAATACTTAAAAAATCCCTTATCTATCAAAGTCAAAGTCAAAGCATTTATTTCAATTAATCCTAAATTACTTTTGAAACGTCAAATTGAATTGTCCGTCAGTCTGTCTGTCAGTGAAACTAGGTGCTCAAGTGTAGCTATCTGGCAATCCCCAGATTTGCCAGGTAAATAAGAGACCTCAGTTAAGTCATTGACAGTTTAGAAACTAGACTACCTACATTATTATTTGCAGTTTTAGGACCTATATAAGTTTATCAATGAAATAAAAAGCACTTACTGAAGAGGTTGAGTCATCTCGCAGAACTCGTGGTAGTGCACCTGTGGCGGGGTGAGCACTGAGAGCGGAGCGAAGCGGTGCTTGTAGCGAACTGCTTCGTTGTCGAACTCCGACTGAGGCTGGCGGATCTTGCCTTGTAGCTTGAATGCGACTAGAGCCTGGAAAGATAGTAAGGTCTTTGAATACACAAACATGATTACATTATTTGATTATTCAATCGTTTAGTTGCAAAGGATTGACTAACCAGATGAGAATAAAAATATGAGCAGTGGCATAAGAAAAACTAGCTATTGACTTTATCAGAAACAAAGTTGGATGGATAAGCCATATTTATAGGTTACAATTTTCACCAACAGGCAACTGGTATTATTTGTTATGTATGACTGATAGCAATGATAGCTTTGAAATAAAAGGCAATTATTTTTTAGTTACTTGGTTGCCTAACCTAGCATCTAAGACATGGAGTTTTACATTTTGTGGTTTATATTTAAGTTCAAAGTTCCTTTTCATAACTACTGAGTTATGTTGTTTACATACATACATACCTTATAATATCCCCCGCACAAGTTCTGCATGACGTTACAAAGGAGTCCCTCTCTGGCGTAGGGCCGCACCCGCTTCTTGGTCTTCCTACGTCGGGAGTCGCGGCTGTCGCGCCGCCCGCCGTCGCCCGACAGGTTCTCCGCGCGACCCAGCGCTGACACCAACCAGCCGTATAGGAACTCGTACAAATACCTGTATGGATATAAGGTCATAGTTATTGAAAAGGCAAAGGGGACAGTTTAGTTTTAAATTATCGGGACAAAATTTTACTTGCTTCAAGCTTTATATTACTTGAAAGGAATCGAAGATAACATTCACTTTTCGATAATATCATGAACCACATTTAATAGCCGACAAGCTTCAGGTAAATAGTCTGTATTTATGACTACTAGTTATTTTTATACTTAAATATTAACCCCTTGACTACCACGATCGGCTATAACCAACAAACGAAATGTATATATAGTTTGTTTGTCGGCTATAACTGACTGTGGCGGTCTAAAGGTTAATTATATTGTAAAAGCACACTGACCAGAAGATATAATGGTACTCGTGCACGCTGTAGAGCTCGAGCTCGAGGCCGGACAGTAGGTAGGCGATCATGACGCGCAGCACGTGGTACAGGACCCACGTGCCGAAGCAGGCGCGCGGGCCCGTCCCCGCCGCGCCACTCACCACCGCGTCCACGCTCTCCGCCTGCACAATATATACTAGTTAGTAACAAATAAATAAAATACAACGTATCTGCGAAGAAGGATACTAAAGCATTTTGAGAAGTGAACAGATCCTCGGCGTCTGACAATACATTGTCGTGTGACGGGTTGAGAACTGCAATTTAAAAGGTTTTTAGGTTTATTACAAAGAACCACCGCCTTTGTTAAGTGTACAGTATGTGTTCAGTCTTTGTTATTGAGGGAACAGTCAGAAAAGTTCCTTAAGAAAAGTAGGATCCTCCGACCAGGCGAGGTGAGCGTGCCTGGCGGGGTTTCTACCCGACTGTTGTTCGTTGTGATTTTCAATTCGTGTTCATTCACATGCAAACTGCATATGTGCAATGTAGGTTTTATGATGTCATCTGTTGATTTGTTTTTGCTCGTCGATCGTCTGTGCGCCTTCTGTCATTTGTCACTTGTGACACCATATTCCAAAGTAGTGGCAATAATAACAAACGTACCTCTTCCTGCAATGCAGCGAACTCATCTAACAACAACGCCAGTTTGTCCCGCTGTCGCGCGCGGTTGTGCCCGCAGACTTGCAGCAACACCGCAAACGGACGTACGCAACGAGCCAGGAAGTTTTCTACGAACTCACGAGCCTGTAATGTTAAATATATAAACTAAAATAAGTAGCAGAATAATAATGAATGTGATATTTCTATCATGCTCAAACATGGGGAATAGTTTTAATTTGCCAACATGATCACAATACATAATATGCATTGAAAAATAATTATTATTCTACTAGACCAAAGTATTAAAATCTGTTACATTTTCTGGACCCTCACAAGAAAAACTTCGCGAGTCCACATACATGTTAAAATTACAATCAAAATCTTTATTTTTAGGTACAAGATAGTAACAAACTTACTTGCGGCGTAGACACCATAGGCGACTTGGGGGTTAAAGCAGGTGGGTTGACGAAGCTCTTGACGGACTCCCTCAGGATCTCCACGAAGGGGTGCTGCGGCCGCGGCTGTCCCACGGGGCCGTTCATGGCGCTCTGGGCCATGGACGCTGTATTCGCAGGCGACGGACTGAGGTACAACAACTGCAGTGCCGACCGGGACAGGATGCAGGCACGCTGCCTACTGAACTCCATGAAGAAGTCCTGGAATGTTAGACCATTCATCATCATCATCATCATCATCATCAGCCGAGAGACGTCCACTACTGAACAAAGGCCTCCCCCTTACTCCTCCACATTATGTGATTAGATAAAATAAATTATTTTGCACAATACCGTCTAGGTTAAGGTTTGACGAGGACACACGACGCGGCGACTGTCGCGGAATGCTGCTCATGATTATGAGCCTCTAGCATGGCTTGAAATCAGTTGAGTTCCTCGTCAAACAGTTACTTGAGTAAGCCGATAACATAATAATTAACTTAGTATGTCTCACGAAAGTTATAATATAAATAATGACTTCCCCGCAACCAGATTTAGCAGCAGAACACATTAAATGTATATCTGTCGCCCATTTATCATATCAACAGTTTGTACAACTTCAAATCGACAAGAAACTTTACTTTAATATTACAAGTACTAGTACAAGCCTGGATAAAACTGCAATTTTATATTAAAACCTAAAATAGTTTTAATAAACAAGTACAATAACACCTTACCAGTGCGGTATGGAAGTTGGTGCAGGACGTGATCTTCCAAGCGTGCCGCAGCCTGGCCACCAGCTCGTCGAAGTAATGCAGCGCCTCGGCCCGAGGTTTGATGCGAGTGTAGCGCGGGAACGTCGGCGGTAACAAGCGCTGGTTGATCATCGGCTCGAACCCCATTGGGTTTGGAGAGTCCGCTGGAATAATATTTAAAAATTATTATTTCAGTGTTTAAAGTTTCCTTATATTTAATACAAATATAAATCAAAATAGTAACCACTAACATCAACCACATAATCAGTCGCAGGGAGTTATTAGATACACATAGCAAGCTTTTAGTCCAAAATATTTTTTATAAAACCCTTGCGCCATACTAAGATTTTCCCCTTCGTGTTCCACTAAGAAGGCTTAGAAGGGTGTGGTTACAAAAAAAAGTTCACATACACATGACACACAAAACAACAATTTGTGGATCACAAAGAGTTGCTCCGTGCGGGGATCGAATTTACACAATCACCTAACACTAGCATTAAACAAAGAACATCAACTACAACAAGTGCATACAACTCACAATTCTCCACCGGTTGAGTTCCTTTCCCCGAGGTCTTGATAATAACCTTCATCATCTCGGAGCAGCCATTTAGAAGAGCAACACAATCTGCTCCAGACTGGGAGTCTCTCTTTGTGATCATGAGGAGAGCTTGGAAGAACATCCTTGTAAATCTGATGCGAGCTTGAAGAGCTGCCCATAGGTTATCCTGGAATACAAATATAAACAAATTAAAGGCCTGTTTCACAATGTTCGATTAAGTCGAACGAAATCTGCTAAAGCTATTGTAAAACGAAATCGAAACGAGAGCGAATTTGGTACTCTGATTGGGCCGGCTTGAATGAACCAACCAATCAGAGCGCTGAATCTTTTCGATTTCGTAGTACAGTAAAACATAACACACAAATTAATATTAGTATACACTATTGTTACCATACAATAGTGTATACTACTATTGCCTATTGCTAAATGACCCGCAACATAAAATATGTTGTCTCCATAAGATCTTTGTTCCGATAAATCATGAATTGAAAGTAAAGTTTCACCAACCTCATCATCACAACTCCTAGCCTTCTTGTTGAGATCTTCCTCCTGTTCTCTGAGCATGAGTACGCACTTCTGCTCGCTCACTTCGAGGCGAGCGTCGTACGTATTGCCTGACTGCGGGTTCGAACCAAGACGATAACCATAGCCCATTGGATATAAGTTTTTAAACTGACATGGTCACTAACATTAGAATTGGAACTTAAAACGAATTTACTCCAGTTTATCCGTGATCATGGAGCTTACAACAGTACCGAAATATCGGAAACTCATAAAAATTGGGTTGTTGAAACATGGTAAATATCCCGTTTTAAGTTCCAATTCTAAGTATCAGGACTTCACCATTTCATAATAATGTCTATCAAATGAAATAAATAGTTTTTTTTTAGTACTTAATTACTTTATACATACTAACTCAACGCCCGCGACCCATTGACCCAATATTTTGTTCATATGACATTATTTAATATTCAGTAAGAAATTGTCAACTTACTTGTTAATACAATCTCTGATGCAGTCCAGCAGTTTGTAGACAGCAATGCAGTATGCTTTTAAGGTCTTATTTACAATGGAGTGAGGTTGATGTAGGTAGAGGTTTGTGAATACAGTTTGTGCTAGCGAGTGACCTTCTAGCCACGATACTATGCAAGCCATTGTGGCATCAATGATGCCTATTAGCTCAGGTGGCTCAAGATCATCTATCTTCAGTTTTCCAGCCTGTAAAGGAATAAATTCAAACAATATAATTACTTTTATAACGAATAAAAGTGATTATGGACAAATTCATTGGTTTATTAGCAATGTGAACACCAGTTCCAATAGGTTTTGAAAAGAAAAACAATATATTTTCAATAGCATTTAGAAATATTCAATACTCACAGCTACAGCTTGCTGAAAATTCAGTGGTTTTGGATTTCCACGGTTGCAGAGCATGCCCGCATCCATTTTGGGATCCATCATCTCGATGGCCGACATGGCCTCAAAGAGACCAAATAAGTGGCCATCGTGAAGCAACTCTCCGAGTTGAAGGTCTGTAAGGAGCAACAACTGAATTTTAGAATACTATTTTTTAGACAATTCAAAGTTATTGAAGAACAAATTCTCAGCTTACAACACAACTTGTATTGGTAACCACTTGGCTGTCGGTATGTGAGACAATAGAAAACACATTGTGTCTCGTGTAGATCTGTCTTCCAGCATACAACCAGTTAAAGAAAACTACTAGGATAGCACCTATTTAGGTAAGTAATTTAGGCACAGTTTTATTTACCCTCAACACTAGACATTAAGAAAATGTAACAATTACCTTGGATATGTTTGAAGAAATCCGATGTTATGTCAACCCAGTTGTAGATGACCTCAGGTGTCGCCCCCAAGGAATCCATTCTCCTAAATCAAAAATAGTTTAATGTGTACATTTCATATCTGCCAAAACTTTTATTTAAGCTACACAGATTGAGATGTAAAGTTATTGTATGTGATTTTCAGCATACCTGATCTTACTATATGACATTAAAATTGAACTACAACAACAATGTAACACCTTTTACCCCCAAAGGAGCAGGTCGAGGTGCACATTACAGCAAGTAATACCACTATACAATGTACACCCCCTTTTTTCCATTTGTGTTATAGTTAAGTCCCATGTGAGAAAAAATTATTACTACAATCTTGACAATTTGTTAGATTGGAATTGAAATTTATTTGTAAATTGAATAAGTCAAATGAGAATATAAACTGTGTAATAACAAAAATAATAGCAAATCTTGCAAGTAACAAGTATAATGCAAGCAAGTGGTTATACAAACCACACTTTTGTACACTGTTTAAAAATCTTCTATGCTTTGAACATTGTTATGTTTTTCCATACTCAGTAGATATCAATATCCAATGAAATAATGATATACTTTATTAAACACACCAAAGGTACATTTACATAGAAGTGGTTATAGGTAGACATATGGTAAATGGGTACATCTCACAACCCAGTTACAATACTACTATTTATACAGAAAATATAAGGTAATTGCAAAATAATCTACATACAGCTGGGCGTAATGACCACCGGCGTGTAAAATTCTAAGCACCTTGATGGATAAAACTAAAGATAGTGAGGACCAAAAGCCGGCACTACACCACACTTACTACTCAACAAGACACGTACACAATAGACCATAATACAAAGTGATTAATCAATAATATCTACAGGAGTTATATAAAATTGATACCATAACACTAGCTAACATGCAAACAGTACTAACCCGTCACCATCATAATAATCATCATTATCGCCCATTTAAAGTGCACTTCAGAATCTAAGGTAAAGGAAGACTAAATTACCATTAAATTTGGGGGAAGACTTGCTACATAAATAATTACAAATGCATAAAAATAAGTTAAAACCCTCAACTCTTTAATTTCCACACCTTCCTTCAATTCAAGGGCTTGCTTTTTTTTCGAAATTTTATCAAATGTCAAAGTCATTTCGTTATCATAGTGCAGTGCATTTAGTCGATTAAATCGATTTGTAGAAGATTGAAATTAATATTCGTTTGTCACGTATTAACTAGCATAGCCGATTGTATGCGCAAAAGGACTACTACTTTTTTCAGAAAAAAAAGTAAATGGTATGAAGGGACTACAGTCCCATTTTAGCACGTCGTGTTCAAATAATTATGCACATGTATGCTTTATTTCACTCTATCCAATAGGATTTTTTATATTTCTTTGGTATGGTCTTGTTCAATTTGGTCAAGCCTTCTCGTTTGTAGTGGTTGGCCCAAAACAATTATTATTAATACTGGTAGGCCGTGGCCGTGGTCGTGTCCCGGACGCCGACCAATCGTCAATGTTGCCAGCAAACAATTTTGGACTGCCGTGTTTTTGAGGAAATGTTTTCGAAGGACGTAGCAACGTTTAAACGTTATGTTTTCGACTTTTTATAATAACCTCCAACATATTCTTTAGTCCATAAATATACGTTCACTTTGGATTTTATTAATTTATTCCTTTTTTTTAGTATGTTTATTGTACGGCAAATTGCCGTAGTCTTCATCAATCATCTCGCGATCCCCGACGTATGGAGTGTCCTTTACGACACCCGACTGCTGGGATGTGAGGTGGTGGTGGTGGTTCGTTGATACACACGCCCCACCTCCTCCTTAGCGAGTATGACCGCTTCGGAGAAGGAGGAAACATCGCAGCGGCACCGACATCGCCTTCACAACACCATGCCGTGCGTGATAGTTTTGAAAAAAGCAATAACCAACCGCTTCTTGACGATCCAAGATGTGTATGTGAATTCGTATATTTGTAAACCCACCCATGGGAGAAGATGACTCGAGAAAATACTACATAATATTTGCTTGCGTTTTTATACCTAATAAAATATTTGTTGAATATTGCTTAGCAAGTAAAGGTTCAAGGGTTAAATTAAAAGACCTTGTTTTTAAAATAAATTAGATATATTTAACACTATTGTTAAAGACAGGATGTTGTGTGGACACACTGGCAGTTTCCGACACAGGATCGTAGACCTCTCCATTGAGCTGTGGTGGTTCATTCGGTGCACCTCCACCGGTAATCTGGTTGGTGTTTGGTTTCGTCAAACTGATGCCACCAAGACCCAGGTCCATGCAGTCGAAATGAAGGATCTAGACACAAATATTTGGTTAACATTGTTATCAAACGAAATTATGGGCTTGAAATAGTGCTCTTGTGTTGTGAGGTACTTTTTGGCTCTGCCTTACCTTAACCAATTACTTAACTACACCCTTATTAAATACCTACACAAAATTAACTGGATTTTCTTCTCGCCTAAACTTATATTTTAGATTTTCATCGATGATTCATCAATTAGGACAATCGAGACTGGTGTTATTACGACAGCTCTAATTGTTAACGTGTTCTTAGCATAGCCAAACTGAATTGGGTAGGTACTCGCGGGGACAAGGGTATGTTTTTATAAAATACTGGTAGCATTTTTGTTACCTAGCTTAACTGACATATTTCATTAGGAAGATAGGTTGTATTCTGTATGAACCGTCTAATTGTTAGACTAACCGCAACTTAAACAAGGCATATTTTTCCTTACCAAAACTGGAGCTTTGTCGACTCTAGTGTCCCAATCCATGCAGACGTGCATCTTCGTGAAGTCGATAGTGATTTCGAACAGTCTGATGCACATGTCTAGAATAGTGATGGGCACGTACGGTATCGGGATCGGAATGCAGAATGGCGGTGGGTTGCTTGCTGTAAGTGTTAAAAGAACATGTTAGGAATGAGGTCTCAATTTATTAAAATTACGCGATTACGTACTCAGTATTAAATAACTTGGTCGACTACAGGTATCTGACTATTTTAATGTTTCATTTTTATACATGGATACCGCAAGGCAAAGTTGTTGTCTCTAGTAAGAGATACTTAGCAGACTGAAAAGCCTTCTTACCTGAATAAGATTTGTGGAAAATGCTCTCATTGTTCATTTGCACATCCAAGTCCAAAAATCCTTCAGCAGGATCGAACGTAAGCACAGCGCATGCTGAAAATGAATTCACAACCATTGAAAAACAACGAAATATTTTTAAAATATTGAAGTATTTTCTACTAAATATCTTTTCTTTTAGTTACTTACATAAAACTTTTATGGCATTATAGAATTTAATTAGATAGGTAGATACAATTTCTACAACCATAAGCTGTAGATATTTTACGGGCAAGTAAACTAGTACCTAAAAACTATTATGGGGTTGCAGTTGCACCCAAATATTGCACCATCCTTAGTTTTTTCAATTACGTTGTTACTCACTTTGCCTATCAAAGTTGAACGCTGGGATACGCATTCCGGAGCAGCAGTTACACTTCAGCTCCTCACAGGTGCACTTTCCTCCCTTGAAGGGCAACCGGAGTCGCCAACCCGGCTGGTACCATGGACGAGGCATCATCTTCCTTATTGTCTGGAAGATAAAGGTGACATTAGTACAAACACAATGTGATTTGTTTAATGTTCAATTGATGGGGCACCTCATGAATAAAATCTTATATCTTATGTTTTTGACTGTGATAGTCAGAGTGATAGTTCTTCTCAGTCGTTCTCTTCATTACTGAAGGTCGTGTCTGGTCTTTTTTTAAGGGGAGAAAATCATCCAATGGCTTCTCCCGCTTTAGGCGAGGCGAGAGGGAGTGTCAGACTCTTACTGACTAAAAACCACCCCGTTCCTATTTCTGCCCTTGGTGCAAGCGTCACTTGATGTATGCTCCTCCAAGCACCCCTGTCCTCTGCAGTCTTTATAGCTTGTGAACTGTCAGGCCGGTGAGGTTTTTTTACAGCGTTTTAGTAAACGTTATTAAATCTAGAGTTAATTGACTAATGCTTTTCTGCGGTATGCTGTGTTTGTCTATCTTGCCGGCAAAGTTATAAAAATTGTTACTTGTTAGATAGGTACTCACTGTGTTTGAGTCTATGTCATAATAAATCGAGAAGTCAGTCACATCCATTGAATTGTCCTCTTTGTTGTTAAAATGCCTCTGTACTGTAGAAGCATCTCCTGAAAGTTAAATAGAAAGGTTATGCATGCAGTTGTAAAACATTTTCATTTAAAAACTAAAGTGTCTGTCACAATAATTATGTCCACTAACACACAATTTAGTCGAATTAATGACCGTAACGATTGATATACAATTTATGATCAACTTAACGATTACTCGGATATCGCACGAATCACATTCTTGGAATTAGCATGGTTAATTAATTACTTAGTGCATGTTTAAAAATGAATAAATTAAGTAAAAATGTAAAACATACCTGAGCCAAAATGTATGAAACACATAACAACAAATACTATAAACATTTTCGTTTTCATTTTAAATGAAGTTCGTTCAACTCCACAGCTCTAGGGACCAAATTCAAATGATCGGTTTCCGATACCCTATGTCGATACTTCCAAAGGTAACAAAGTATTTGTATGCAAGGTATGCGATGCTCGAGCGCAACTGACTTGCGGTACTTTCTAGAGAGAAACTCCTGCGCACCGGATCGATGCGATACCACCACTGTTCGGATAATGGCTATGTATTTTCACGTATATATTTTCACGCATGTCGTTAATGTGAAAATGAGTGATGATGCGCATGACAAGTACTGTTGTAAGCGCGTCTAATACCACGCGACTTATACAAGTAATGCTGACCTGTGGACCGACACCCATCACTCACTCGACGCCCGCTGAAAGCACATTACCTACTCTCATATACTTTCTTTGTAACTAAGTGTATTTACATATTCCTATTTTATTTTTAGAATCTGAATATTCTTTTATTTCATATTTTATATTGGCTAGGTATTTTGATGTAGGTATATTTTAGCTTCATTAATTGTAGCAATATAATCTTAGCAAAGTTTTATAACTGAGAATTGCTATGATAGTTTCTGAAGATAAATTATTTATCTAGATTTTTTGTTAATTTCTGCAAATCATTCACTGTCTGATTCTTAGAGGCACATTAGAGGAGGTTCTGATAGGCAATAATGTAATAATAGACGGCACTAGATGTCGATAGTTGAGTCATTCATCATTTTGCGTTACAGAAGGATGATAGGTTAATGTCATATACTATCATAAATTGTTTGCACTTGCACTCAACAAACAAAAATGTATGAATTTAAGCTTAAATATATTTAAAACCCCACGTTTTCTCTCATCTTTAGAAAATAGAAGTAGTAAATACCTAATTACTTACATGTGTTATGATCCAAATATGCAGCACCAGTTGCATCTATATCAGATGTGAGTGTTTTTGGGAGATAATATCATCCAATCCATCAGAGTGTCTACTGGGCCCCATCCGTGGTGGTTTGATGGCTCTTTGAAGCCCACCGCTTGACCGCTCACACAGGTACGGTTCTGGTCGGGCGGCGAGCTACCCTTGCTTTTCGTCCGCAGACCCGCACTTATCGATTATACATAGTTTCATACACTTAAATAGATACGTCATATACTTACACACATATATGTATACTACCTGTAGTGTCTCCTTATATCCTACATAGGTATTTCCGCCGCATATATTCCAGTCTAGTCTAGTATGACATTACTATTCTAGTGTTCCACGTACTTAACCTAGTGGACCTAGTCAAACACCATTGACTCCTTTATTGCATCCACATTCTAAATATCTAGTTTTCTAGGAGACTTGTTAACTTGAATAGGACTAGAAACAAACTAGAATTCTAAGCTAATGAGACTATGCTCAGTTTATAGTCGTCTGCGTACTAAAAGATTGAAGCAGCACATGCTATGCAGTTGCTTGGTGGAATTTTAATTTACCAATTGAGTTAGCTATTACAACTAGTTCTAAATGTGGGAGAGCCATGGTTCGACAAGAATAGGCCAGCTCAACCGGATTGATACCATGGCCTCAAAGAAAACCGACGAGAAACAACTTGCGTGATTCCTGTGAGTAAGGTTACCGGAGGCCCGGTTACCTCCTTCTCAACCCCTGATTCCCCAGCAAAACTTAAATGCCCTAATAACCCTCACAAGGCTGGCAACGCAAATGTAACGCCTCTGGTGTTTCGGGTGTCTGGCGGTGGCGTTTGCTAACCATCAAGTGATTCGTCGGCTCCGAATCGACGGTTTATTGCTGATGGTGACACGTACGAATAAGTCATTGAATATAAATTTCATGGAATACCTTCAAGCACAACTCAGTATAGAGATCAGTCAGAAATTGGTTCATGGCAGTGTTGCACCCTTCTTGCAAGTTTACAGGCTCACCCTTCTATGACATTATTTAATTTCATGATATAGGTAAAACAAAAAAATATTTTAGTAGCAAAAAATAAATAGTTTAATAAATTAAAAACTTAATCTTAAAAAACAGTTCAAATGGTAAATAATAAATAGGCTACTTCTTAAATCATAGTTTCCTTCATAGGCATTTACGTTATTCCTCCTATTCCTATCTTCGATCGAAGAGGTCTAGTAAGGATCTGACGACGTTTTCATCATAATCTTCGATGTCATCCTCCCCGGCGTCGATCACAGCATCTACTCCTCCTTGAGGGTTGGCTATTGGTATACCGATGTCATCATACGGCTTCACCATCGCTATTCCATTGGCTCCCATCCTGAGAATAAATTAGAGGTGTTAGGAAATATTTATGATTCAAGTATTTGTGTTTGTTGCTTGCTTGTTGTTATTGCAATTAGGTAAGTATAGGTGTTATACGTATCCCTGTCTATATTTTCAAAGTATGAAATACGTAACGGTTAAGTTATTACAGGGCTGTAGAGTGCCCCACTCGGAGCGGCGGACTATTTAGCGGGTTACCGGGGCTCGGTTTCTAAAAGCAGGAGTAGGACCAAGGTGGTTTTTAGTCAGTAAGAGTCCGACACTCCCTCACCTAAGGCCGGAGAAGGCATTAGGTGATATACCCTAAAGAAGGGTTGTAGAATATCTACAATTGTCATTTAATATACACTGATATTCATTCAATCGAATTTGTTTAGTAACAAGAAAAGAAAAAGAATTTTTTACACTAGGTACCTACTGAAAGAGGTCTTTGACCAACCAAGTAAAAAAGTCGTTTACATTAAAGAAAAAAGAAAAAATCAAATCGTGATTAAATTAATTGAACTAGCAATAAACTGAGGCTTATGACCATAAAACGTATTATTTATTGTTCATACTTATAGTATAAAATGACATGCGATTCATGCGATAGTACAAGTTCATTGACAGAAGTACATACCTAAGATTCAATAGGAAAAATAAACTTAGAGGTAATGTTCCGTACATTTTTCAACTTGCCTTATTTTAGGGTTTAAAAGATGAATTATATTTCCCAAGGGCCAAGTTTTGTTAAGTTTAGTTTGCATTGAATATTGAAATTAATCCACAATTTTATACAAAATAGAGTAGTTGGCAACCACGTCTAGTCAGCAGACCACCATTTACCCTGGTCTAAATCATGAAAACGGCATTTCAAGAAATAGTACCTACAGGTCTCTAAATATTATTTACTTCCAAAAGTTACTAGGACATGATGAGGAAGAACGATTGAGTAGAAAGTACCTCAATGTAAACAAACACTGCAGTTACGTAACTTGTAGAAAGTAAGGCTTAATTCCTATAGTAGGAAGCAGTCACTCACCGGAGGCAGTCAAAAGCGAAATTGAAGAGTTCGAATGTCCGCCAGTGTCCTGTCATTGCCAAACAGAAGTGAAAGTTCCGACCCGGGAAGAAAACGTTGTAGAACTTCGCGCAAACTTTTAAATTGTTTATCCTTGGGGGACTGATGCATATTGGTCGTGGGTTTTTTCCTGTAAAATAGTTTACACTGTCATGTAGAAAACTGTGGAACAAACTCTCTTGTTGTAATTTTTGGCATTTATTTTCTCGACATAAATTATAAATAGTCTATGAAAATTAAGTCATAAAATATTTTATTTTTAATTCATGTGTGAGGTATTTACTGGACATTCACCTCAACACTAAAAAAATACTAAACATAATGATCATAATTATCATTAAAATATTAAAAAAAAAAAACATTTTTGAAAGACAAAAGGTGACTGTCCGCTGAAAGTATTTAGCATATTTGTATGGCATATAAATGTTCGCGTACCTGACAAGGAGTTTTCATAGAGCACCCTGTTGTTGAGCGACATGGCTACGTCGAACGCAAAGTCTCCCGGGTGATAAGTGACTCGCATACAAGCCTTCTGCTTCAGCAAGTCCATGAAGTATCCAGTGCAGCATTTACAAACACCTTTGTCACAAACACAGCGCCTGTTGGTTGTAGTTGTCCCATTTTGAGTTTCCTGGCTCTGTCTCGCCGTCGCCAATGCATTCGTAATCAAAGACGAATTACTTCTCAACTGTTCTATGATTAACAAGAAATCATCCGGCACCTCCATCCCCTTTATATCTCCCACATTTGTTATATTTACTTTATCTCCTAGTTTTGCTGTAACGAATATAATTTCCACTTTTAAAATGGCACTCGTCAATGTTAATTGTACATTATTTCATTATGACTTACCTCCTTGTATATTTTGTAGACAGAATACTGCGAATAATAAAATCACTGCACACATTTTGTTTGGCTTTGAGACGCAAATCTCCGCGAGCGCGTATCGTCTGAACAAGCAAGGCACTTCGATTCACATCCACGACAGTGAACCGGTTCAACAGGGGCAGAGAAAGATCTGTTTACTTCATTTTATAACTATCTACACTTTCACGTTAACATCAGATTGATTCACCTTGCACGACATCAATAGAACGCTCAGTTAAATTGACATATTTTATTAACAACAATAAATAGACTTAGTTAACTACATTATAAATAATAATTTGTACAAATGGTAAAAATACTGGTATGTAAATGTATAATCACAATGGGTTACGAGTCGCCATCGAACAGGTCTCCGAACGCGTCGCCGAGGCCGCCAAAAGGACCGTCATCGCTGGAGCCTCCGCCCCCGAATAAGCCGTCACCTCCGAACACACCGCCTGCAGCGTTTGCTAAGAAGCTCCCACCATCATCATCATTGTTACTGTTGCCAAATAGATTCACTGGTTTAGGTCCTGATGAAACTGGTCTAGGTTTTAATCCTGTTTGAATCCCAGATGCTCCCATTCTGTAAAATATCAAACAAAATCATTTTAGGTATAACACAGGCTTCGAATCAGCTACTGAAATAACGGAAGGCATATATTTTATGTGCACATGCTATTATTATTCACTCATGCAATTAACTATGGATACAAGTGATCGTCACAAACCCGTAACACAATAAATCAGAAACTTGACAATGTTTTAACGTTGATGCTAATTACATGAAGAAAAACATCATTTTTTATTATGGATAATTGATCGTTATGCACTCTAGTTTATGTGTTTGTCATTCTTTGCTACAAAAAATAGCACGCTTTTCGTGTAAAGGCTAGGTAGATAGATGAGTCAGTAATTAACAGTTTTGCTTAATTTTATCATTACCTAAAACATCTGAAGGACGCTGAATAAATTGGGAAGCCTCCAATGTCTGCGTTGATATCTAAGCACGCATGGGCATTCCTGTTCCTTATTTGAATGTTCGATATTTCGAGGCAAACTCGAACAAATGGGGCTCTTCGAGGATTGAAGCATATAGGCGGCGGGTCGCTGGCTGAAATAACTTTCTATTAGCACCTTTGTTTAATACAACTGATTTAAAAATAGCTCATTTGTATTCCACACAAATTATTGAAACAAAAGAACACAAACTTTCTTATACTGCGGTTCTATTCATTCTCACCTGAAACTCTTCGTCGCACGACAGTGTTATTGTTGATGGTCATCCTCACGTCGAACACAAAGTCTTCTGGCACAAAGGTAATGTTTCCGCACGCTTTCATTCTGAATCTGTCCATAATGGCGCCTGTACAACATCCACATTGCCTGTTTCGACATTGACAAGGGAACCTTGAGACTTGACCGGGAACTCCCTGCGCAGGGGCTTGAGTGACGACTTCATCTTGTACGACTGGATCTTGTGCAACTGGTGCTGCAGTAGTGGCTACTGGTGCTGCAGTAGTGACTACTGGTACGGGATCTTGTAGCACCTGAGTAGCATTATCCGCCTGAACAACAGTGTCAACTGGTGCTGGATCATCATTTTCTATTTCTTCCTCGATCTCATTGTCATCGTCTTCATATTCTTCGTCATCTACATCTGTGTCCTGCACGTTTATGGGCACAGTTATAGTCACAGATGATTTAAGTACAGGAGTTGGTTGCAACGCTTGCTTCCAAATTGTATGAGGTACTTTGAACTTTATTACTTTGTACGTCTTGTCACCTGTAATAAAGGAAATAAAAACATTTAATAAAATCAATTCCACAAACTGGGAATACGAGAATGATTTAATAAAATCTCTTACCCAATCCTAAATGGTAGGTTGATAGCATGAATAATAAGAACAGTTTTATTGAAGGGCCCATTTTGTGTAGGAGGTAGGAAAGTTGACCAGTTAAGCCTGGCTCCTCATTACGGATTGTAGACGTAACAAGTAACCAAGGAGTATTTAACGGTCGACCACTAAACATTCAATGTTTATTTTAAGCTGCACAGTCAGTGATAGGAACAAGTTTTAAATTTTAATGTCAGTACGAGAGAAAGTTGACAATTTAAAACTATATTATGTTGCTTACTTTCAATATTGATGCGTGAAGCGAATATGTATTGGTACGATAATACATTATCGAGTATTATTTAATGTTTATTGCGAGTTATTGCGCAATAACTACGTGCATTATGTTGGATATTAATTGTTACTAATGCAACATATTTATAGCTTTCCCTACCGCTTTAGGATTTGAAGAGTTAGTTGAAAAACCCATCGTAAATGTAGTTTCCAATATTTTGATTTCATTAATGAATATGAATGGCTGCTGCGTTGATTCGCTTTGAATATGCATTCAAATTACATCAGTCATTTGAATATGTATCAACAGTTATGTTACGATTTGAATGCAATTTTTTACATAATAATGATAATTTTGGAATTACATCGCTTTAGAGTATCTTTTTTTTTGACAAAAAGTTGCTGTATAGTTCATTTAACCTCATTGTGACCTCAAATACAATATTAGCACTCATAAGATGTTATTAAAATATTAAACAAGAAGAATCTGGTATTTTTAAAACAAAGGTTTCCTATTTGAAAAACTATAGCAATGTTAACTTATGTAAGGAAGTAAGTTTTAATTTTATTCTGGTGCCTTCAAAACTTCTATAGCAAATAATAGTTCCTTTACAATTTCCTATTCGTACTGAATGATAATGGCATACCAAGCAATGATTACCGACATTGATGTAAGTAGGTATATTGTGTATCTGAGTGGTCAAATTATTATCTTCATATTAATTGAATATACGTTGCCATTACAAATTAAGTGAGTTATCAAATAAATTAAGTAATTTTATTGAATTAGGTGTACTCACATAAATGTCTCGTGTGTTCGAGTCAATAAATAAACAAACTTTATAGTCAGTTTAATTAAGTAATTAAGTAGGTACTTTTCTTTACTTTAATAAGTAATCAATTAGTTATTATTTTACTAGAGATCTTACTTTTACCTACATCTATTTCTAGTTCATTCTTTTCTATTACGTATTTAGGAATAGGGATACCTTTTGGGATAACAATTTGAATAAATAAATGTGCGAATTAATATTGGAAATTAATTTACTCATTCATGCAAAATAAATAATCTCATACAATTTTTGTCTATTTACAACACACACAATAAAATAAGTTAAGTATAAAAATAAATAGTTTAAAGCTACTTAGAACTAGCCTGACTACGACGTCATACTTGTGACCACTCGCGCATCATTTTGTTCTGTCTTCTCCTGTCCTTCTTATTTTTGTGGTTCTTGTTGCCGTCCTTTCTCATCATAAGTGCCATGTCACTTATTGTGTCAACAAATTCATCGTAATCGTTGCTTTGTTCTTTTTCTTTCTCACCCTGTACTTTCGTATTTTTGTTATCTCTGTTCTGCCTCTTATTTTTACCAAATATTCCCAGTTCGTCACCCAAAGTTTCTCCGATCTGACTCAAATTAAGCACGTCTAAATCACGAAGGTTAAATTGTTTGTTCTTATTCTTCTTCTTTGGTAGACTCAGACCTTCGTAGTAACTGTCTGGGACTGGAGAACCAAATTGATACATCTGAGCTCTGCTTTCGTCTCCAGAAATTGGTTCCTTTTCCGCAGAGTCGAGACTTTGCACTATTTGAATCATATCTTCATTTACAGCTTCTTCGGAAGTTGGTATGAAGGATATGGTTGATGGTGTCTTTGGAGTAATGGTCAGCACTTTCTCGTAGTTATCCGATTCTTCTTTATCCATTACACTGGAAACTTTGCCGTCATTTGAAATCATAGGTGTCACGGGCATCGCAGATAATTGTCCAGTAATGTGGGCTAATGACATTTCTAATCCGGAGTCTTCAAAGCCGGTCACACTTTTAGCAGTAGTGACAGCTACTACAGCTGGTGTCGGGTTTTCAGCAATAGCAGATACTGGCGCCTGGGACTGCTCTTGAATAGTGGTCATTACAGGGATTCTTTCTGTTACTTGAGAAGTAGTAATCGAACTGGATGTAGGGCTCACAGTGGTGGTTGTCAGAATCGACGTAGAAATACTTTCAGTAGTTGGCCTCCTAGTTGGTCTTCTGTTTGGTCTGCGAGTCGGACGCTTATTTCCAGGGGCAGGTCTAGTAGTCTTCACAGTTGTGGTGCGTCTTGGCCGTGGTGTTGTAGTTCTCGTACCAGGTCTTCTGGAAGGTCGTCGTGAGGGACGGGGCCGCCTGGTAGTGGTGGTCGTTGTTGTAGACGGGGCAGGTGCTTGCTTTTTCTTATTCTTGTTCGATTTTTTCCCACCTGTTGATCCAAACAGATCTCCCAGTATATCTTCTCCAAGAAGACTGAAACCTGTGTAATCTGCACTGTCTACATCGTTGACGGCATCGAGTGTACCTGAAAAATTATACGAGAAAATGTTAGGAGAAGAAAAACCTGATGAAAATAGTTTCAAAAGTCCTCTTAGCGCCAAATGAGACACCTACCGTCATCATCGTCATCGTCGTCATCATCATCATCGTCATCATCTTCATCAGCACCCAGTCCGAATGCATCGTCATCTTCATAATCATCATCGTCGTCGTCCTCAGCCTTTTCATCTTGAGGGACTAACGGTAGTGGATCAGCTGGTTCCGAGGTGACACCTCTTGGCCCAAACTTGAAGCAGGACACGCGAACAGCAGCCTCCACTGTACTCTTCGATTGAAGTTCTAGGCCAAGGCAGGCTCTGAATTCTTCTCCAGCCCTAGCAATGTTGTAAACTCGTCCGCAAAACTTGGATAATCCACCCGGCAGCGGCATACAAACGGGGCTGGGTTTGCGGCCTGTTTAAATAAGACAATATTAATCAATTATAAAACCACAACAAACTAAATCAATTTATAAAATAATATACCTATGACGCCGGTAAAAATTAAAAGTGAAAATGAAACACTTACTGGACAGTGTCCGGTTTGTGATGACCTTCTTTCCAAAACTCAAAGACACGGACATCTTGTCACCGTTCAGGTACATCAAGGAGGCACATCCTGGAAGTAAACATATTACTTAAGTTATTATCTTTATTTATTTCCTTTAGACTTTCTAAAGCAATTAGTGTAAGAAGAATGCTCGAGTATTCAATAGTCGGTCTTATTTCATCAGCTTCGTTTCTCTAGCTTAAGATCCGGTATGTTGCACAGTTACATAATTGAAGTGAGTCAGTACATTCTATGGGCTTTCCCATCAGGATTTAAGCGAACCTTGGTTTACTTTTATATTGGGTATTGCTTAAGACACTGCAACCAACAAAAATCGACTTATTCTGTATTATAGGTAACTTTCGTCAAAAAACAAAATGATTTTGTATTCTAACTGATTCGGCTCTAGGACAAAAATGTGGATGTGAAATTGGTTTTGGTCATGAATATTTATGGTTAGGCGCTACTACGATATCGCTTTCATTTTATGGTAAGTAATTCTTTATGGAGAAACAATATTAATTTGAAGTAGATGGGTAAATAAATGGAATCTGGAAACAAAACTTGTTTTTTTTTTTGTTGTAACTTTTACTTAGATATATTTACTGGTATACTTCTTACATACATACATCAACAGCCTGTAAGTGGCCACTGTTGATCAAAGGCCTCTTCTCAAGCATAAGGTTTAAGCATACTTCTGATGTTATTATAATATTTTCAAGCTAAAGAGTTCGTTTATTTGTTGTTTACCTGAACTCGGAAACTACTTATTCGAATTTAAATCTTTTTTCCATTGGACAAGACATATTATTATAGAAGACAATATACATAGGCTAGAAAACACTTCACTACAAACAAAATAATATGAGTTATTTTTAAAATAAATGTACAAAAACTGTACCTGGTCCATTTAGTTCGACTACAGGCAGTCGGAACTCCCGGCAGCAGTTGCAGTAGGCCTCCACACACTTGCAGTACTTGTTGATGCTGTTCTCGTCAACCTTGTCGTCATCATTCCTATTCTGAATACCTTTCTTAACATTATTCTTTTCTTTTCCTGTAAATAACATACATTTTAGAATATCATCCTTAATATAGAAATGTTGTAATAAGTGTAGTTTTCATTTGCTACGATATTATGTAGTTTCATATAAGCCTTGACCTGATGGCTACAATCACATGTTTCTAATCCAAAAACGATATTAATGCTATAAGTAATCCCCACTAAGAAACCCCTAAACCACTCCTTCAGGATTCTTGAAGGAATTTATTTAACGTGTAAAAATTTTCTCATATATGGTTTCAAATTAATAATTCACATTTACTTAATGTTGTGTGACAGCTTGTTACGTATTATTTACTGACTCGTACTTAAACAATATTATTAACTCTTTGCGCCTCACGTCATTATATCTAATGAGTGTAATTAATTAAAAACCTAACTGCAGTTTGATATATTAATTTCAGTAATTTTATTGACTGAACACAAGATTAATGCCGTACGCATAAGCACATTGAGTGATTGCATAAAACGCTCAGAATAATTAATTGTTTGTGTTATAAAGGTTGATTAAAGATTGATTTATGAAAAACTTGTAACATATCACTTAATACCGATCATGTAGCCGGTTCATACATATCTCGGTTGTAAAAAAAAACACAAAGTCAACACGCTACGTGATGTACATTGAAAGTAATTCAGCACAAAAAAATTGATGACCACTGGTCGATCGCTAACTTTCACAGTTTTTTCTTTGTTCGTTCAAATACATACATTGACAACAATTACAAAACGTTTGATAGGCTTTATTAATTCAGCAATAATGTGCAATCAAGTTAGCGACAGGTCGTAATCAATCAATTGGTTTATTGCCTCAGGAAGTGATTCTGACTGTTTATTAATTAGAACATGAGGTCCATTAATGCAGTTTATACATAGATACTTACTGACACTCTTTGACGCGGCAAAAGCCAAGAGTATGAATATTAGAAGCAACTCGAAAACCAGGGAGAGCTTCATCTTGAAGACTGGCTCCCTGCCTGCAAATGTAAAGATACAATATGTTATTTAAAATATTTTTTACTTAGTCTGTAACATATGACTTGAATCTTGTCTAATCAATTTATTTTCATCATTTATTTCAATTTAAACTTGGACAGTAATTTTATTTAAAATTTGAATGTTTATACAAAAATAGTACTTCTATAAACAAATACATATCTTTTATTTAATTCGTATACAAATGTATCGAGATTTACACATATTTTCATGGAAAAAATCTTGAGTCGAGCTCGAGCGCGTTGAAATCTTTTCCACTGCGCGCTGCATCGACTAGGTTTAAGTTATTTTGCGTGCTTATTCAGTTTAATCTTTACATGTAACAATTTTTATGACATATTTGCACAAAAATGATATTAATATCGTCTACATTAAAGTCCAATTTATATCTAAAAATTAAATCCCAATAAATCCTTACCTTCTCGTATAGAACTTCAGTAATAAATAAATATAATAAACACTGATGTATCCAACACCTTTGATCCACGTTTTAATAAATACAATATTATACGAGTTCACACTGTCTGGATGTAAAAACGCAGACGACACCGTAGTAACAGCGACACTGATTTGTTGTAAGCGTCGAGTAGCATCGGGAGAAATGTGCAGTGACGTATAACAGTGGGCGAGAAAGGAAAACTGCCCGTCGGACCTCTCTCTCTAGCGCGAAGGATGGGTGAAAGCAGAGACGCAGTTGGTCGGGTATGTAGAATTCAGTGTCAAGTAAAGTCGGCATTCAAAGTGTTGATTGTAGCGCTACTTCGTAAGGAAATGATAGGCAATTAATGCGAGCTTTTTTGGCCTGTGAAAATTGTTTGCTGGGTTAATTGACGGATGCAACCGTTTTTGTTCGTTTGTTTGCAAGCAATACGTTTAACGTTTTTACTTCGACAATTAGTCGCTTATAATGTTGATTTTTTGATTGATTTACTGTACCCACACATAGGAAATAAGCCAAAAAGTAGTATTAGAGCTACAACAATAAATTAGACTTCTACGAATGGTAGAGTAAAAGTATATTATAATAGATACTTACTACGGCACTCAGAAACATTTAATGATTTGTTTATTTTTTTATCATACTTACACATCTATCATTACATCTATTATTATTTAAACTATTCCTTAGTAACGATTTTGTTCCGAAAACAATTGATAAGCATTAGGTTAAGTAATCAAGAAAAGTCTCTGAATACGGCGGTTAAATACTTAAGTATATACATCTGTATAGGCGTAGAGGAAATTAAAAAACATAGAACATAGATTCTTAGATATGAGTTTCTCTCAAAACTTCCAGAAACATCTCACACAGTGCGATGCTCTCGGATATAGTAGTAGCGCTGTACATTGGCATGAATCAACTTTCTGATATACTACTTTTTACCTTTGGTGCGCCTGTCACTACTTTTTTGTGTATAATGTGTTTGCAAAATATTGTATGATGCGTTATATTATTTAAGTTGAGTTTTATTAAATTATTTGGACTCTTACATATGGAGATATAAAATACACTCACACCTGTAAAGTGTTTTGTTTTGGTAAGTACGTATGTATTCATAAATAATTCGAATTCACTTCATTGATAATCCATCTGTGAATTATTTAGTAACAGTTTGTACAATAATTGTCAATTTCAATAAGCTCCATACAAAATGTGTCAAAATTAGATATAATTTTGACATAACTTTGTTTGACATAAAATTTGATATAATTTTGATACATTTAATTTGATTTGATTGGATTGGATTACTAGAGATATTTAGTTATAATCTACAGATAGATATGTTACTGAAAATAGCCATAAGTAGGTAACACTAATAAAAAATAATAAATATGAATCATACATTTCACTTCTATGAGACATGCATTAAGTACTTACATGTCATAAAAATTATCTTTTTTAAGGTGAAATTTAACCAGTCGTATCATTAAAACCCCCACATTGATAAATAATCCACAGATATTAAAACAAACATTACATTAAATTATGATGATAATATAAAGCAACAATACTCATAAAATCCTTCATTCATACTTTTAGATATGACCTAAAAATAACAATTATCAAACAAATATGTCCCCACTACTTAAAGGTAAAGAGTGAATAACGAGTGAAGTAATAATAGTCAATACCACATGAACCATGCTTAACAATTAAGAAACAAAATAACAGAAGTTAACAACAAATTCAGGACAATACAACATTTCTTTTTTTATATTGACCTGCCTGAATCAAATCTAAAATTATTATTTACTTAGCTCGCGGACATTTATTAAAAAAATGTCTTTACAAAACTATCACTAAATGTAAATATCTGTCTTTCTGTCTGTCAGTTTTAGTGGGCAATACACGTCACCCGCACTAAACCGGTCGGGTCGGCCACCATCGGCATTTGGTCCAAGAGTGGTCACTTTCCCGCGGTGAAAGTGGACGGGATCGAATTCTGACCACTCTTGTTGTTGTTATTGTACACACCATGTATACACGGACGCTGTTGTTAGCAACCGTATGTTGATGATTTTGTAACCTTCATATATGTAATACATGTAGGTATATAATATGTGTTATTACATGAGTTTATATTAAAAAGTGAGAGGTTTTTTGTAAGTTACATATTTGGGAAAAATAAAACATAACGTTGTTTTGTTGCTTTATGATTTTAATGGGTATTTAAACAGTTTAAGTTAACTACTAAAATGCTATACATAGATTGCTTCAATTTAACTCCAACACGCAAAATTAATGACTGTAATAAATCCATTATTTTATTAAGGAAACGTATGTTGGTAATCTTTTAACATGCTCATCCTTATTCTATTTAATAATGAAGGTAGTTCTTGCTTTCACATGACAAATGTGATTTAACACTAAGGGCCTGTTTCACAATGTCTGGATAGCCGCTATGTTCCAGATAAATTTGAATTAAGAACGTAATTTGTATGAACTATCTGTCACATAAGTTTATCGGGTACTTATATGAAAGTGGTGAAACAGGCGCTAAATCAAGAAATTTCTTTTGAAATTATTGTTAGTATAATTTAATGTATTTAACTACATAGAGTTTAGAAAGTGCAGGTACTAATAATCAGGTTTAGATATGCCTTAGACATGTATCTGAATATTCACGAATTATTAATGCTTCACGCTTTAATGTACTTGCACATTTTATGTATGATTGTAGTCCATTTAATATTCACGCTTCATTTTTAATTATTGTTTATTGTATAAAGAAATGTATGAGTATAAAAATAAAGTCGTATAAAATATTATAATCCATAATTCTTGAGTGATGTTGTAAATAAGAAAGTTTTAATATGTGCATGATAGGATTGAATATATGTTTGTTGTTACGTCACCTTAAAATACCTGAACATTATGAATGGAATACGATACAAAACTCTATATATACCTAGTATGTATTTATACATAACTAGCAAACCTAGTGAACTACGAATCGCTTTCAATGGTTTTCCTGTATTCCTGCTTTTCTCTCAAAGTATTCCCGAATTTTCTTTGCTATAAAACTCGCAGAGCCCGAGATCTTTTCAATGAATGCAAAACTGTGGAAATCGATTCGTGCGTTCTGGAGTTACACCGTCAGGAAGGAAAACCCGACTTATTTTTATATTATACAGATTTTATTTTGGAACAGCACAAAGGTTTTTATATAATTGAAAATTTATGTTTCGTTTAAAATTATTATATCAATTAACTCGGTAAAATGGGACTAAATTGCTAAGACTCCAATGTCTGTCCGCGTGACTATCTGTTTACCTGTTAATCCGAATCGCACTTGACACATTTTTCATAATATGCGTGAATAAAGTCACGGACAAACCGCTAGTATACCATATCTAATCATTCATTAATGCACATTCTGATCTATTCGTACGAAAAAAGTGTTATCGTGTATTGATATAAGATACATTAAGTATGGTCGTATATTAATATGATTAATGTAACGATTAATGTGAATTTCTTCATTTCGTGAAATTTCGTTTCGATTATTCCAGAATCGGTACAAAGGTTTTCTACGAGTTCGTTTTTAAATAGCAACAAAGTCCACGAGATTGGCACATATAAAAAATATGATGATTTTTCTGAATTAACGCATTTAACTCATTAAAGTTCGATGTATTAATTGACTTGTTAATTCAAACTGCTCTTGTAATGTAATGAAATCAGTTTTAAGATATTGAACCGTAAAATGACTTAAGTACCGCACATACTTAGATGCATATAGACGAAAATAGCATTCTTTTCCTCAATATTCTACAAACATATTTTAACTTTTCTTACCACAAAATAACTTAAAATATTATCATTACGACACAACGATTCATTACATAATGAGCATAAGAAATAACAACAGATCTTAATCTTGGCTACAATGTATTTCATTCATCAGTATATCAAATGTGCGTTCTGTTTCTCGGCAGCCACGTAACAATTAAACACCATCGTCAGTTCTATCACGTAACGTGCTCTACAAGACAACGACCCCCAAGTGGGGCAGTGGCGCGCGCGCACCTCGCTCACTGCGCCTGCGCAGACAGACGTGCAGACCAACCAGCACACCAGCTTTCTATGCACATGCCCCTTTTTGTTTGATTATGTGCACTTATTCATGTTTTCCAATACCTGACATGACATTGGTTATTGTCTGAAGCCGCAAACTTAATTGTGGTACACCGTTAAACATAGGTTATTATAACAATTCCCACGGAATTAAAACAAATTCACTGTTCATTGCGATGGCAATTACATTTACTGTTTGTCTTAAGTCTAGGTTTGCAGACCCCAAGTTACGAGTAAAAATTTCCAATTGATTGGGGCAAGAAATGACTACTAGACTAGCAAAATAATATGACAACAAAATATGTTGGTCAGTAGCCTGTCAAGCATGGAGATATGGTAATCCCTCTACGTAGAGAAGCATCACAGATCAGCAAAGAATTGTCACGAGCTGTTGAAGATGATAATGACGAGCGGTCTGTTGAAAACAATGATTTTTGTTTTTCGAAGGGGGAAAATCATTCAATAAATTCTCCCGCCTTGGGCGAGGCGAGAGGGAGTGTCAGACTCTTACTGACTAAAGACCACCCCGTTCCTACTCCTGCTTTTCGAGCCGGAGCCTCGGTAACCCGCTAGGTAGTCCATGATAGTCTTGCTTCGATTTTGTTATAATTGATGGACGTCTTCCATTCAATTATGAATATATTAGATACATACCTATGTAGTTAATCATATGTGCTTCCACTCTAAATAGCGACTTCATTTGTTACATGAATACAAGTTCACATGTAGTCATGCAATGACATGCCTTGTTAAGTTATTATGCAATATGTTTTTACATAAATACATAATAACAGCTATTTCGTGTAAAATATCTCCAGTAGCCAATTTTGCTTAGACTGCGTGTTCGTAGGACGATTACGAATTAAGAGATTTTTAAATTAAATTAACCAGTATAAATCTACGAAAAAAAGAATTCTCAAGGTCAAAGCATTTATTCCAATTAACCCTTAATTAAGCACTTTTGAAACGTCAGTGCGTCTGTCTATCAGTGAAACTAGGTGCTCATTCCAAAGTGTAGCTTCAAATGGAGAAGAACGTGTAAGAAACAACATCTTTACTGTTTTTCTCGAAATTATTTTTTGTTTTTTTTTTACTTTTTAGTCCAACAGTGGACGAAAACGAAATGTTGATGAAATAAAGGTAAAATGAATTACATACATATATTTTTGCGTCAATTAAAGATAAGATAAATTAAGCATTAGTCGGTGCCTGCTGTAAAACCTAATCGATTAGCTATTAGATATTACCGAAATCTAAAATATATAAATCTTTATCTCTTTTTATAATATATTCTAAACATTCATTATTATCAACAGTCTACTTCACATAAAGCTATTATGCAAATATATTTCACACTGTGTGATAACCATACCGTTTTAATTGGATTTATCAAATAAATAGTTTATAACCATTCATATTTTATTTACCTAATAATAATTTTATATTATACCATAAATCAGGACAATATAATAAAATTTGTTTATTCTTTACATGACAGTTTTTATTTACCGTTTTAATTTTATTGATTTTATCAGCACACGAATAACATGAGTAGAAAATTATGTTGTAATTGTATATGAAAGCTAATAAGCAATAGGCTCACCCCCTATTACATGAGTCATAGAGGGTGAGCAATAGGCTCATCCTCTAAGTAAGAGTGAGTAAAAAGTGGTCACTATATACCAATGTATACCCACTACTATAGTGACATTACATGCCAAAATGTGCCTACCCCTTCGGGGGTAAAAAGGCGTGACGATGTATATGAAAGCTTGAAATTGAGCTTTCCTTTGCTTCTATTATGTATTGAAGCTTAACTACGAGTATGAAAATCTACAAAACCAGTCATTGAACAATAACCACTTAAGTATTTAAGTACACTTAAATTTCTCTAAGCATTATGAAAAAGAAACGAATTAGTCACCGGCACAACACTTTTGTTTGCCTTAAACACATGCACATCGATGCGTCTAACGACTGAGAGAAAGCGCACGGACAAGTTTTGAACACCTACATCATAGCCAACTACGTAAGTACTAAAGTGTCATATAAGTACTTTACAGTTTTCCCCAATAGCAAAAACAAACATTGGTAAGGCTAAATTAGGGGAGCGCCGTATGACGGCCGCTTTCTCGATGCATCTCACTGATGCATGTCGTTATAATATAGCGTTATGCTTTATTTAAATTTCACCTTCTATTGTGAGCGAGGTGAAACGGCCGGAGCGAGATCTCAGGGAAGGAGCAGTGTACGGCCGGCGGTTGCGACGATCGCCTCCTCCAAGCTCACACGAGCCTAGCTCCTTTATAAACCGCGTTATAAAATAATTCGTATTTTTTGTTCTTTTACGAGATCCGTGACTGTGACAGCTGATCGACATGTCGGTCAAACTCACGCTTTCTTTGGTCTTCGCTGTACTCGCGGTAGCTCATTGTGCGAACATTTTAGGTGAGTACCCATAATATTTATTGCAAGTACTTGAATAGAAAGCGTATGTTATCGTAGGACGACAATTGGATCGCTTTGATTAATGTAAGCGTGATTGACAGCTGTGTACGCCAGGAAGTTACTGTGGTAGGCAACCCTAATGAATCATTAATTTGTTTTTATTTGGATATGTAATGAACTGCTGAACATGAGGAAATTATTGAGTAGATAATGTCAGTTTTTACGTTTTAACCAAATGGAGTATCGGCGGAAATTACTTAAAAAACTATTACTGATGTATACAGTATTACTATGCAACATAAATTACAGCTGTTACCCATTTAGTTTTGAATTAAAAACAAAATCTATTTATGTGTCTGTACTATAGCTTAATGTCTTAAAATAATAAAAAATTGTAATTTTATTAAGTATACATATCAATTTTTATTTGAATGCATTCAATGGTACATTAATATTTTAATTTCAGAATATGAATATATTGAAATGACCGATTTACAGACGACAACATAAAGGCATATTTCTTCTAATTCTGTAAGAAATACTAAAACTTACTTACAGGGTTACCGTAATGTACAATTACCATAATTAAGTAAGAATAAATAACGTGTGTGCGATCTAATACATTTAGGTTTGAACTGTTTTATTTTGTTTAAATATCACTAACACGTAATGAATACATTTTCCCTTATTTGTCTGAAATAAAAATAATTAGGTACATAATACATTTCTGTACTACTTCACTTTTAATATTTTAAAGCTATAAAGTATAAGTTTAGTATACCTCGTTTTTAAGCTCGATCTAGGTCGCTAACGCAAATTTTTATCTAGTCTATTTGCCTACAGTAAATTTAGTCTACAAATGGCAGAACGCTGGATAAGTGTAGTGTATTGACTTGACCCAGTGCGGAAATATATGTAAATATACTCATTAGCATTTATTTAAAACATAAACTTCATACAAGAAGATTATTGGTTACGCTTTCCTACTTCACTTAAACTTAAGAAAAGTGAGGAGAAAATAAGAAAATTCAAGCAAGCTTTTGTAAATGCAGTAGTCACGCTGTTAGTTACCATGACGTGTCTTACATAACATAACAAAATAGATATTGTTCCATAATTCACAGTAACAGTGAACCATGAACCAAACAAAGGCGCAAGCGCACCTTACAAGTGAAAGTTAAAATTACGCACGCGTGAAAGTAAGCACAATATTTGGATGTTATGTTTTTTCTTTTGTTATGCCAACCACTGCAGTTTAATAATTCGTTTTCTTTAAGATATTTATTATACCTACTACTCTGCGTAGTTATTTTTTCCTTTTAATTTATGAGATCGGGGTTTATTTATCAGTAGATATTTCTGCACCAAAGTTATCTCGTCCTATCCTACCACTGGAGTTTTTATTATGTTTAAATGTTAAACATTTTGTTTATCAACTATTTATAGCATCCCTTTTTACCGTAAAGTTTTAATTAGCTAAAAATCATAAAACTAAGTACCTAAAGTCAAAATATGAATGAAGGTGTGGTTATTTTGAAATGTGTTTGAATTTTTAAATATTTATGTATTTTTTTAGTAGTTTAGTAGGTATTTACATTCAATTTAACAACTGGATCAAATAGGTTTTTGTATTAAACGAGCCTCTTAACAATTCAGTACATGTATGAAGCCTACTTTTGTTAGTATGATTAGAAAGCGGAAAAATATAATAATATCCAATTAGGATTCTACGCAACATTCTAAGCATCATTATATTATGAATACAAGTGGTTGTTTCAAAAAGAAAAGTTAGTAAAGTACCTAGGCACCTAAACTATCACCCAACATAATTTGACTAGGCAGAACTAAGCACGTGATTTTAATCGCGTTTCAGATTACTTTTTATTTAAATATGTGCTAGAAATCAATAAGAATTTTAAGAATAACTCTATAAGCCCCAACGATTGAAATAGTGCCAAAGGATTTACATGTTAACATGTCATAATTTCCAGATTTCCTGAACTTAGAAGAGGCTAAGAAACTCATAGAACCGGCGGCGCCAGAACTTAAGAACGAAGAGCTGCCGTCCTGTAAGTGGAAGTGCAAAGGTCCAGCATGCGCCTGCTGCATCGAGAAGAACATCACTTCTTATGACCCCGAAGGAGCAAGTAATAAACATTTATATACAGTATGTTAACTAACAGAGGGCGTTCCTTAACGTTAACCCGCAAAAGTATAGCATCCGTAAATGCAAAAAAAATACTACCATTCAAAAACAATTTTTTTTTAAATATTAAAGTAATAATAAAAAAACTAAAATTTTAAAACGATACGTAAAAGAATCACTCTGTGCACGCGTAGTTGAAGGAAGGCAACGTTGCAATTTATTGCTTATTTTTCTATGCTAATATTTTTATTTTAATCTATTTATGATATTATCGATTAACAAGTTTAAAGGAACGCCCTCTGTTAGTTAACATCATGTATTTTACCAAGAAAAGTTTTGTAGCTGAGTAGAATATTTTGATATTTCCTCTTCTCATTCTGCGAAACGACTAGAAGACTACATTGGACAGTGACCAAAGAGACAGCTGTGGTCTCTGATAAACCCGAACCATTTAAACTGATCTTCAACCCGTCTACAAAGTGTGTTGGTTCTGGATAACCTCGTTTATATGGAGGTCTATAGTGCTGCATTGCTGCAGTGGACTATTATGGGTGGTTAATTTAAGGAAACTTTATATTAACTGAATAATACATAATCTTATGGTCCTCTTGTTGAAGTTAATTACTTAATACAAATACCAGTACCAATTAAAATCATGTAACTCGTTTATATTCTGTGTATTTATTAATATTATGGTTTTAATAATTGATAGTACTATAATATTATAGTAGATATTAATTTGATAAATTCTATGTAATTTCCAGAATGCGTACACATGAGGTATCTCTCCAAAGATGAAGGATTCTTCGTGCAGGTTTCACACGGCAAGAAAGTTGACTACGAAAAAATTCAACGTAAGTACATCTCTTTCTAATATTTCACAGATGAAATTATGACCTGCACCCTAATTTGCAATTTGTTGTTTGCATCATTGCGTCCATATGTTCATCATTAAGAATGCAACTCGATAAAATTAATATTACATTAGTACCTCATACATATCAAGGCAGGGTAATACTTTGACATCAAAACTATGCCATTCAAAGATAAACAGTCCACGATACTACTTTAAATAATTTGCCAATTTAAAATTAAACCACATCTATTAGTCCATTGGAATAGAACTTTCAGTAAGGGCTCTTACCCGCGTTTCTAAAGAAAGTTGTTCCGCCAACTAAGCGGTTGCAATCACCTATATTTGCATCTAGAAATTTCTCGGATTAAATCGCGAGAAAGTCGAATGCAATGCTTGTTACTCTCGCAACTTACACTTCCTTTCAGCTTTCATTTAAGTACTTACTTCGGAAGCTGTGGTTACGTACCGTGAGATGATTCTATAACCGATTAACTTTTATATGTCTAGTCTAACTACAAATACACGTATGTTTCTTATAACAAATTAATATCGTACACGTGTTACAATTCTACATATTTGACACACAAAATGATTTACTTAACGAATTCCAAAAACATAATTTTAGTATTTTTTTTTTAATTACACCTAATTTTATCTTCTGCTCCGATCAAAAGACAGCTTTCCTGTAATTGTAATCTTTAACACAACGTGAGTTATTTTGAAGGTACGAATAGACTACGACACTAAACACTCAGTGTTTAGATTGTATCTCAGCGTACACAATTGAAAAATTTATTGACCCTATATAATTAGTATCGCATTATGGTAAGCGTCCACTGATCCGCATCGTATGGACCGCATCATCGGCAATGCCTACCTGTGATGCGTACTGATGACATCATACGAAATGCGTATGATACGGGCCTGTGGACCACCAGCTTATGTTCCGTACAAGTGTGAACAGTACAGACATTAGAATCTGACATTTCCGTCACAATTTGTGTCGTAGTCTATTCATACCTTGAGACCGCCAAATCGGATAACGAATTTAGATTGTTAAATTATTTTATTTACAATTCTGTATATGCGTTCACATCACCCTATTTTATTTTTCAGCATCAAATCCCGAACCACTATGCCTTGTGCTGGGCGTGTTCTTCCAAATGTGCGCCACATTCAACAAGATGGCAGTGACCGCGGATGGTCTGCAAGGCTGCGTGAACTTGGAACCTGGTACCATCTTCGTATCACAACGCAAGATTCCACTCGGCTGCTTCAAGGCTAACGAAAGTTTAATGGAAATGTCGGATCCACCAAAGGAAACGTAAGTATCGTATTCAAACAACATTACGTGTGACACGTATTACATGTTCAAACTGCCTCGTTGGTCGAGTGGTCGCAAGTGCAACTGCCAGATAAGGGGTCTCGGGTTCGATTCCCGGGTCGGGCAAAGTATTACTGGGCTTTTTTCGGTTTTTCGAAAATGTCTCAGTAGTAGCACGGAGTCTGAAATTGTGCCCAGTATATGGCATTAGGCTCACCCCCCATTACATGGGACTTATGCCACAAATGGTGAAAAGTGGGTGTACATTGTATAGCGGCATTACGTGCCGTAATGTGCACCTCTGCCTAACCCTTCGGGGATAAAAGGCGTGAAGTTGCAATGTATTACATGTGATTATAGTAGCCTGCCCGTGTTGCTAGTAGGTACAAAAACAATAATCTACAACGGTAGTAAGAGCTCCACCACCTTAATTAATCAAGAAGATAATAAGGTATTATCATGTTTTCTAGAACGTAGGCAAGCTTAAATTATTTGCTATTGAAAAAATGGTGGCCTTGAGCCCTCATTTTGTTTATCAACATGATATTAATTCAATTAATCTAAATCAGAGATTAAACACGATAATTGCATTGCACAAAAAATAAACGTTGACGCGTCATGGACACACACAACATACACTACAGAATATAATAATTATAATTAAATTTAATGAAAGAGAAAATAGTAGTATAAAGTATTTAATGAAGTAATTTATTCGAATTTCCAGAGCCGTGGAACCAGAAGAAAGCACAGATGACAACACTGAAGACGGTGAAGATGTTGAATTTGATCCGAATAAGTTTTTCGCCGGAGTATACCAAACTGCACAGCAAAGTATTGCACTACTGAGTAGTCTTTTAGAGACACCTAGCAGTAACAGCACTTCTGTAAAACCAGTCATTCCCACCGAATCCAGCAGTTCCACGCCTCCAGAAAATCCAACAGAGTCTTCACAAAGAAGAGGTCCCAAGAATTTGAAACATCCCAACTTATTGTGATAGTATACTCGCGAGCATTTAGTTATGAAATGCATTTAATTTAGATTATAACTTCTGTTCTCAAGCTTATAATGAATCAGTATCCTATTTATTGCTTTAAACTTTGTGATGCAACTGACTAGTAATAGTAATAAAATAATGTTGAGGGTTGTTTGTTGTTTCAATCAACCTTGGGAAAATGGAGGAGAGGCGTTTGTTTCCAACAAGTACACACCAGTTCTCCTGAAAAGAAAAACATAAATTAAATAATTTCTCTTTAGAAATTATTTTTGATAGATGGACATTAGAAACTTCTTGAAATACACACCCAATCTTAGGTCTTAGTCCTCCCATCTCCAGTCTTCCTGGCAATAAGTCACATGAGCTCAAAATAGCAGCATAGTAGTTCAGGCATTGTCTTCCAGTGAAACCACCCGACGTGATGGATTCAGCAAAATAGAAATAGCTGCGTGCATGGTCGCAGGCGTGGGAGTCACAGCCAGGCATAGATATTCCTCCGTTAGGGTAGAAGTCAACGTGGCCAAGGTCTGCTAGATAGCCGTTGATGCCGTAGTTCGTGTGGATAACTTCAGTATATTGCCCGTCGTTGGCATCGAAGCGGTCAGGGTGGCTGACCCAACCAATGAAAGCAGGGTCGAGAGCTGAAATTGACATGAAATTTTAATTTACTTAGCGCTCACGATTACTAAACGTTCAATGTAACGAATTATTTCAAAATCTCACCTGTAATGTACGCAACATCACCGTCGACATTTCTGCCAACAATACCAGCCTGGTGTCCGCCGAAGCCGTGTCCAACAATATGGTACATGGTGGGAGTGGCGCCTGACTCTCTGTTCACCCAGTTAATGAAGGCTGCCACCGCTTCACCAGAAGCGATAGTGTTCCTAATAACGGTTCTGTACTCAATGGAACTTGCTCCAATACTCCAGTCTACTACGATGATGTTGACATCTTCAGCGGCAAGGAACACTAAGGACACAATATTAAGTTTATAAAATAGTCCTACCATATTGGAGAAAGAATGAAATTAATTAAATACACACCTGGAATAAGAACACTATTTGAGTTAGCGGTAACTGATTCCAGCCATCCATGAATGAGAACAATTGTGCGTCTATCCTTCCTGTAGTTAGTAGACTGAAGAAGTGAGGGATTGTTCAAAATCAACGGCTGGCTGACCACTGGATTATCCCTGTAAGAAGAGAGAAATACATTTACATATCGCAAGCTCATTTACAGAGCCGATATGGTTGCCCTAGACGGACATTATATCGACCAGATTGACGATATATTAAGGAAGGAGAAGGTCCAAATTAAAAGTACCATTAACCTACGAGCAAACATCAGAAGACTGATGACTGTTGATGAAGCGAAAGAAGTATTTTCATATTTAGTTTCGTTCATTATCTGCAATGTTGTCCCATTATCTGCCTACCCCCATGGGAGACAGGCATCTGTAGGTATGTATTTTTAAGTACAATCTTTTTTCCAAAAACGTTTATAAAGCTTTCTGATTTTGGAGATTTTGATATATTTTGTGTAGGAGCTTAGACCGGTATGAGACGTAATATTTTTAAATATTTTATCTAATCGTTGTTTCATCACGCTATAACCAAAATATATAAGATTAGATCATTTAGAATATTTATTTTTCATTTCAATTTGATTAAAAATTACCTTGTAAACAAATGGTATACATTTGTTTGGGTGGGGTTGTATCTGGCTCCCGTGTTGACATGGGTTTCATATTGATCCAGGTGTTCTAAGTCAAGGCTTTGTGGCATAGGATTTGGAAGGCCTGAAAACAAACATAAAAATGTAATTTACTGTCTCATTAATTGAGTAACTATTATGTGTTACGATTTTTTCAGCACGCAACCAAGAAACTTTTCTTGGTATTACTATAGGTTTGCATTTTATGAAATTGTAAAACAACCTGCGGATAAATCCACAATTTGAAACAGTTATTATAGCATATATATAAGTGTAGCATGTATGTCTTTGGTAGCTGAAGGACATCACCCGTAATTTAAGTGGTATGTTAGGTTAAGAAAATATAATATAACGTTAAATAGTGTTATTGTAAGTATCACATGAGGCTACTAGGCAATATAATGCAAAACTAAAAATAAAAAGGCTTATGCACGTTACCTACATCACAATTTAACGGAGGATTTTAACTGTGTCCAGTTAAAACTACCTGTTGAAGTCTGACTGTACATGTACAGTGTACAGTTAAATCATAAGGTATATGGCATGCATTAAGAATCTAGACATAGAAATCATCCGAAATCTCATTAAATATGAAACTTAATGAGAGAATAAACTTTATTATCTATAAAAAAACATCTTAATTTATAGAAAGACTTATAGAATTAAATAGAAAACTTACCATATCCTAGACCAAGAACGGATAAACAAATTAAAGATGCTAATTTGTTCATGGTTACTTCACAAATGTTATAATTAATTGGTCGATAACAAGCCTTAGGTCAGTGTAGGTAAGATAAGCACCTGCCTAATTATCTAAGGAATTATTCAGTTAGATTACATGTACTAAGGTGGTATTAAATTGTAGTAATTATCAAAATATTACTATTTATTATTCAATTCGATTGCCTACATTCGGCAATGTATTAGTAAATATTTACACCAGATAACAACGACTTTGTGAGCTCTTTGACAATGATTATTTTGTTTGTGCAAATTCAACTTCTTTGTATAATTTGTTTGAATAGAGTAGGGAATGAAATATTGTAATACTAAGTACGAATGTTAGTGTTTCAGATGTTCTTTAGTTTTAGAAGCGTTCTATGAAGCATGATTTACTTGGGGATCACTTTTCATGAGTATTTTCAAAATATTTTTTATGTATATTAATATGGTTTCGGCTTACTCACGTAACTGTTTGACGAGGAACTCGACAAGTTTTAAGCCATGCTAGACATGTTTACGTTACCATGTTGGTTACATGAGTAACCCGATAACATAATAATTAATTTAGAATGTCTCACAAAAGTTATAACAAAATGTTTTATATGTTTCATCACTTACAACATCAGACAATATTTTTTCTAGAAATGTTTTAGTAAGAGATTTTGGTAGTAACAGATAGTTAGTTTATCTTGGAAATAGCAATAGTATCTTATTTGTCCGTGGTAGTATATAGGTTAAGTTACGTTACCGGCTTGCTATAACTTTGGACTTGATGGGAATATAACCCATTAATTACATAACGAGTGAAAATTGGCTGTTATGTTATACATGTATACCATTGCCCCTTTGCAGATTCTTTTAAATTTCAAATAACGTATGATGTTGCTAATAGAAGGTTTACATAATCAATTAATTTTAAATTACCAAAATGTTTGTGTTTGTATTTTTCAACTAAACAATCCAAATGTTTTCCAGATAACAGATCATTTTACATTTATTTTATTTTTTTGTATTTTTTTCTTACGCCTTTTGTAAACCATTAAACTTAAAAACAGTCACCTTATCAATAGTTGTCAAGATTGATGTGGTTGTCGATCCATTTCATGATAACTCAGCTTATCTTTTAACTACTAATTAGGTACTTAAAATTATTCAGTGTCAAAATAAGTAACTGATAAGTGCTCTAGGTATTTTAATCGTAGTTTAAACCAATTTTTGCAAAAAAATTGGTGAAGCTACTATAACAAAATAGCCCTGTAAACCACAATTACAAGCACTAAATATTATTATTAATGTTCTGTATAATTTCTTACATGTGAAATTTCAGTTTCTATCCTGGCTAGGGAAGTAGAGAACTTGAATCCTAGACCACCGCAGGGATTTTTTTTTTTTAGTGGGGCAATCATCCACTGTCTTTTCCCGCCTTGGGCGAGGCGAGAGAGAATGTCAGACTCTTACTTACTAAAAACCAACCGGTTCCTAATCCTATTTTTCGAGCCGGAGCCAGGATTATCCCGCTAAGTAGTCCGCAGCTGCGGTTCAGGTATCAGCCCTACTGGGCCCCATGTGCAGGTCTGATGGCTCTTTGAGGTGCGCGCGGAACGCGACGCGCCGTACGCAGTGCAGGTCTGGATCTGGTTGGGCAGCGAGCTGCACCACCGCAACGATGAGGCAAGGGATACTAATATGTACATGTATTTCATATAACTAAACGAATAACTGATTACACATAAGTCTAACATAATATATCGTCACGCCTTTAATCCCCGAAGGGGTAGGCAGAGGTGCACATTACGGCACATAATGCCAATGCACACCCACATTTCACAATTTATGTTGTAAGTCCCATGTAAAAGGTGGTGAGCCTATTGCCATTTACCGGGCACATTTCCAGACTCCGACCCAGGAATCGAACCCGAGACCCCTTGCCGCCGACTGCCGAGTCGAACTTGCAACCCAGAGTGGTTGCAAGTGCGACTGCCGGCCAACGAGGCAGTCTAACAATTTGTCAATATTTGACTTACATTAATTCTACTCAATACTTCCTACGGATGGATGTGACCCTAATCTCCTTGTGACGTCATAAGACTAATATAATACGATTTCGATAGTTATCGAAGAACTTGAAAACAATCGATAAAGTAATAATTAACGAAAATGCTCTTATCTCTGATGAGCTTGGGTAAAAGAGGGTTTTTCCTAATTAGTCGTTCAAATTTTAGATATTTTAATAAAGAAAGAGTGTCTCTTTGAAACCATTTATAGCTTGCCATTTGTTTTGGTTGCAGTCATGTAAATTGAAGTATTTAGAAATAATTTCAAAATCAAGTTAATTGTTAAAATTTTCATGAGGGATTTACCTTTCAATTGCTCTATTTGTACCTACTACCTAAAATACAGTACGTACTTATAGTAAATATTAATCCCACCCAAAACATAAATGTGAAAGGCTGCCAAGTTCGATAATGTTGAAATGCTTCGCCTATAAAAGAAGTGAGATCTAAATAAGTACCAAGTTCCATTCACAAACCCCAGTTAAAAATGATATAACAAGTTGGCAAGTTTTCACACACTACGCAATGAGTCAAGTATATAATTTTCTATTAAAACTTGCCAAGTTATATCATTTTTAACTGAGGTCTGTGTATGGAACTTGGTACTTATTTAGATCTCACTTCTTTTATAGGCGAAGCATTTCAATATTATCGAACTTGGCAGCCTTTCACATTTATGTTTTGGGTGGGATTTCATTTATTTTTGTAAGGTTTATTTTCTTTTTTTCTTATTTTACTTTACTTTGACTAAATACAAACCTTCGTAACGAATTTTAGGTCGGTACGACCATTGGAAGATATAGATATATTTTTTTGTTTTAGTTCCTTAGGGGTATGAATTTACACCTTCATTATTTTTAAAACCGACTCACACTTGGCCATTTTCAGATTTTTTCCTTCACTTTGACC
The DNA here is from genome assembly GCF_023101765.2 of Spodoptera frugiperda. Classification (NCBI taxonomy): domain Eukaryota; kingdom Metazoa; phylum Arthropoda; class Insecta; order Lepidoptera; family Noctuidae; genus Spodoptera; species Spodoptera frugiperda. The sequence goes on along the minus strand of NC_064226.1, from coordinate 5,218,546 downwards.
TAAAGACCTACCTCCATGCCAAATTTCAAGTCAATACGACCATTGGAAGTGGTCTAGGTTTTTGATGAGTGAGTCAGTCAGTGAGTGTATAGTAAAAATAGCGATTTTCTGACGTCAATATCTCAAGACCTACAATAGGTACATTAATGAAATTTTGTATTTTAGATAAGTAAGTAGATCTCAACAGATACTAGAAATTTCATATGCGTAGATAAAATTGATTTTGAGTTATAGGTGGGTCGAACTTGGCCCGAAATGGTTCGTGTAATATAACCCACGGCCGGTGTGTCGGTTTTTTTGCTCGAACTTGGCGGACACACTGCCGTGTGTCTAGATTAAGCAGTTCAAGAAGGGATAGAACAAGGAGAATTATTTCCACTATGTAGCGTGTATGACAAAATATAATACCTACTTACTTCCATAACGTATGGCGACAAATGAAATATAATTTACCACATCCTGTAAGCATTAAGGAAAACAAATAAATACTAGTTATTTGTAATAAAAATCTCAAATTAAAATATTGGCTTTATAAATTACATGAATTCAATTATCTGATAAAATCAGATAGCTTTGTATCAAACAGTTCCGTGATACTTTTAGCGATGAACAACCAACATTTTGAACGGTATAATTTGTTATCAAGAGGTTTTTAGTTTTATTGACCAAGTTTAATAATTATCTTTGACGGGATTACCTATTTTGTAATCTAAGATAAATGCTATAAATATATATCCGTTGGTTACTTTTACTGAATTAGTTTTGACAAAATGGCCGCGCTTGTGAAGTGTTTAATTGTCCTGTGCGCTGCTGTTGCAGGTACGAAGCTCGTGTTTATTTTAACTTTCTATGTATAATACAGTAGCGAGGCAAGTTTAGTTTACGTATAAAATCCCCGTATAGTATGAAGTTTATAAAATTATTTGTTAGTATTTAATTAAGAGGATTTATAAGATAGTGTAGGTTGTGGATTGTGAAGATTGAAGAATTAGAATATAGATATTAAAAGTCTCTCATGGTAGAAATATATAATTTATTTTTATATACAGAAGTCACAAGAGTTCAGCACAACACAAGTATAGTTTACAGAAGGAGTGAAATATTAGATGAGAACGGATAGATGAAAACGATAGTTAGGAAAACATATATAAAAGCGCGACGAAATTGAATCGGAGTAAAACTCTTTAATTAAATACGAGTAAGTAGAAGTCTAACACAAACGCAACTCTCCGATGGCCTACGTGCGACTCTCGACACCTGTCACTTTTTTTTTTCTTTCATTAAATCAAGTCAATTGACAGGAGTCGCAACTCCAAAGAGTTTAATAATAATAGGTCGCCACATCACCCCCTTCCAGAGACCGTCAAGGGCGGTAATAGTCGGGAAATTTAACGCGGCGGCCTGACCGCGTCGCTTTGACGACGCCATCGCCAGGATCAGGCAAGTTCCGGTTATCCGTGTTTTTGTTGGAAGATGTTCGAAATGTATTGTGATGAATGATTGTGGTAGGTGGTGTGTATGGGGTGTCTGGGTCACGCAGTATGGAGGCCGGCTTAAGGCGGTCTATCGATACTGTAACCTGTTTACCGTTTACCACGATCTTGTACACCTTGTCCCCTCGCTCGATGACCTTGTGTGGACCAGAGTATGCCGGTTTGAAACCACCAGCAGTGCAGTCCCTAAGGAAAACGTGTGATGAGGTTGGTAGGTTTTTAAATATAAAAAACTTGCTTTTGTTGTGTCTGGCAGCTGGTGATGGTCGCAGTTGCCGAACCAAACTCCTGAGCCTGGACAAATAGTCTGCTGTGTCGACAGTCTCATCCGTCTGCGGGTCAAAAAATTCGCCTGGAAGGCGCAGTGGTTGACCGTAGACAAGTTCGGCGACAGAGGCTTGTGCGTCTTCTTTATAAGCGCTGCGAACGCCTAGTAAGACTAGTGGAAGAGATTCCACCCAACTGACACTGGCGTGGCAGGTTATAGCAGCCTTGAGTTGACGGTGGAATCTCTCCACCAATCCATTACAGGCTGGATGGTAGGCTGTGGTTTTGCGGTGTCGGAACCCAGCAATACCAGACAAACATTTAAAGAGCTCTGATTCGAACTGCCTACCTCTATCGGTTACGATATCGGATGGGCAGCCGAAACGGGCTATCCACCCACTCAGTAGAGCCTTTGCCACTGTTTCAGCAGTTATGTCTGCTATCGGTATTGCCTCAGGCCATCGCGTAAAGCGATCGACGGCGGTGAGACAGTATCGGTACCCTTGACACAGAGGCAATGGACCTACGAGGTCAATGTGGATGAAGGCAAACCTTGATGAAGGTAGTTTGAAGTTGCCTATTGGAGCAGAGATGTGACGTGTGATTTTCGCACGTTGACATTCCAAGCAGGAACGAACCCACTCGCGACAGTCCTTCTTAACTCCAGGCCAAACGTAGCGGTCTGCGACCAGCCTTGCAGATGCCTTGGAACCTGGGTGACTCAAGGAGTGCAGGCTTGTAAAGACTGACCTGCGCAATTCCTTGGGCACAAAAGGTCTCGGCGTTGAGGTGCTGACGTCGCAGTATAGTTGGCAAGTTGCACCTGGAATCTTAACTTGCTGCAGGCGTAAGGAAGTCTCACCAGCTAGGAGTTGCTTCAGTTCAGGGTCCTCAAGTTGAGCAGCGGCGATCCTCTCGGCGTGCACAGGTTGAGCAATCTCCTCCACGCGTGAAAGGGTGTCCGCCACGACATTATTCTTCCCTGAAATGTGCCGGATGTCCGTTGTAAACTGGGCAATAAAGTCCAGGTGACGTGACTGCCGAGGGGAACTGTTTTCTTTACGAGAGTGGTAGGCATATGTGATAGGCTTGTGGTCAGTGTAAATGACGAAATGACGAGCCTCTAACATATGTCTAAAATACTTGACACTCTCGTAAATGGCGAGCAACTCTCGATCGTAAGGAGAGTACTTTACCTGTGCTGGAGTCAACTTGCGTGAGAAGAATGCGAGTGGCTCCCATGCTCCCTCGTTCAGCTGCTGCAGGACTGCTCCGATAGCTTTGTCTGACGCATCCGTGACCAACGCCATCTTTGCGTTGCAGTCGGGATGGGCCAGTAATGCTGCTTGACACAGGCTGTTCTTGCAGTTCTGAAAAGCTGTATCTTCAGCTGGTGTAAAATTCACAGGGTGTGAACCCTTTACTGAGCCAGTAAGAAGAGCGTTCAGGGGTGCTTGATGAGTAGCTGCCTCAGGAATGAACCTACGGTAAAAATTGAGCATCCCAAGGAATCTCCGCAGCTCTCTTACGGTCTTAGGAGCGGGAAAGTTTTGCACGGCTTCGACCTTGGAAGGCAGGGGCTTGGTACCCTTGGCTGAAATATGATAGCCTAAAAAGTTTACCTCCGACACACCGAAGACACACTTTGAGCTGTTGATGACCATACCGTACTCCTTGAGCCTGGTGAAAAGCTGACGCAGGTGAACTTCGTGGGTCTTATGATCTTTTGAGAAGACCAGGAAGTCATCCAAATATGCGTACGTAAAGTCCAGACCCCTGAGCATTTCATCCACGAAGCGCTGAAACGTCTGTGCGGCATTTCGAAGTCCGAAAGTCATGTACGGAAATTCGAAAAGACCGAACGGCGTTGTGATCGCAGTCTTCGGGATGTCGTCTGGATGGACTGGAATCTGGTTGTACGCTTTCACCAGGTCAATTTGTGAAAAGACAGTACAGCCAGACAGGCTGTGAGCGAAGTCATGAATATGTCGGATAGGGTACTGGTCTGCGATGGTCCGTGCGTTCAGCATCCTATAATCGCCGCAGGGGCGCCAACCGTCGTTTTTCTTAGGTGCTAGATGAAGGGGTGAAGACCAGGACGATTCTGACGGACGACAAGTTCCACACTTGAGCATGGCGTCAAATTCATCCCTGGCGATTTTTAGTTTGTCAGGGGCCAGTCTGCGGGGTGAACAGGCTACTGGTGGTCCAGGAGTAGTGCGGATGTGATGTACTGTCTGGTGCTTGGGTGTGCGGTGTATGCCAGGTGGACGAGTGATGTCGGGAAATTCCCGTAGTATGTGTGTGTATGCGGAATCACCAAGACTTACTTTAACCGACGACACGTCATCAGAGCGACGCGCAGGCAAAGCCGGGGTGGAGAGTGTAGTATAGTTGTCGATGAGGCGTTGGTTCCTGCAATCGACAGCTAAATTATAAAAACATAAAAAATCCACGCCTATTATCGCCTTTGTTACGTCAGCAACAATAAATCGCCAGACAAAGTCACGGCGCAAACCTAAATTGAGCGTTATGTTAATAAAGCCGTATGTTTGTATCGGCGTTCCGTTAGCGGCACATAACTGGTAATCAGTCTTCTGTAATGGTCGTGAAATCGCCGATCGGGGGTAGACACAGAGGTCGCTGCCAGTGTCGACCAAAAACTGCACCTTGGACCTTTGATCGGTAACGAATAAGCGACCAGCACTTGGACAATCATCGGTCGCCATTACTGATTGCCCCGCACATTTCCCGAATTGGGATAGTCGCACGGCTTCACGCATTTCCTCGCTCGCTCCCCAAAGTTTTGATGGTACCAGCAGAGCGGGGACATTTTGTAGCTGGAAGCCGATCTGGTGTTGGAACGGTGACGCGTACGACTACTGGATCTTCCTCTTGGCCGGGACAATCGTTCGACTCTTTCCGCTAACATTGCCACTTGTTTTGTCAGCGCAGCAATCTCGGATTGCGCGCTGTTACCTGAAGGGCTTGGAGAGGTTGCAGTTGTAGTGATGGTTGCCGTAGACGCCACCTGTGTGCCGACGACGTCATGAATCCGGTCCGCCAACTCAGCCAGCTCAGCCAGATCTCTCTTCGACTGCGACGCCACAATGGCTTGAGTGCCAGCGGGGAGACGGCTCGTCCAGATGGTCCTCAGGAACTCCTCTGGAACACCTGGACCAGCCAGGTGGAGGAGGTGCCGGTAGAACTGCGACGGCTTCCTGTCGCCTAACTCCTCGTGCATGAGAAGCTGCATCACCTTCTTCTCCCGCGACGCCGAAAGTCTGTTGATGAGCTCACTTTTAAGCTTGGTGTATTTTTCGGTCGCTGGAGGGTTGGCGATTATGTCTTCTACTTCGTCTGCATATTGTGGGTCTAGGTGCCCGATTATGTAGAAGAATTTTGTTTCGTCCACCTTGATATTAGCCAGGACGAACTGGGCCTCCATCTGGTGGAACCATAGACCAGGCTTCTCGGGATTGAAAGGAGGTACGCGTACTCCGACACGAAAATTTTCTGCTGCAAGCGCGCCGCCATCTTGCGTCGCGTGACCTTTTTTCTCAGTCATCGTGTTCTTTCGGAGTCACCAATGTAGGTTGTGGATTGTGAAGATTGAAGAATTAGAAGATAGATATTAAAAGTCTCTCACGGTAGAAATATATAATTTATTTTTATATACAGAAGTCACAAGAGTTCAGCACAACACAAGTATAGTTTACAGAAGGAGTGAAATATTAGATGAGAACGGATAGATGAAAACGATAGTTAGGAAAACATATATAAAAGCGCGACGAAATTGAATCGGAGTAAAACTCTTTAATTAAATACGAGTAAGTAGAAGTCTAACACAAACGCAACTCTCCGATGGCCTACGTGCGACTCTCGACACCTGTCACTTTTTATTTTCTTTTAATAAATCAAGTCAATTGACAGGAGTCGCAACTCCAAAGAGTTTAATAATAATAGGTCGCCACAATAGCAACTGTGTGACAAAATCACAAATTGATTGATTGAGATTACGCCACCTACAGTAGACATATCTACTTATTTACCTGTATCAGTAGATAGGAATTATAAACAAATGGTTTAGTAATCACAAATGCCATTGTTGTACTAGAGGTTAAGTAATTTCAACCCTCAGGATGTTTTTTACTAAAGTGATCATCATTCCTTACTTCTAAGTCACTCTTATTTATCTATTTCTAGGCATGACTACATATTCTATTTTTTTAAATAACATTAAAAGTAGTTATTTAAAATTTTATTTCAAACATCAAAGTTGCTCCACACTAGGATTTTCTCATGTGTGCGGTGCGTTTTTTGTTACCTTTAATCGGAAACGTAATTATCTCACATGGTAATAATCAATTTATAAAATTTAAAATCTTAATTTCGTGTAGTGAACGCGAAATTAATAGATAAGATATTTTTTAATGCTTCATGATGTGTGGTATACCGATAAGTGCCTTTATAACATCAAGTAGTTATAAACAAATTAAATAGAAATTAAAAATGATAGTTATAATTTTAAAAATATTGTCTGATTTTTTCTGCAGCGCAGTTTACGGAGTTAGCTCCGTGTTTTTATACATGATGTATGTGAATTTGTATGTTAGTATTCACATCCACGACAGAGGGGGCAATTCAGGGGCCTTAGTCTGGTATTACAATTGAGTCACAATGGTCGATCACTGAGCAGTGCAAGAGGGACGGAGCTGGTGTGGAGCTAAGATCAGAAATGTGTTGAAATAAATCGAGAATGTTCTGTTGTTGCAAGTCAACAAGATCATGTCAATGTTACCTACTTACAGGAATCGTGACAACACTTATTTTTATTTTTCGGACTTATAATCTCGTAATCATTTATGTGGATTATTTACAGTAATCCTATATTAATGTAAAACCTTCCTGTGATTAAATTTCGGCGAGCTGCAATTATGATTACAATATGATAATACTTATTATTACCTATATTATTAATATAAATTTCTAACTTTTTCGTACTTACAAATGTTAACTATTATTTTATTTTATTTTAATCACAAATCGTTAGGCAAAAAAGCAATTTTAACAAAGAATCTATTTTTTCTGATACATACAACTTCCCAAAGTTGGTACCATGTTGGATAGTATCCCATCAAGCCCGAAGACCGCACCTGGTCGAAGAATAATCCCTTTTCCCATTAGAAAACATCACACCTTTTACTAACATAAAAAATCACATTTTATTGTATTTACTTCTATTATTTTGTAGTAGTTATATATTATTTGCAATCTTATCAGAGCACTTAACTCATTACAATACAATGTAATCTTTACAGAGAAATCCACTCCTGTATTTGCTACTATCAATTAAAGTTATTCTTTGATTAGCTACCGCCTCGTTGTAATACCTATATATTTCATAATTTATGATAGGACATGAACACTTATTCATTATGCACTTTTCTCTCTTGTAACTATGTCAAGTAACTTAGATCCAGTATCAAATTTCCTCGATACAAGTACTATAATGGAAGATTCCCTAACCGGTTTCAATATTATTGACACGAACCAAGTACATTACAGAAGTGTGGAGGTCTCTTTGTTCCCTTAGTCTCATAATCCATCGATGTTGCATAATATATCGGAGAGAGACCATTCGTAAGAATATTGGCTTTAGATGTTTTTAGCTTCCAAGCTATGAATTTTACTTAGAAAAAAACTATTTTCGTCCAATTCAGCAATTCCAGCCCGAGGCGCGTGACAGTTGTACCAATTACTCAGTTTAATTTTATTGTTTCAGCCTCTGGATATGGCCTGGGTGAGATGGATGTTATATTCCACATGTTCCACAGGTTTGTATGAAAAAATTAAATGAAAGTAAAAGCGAGTTACAAACTTCTAAGAAAGAAAATAAAACACTAATGGTTTTTGTTCTTGTTTAGAGGGAGCCCGTCTGTGAGCGAGCCTCTGCTGCCCACTGCGAACTCCGTCATGCAGTCCTCATTCTCTCCCTTCCGCCCCACTGTAATAACTATCCATAACAGTGGCGATGCCGCTACAGGAAACTTCAATGCCTATGTTGTCTCTGGTAATTAATTTATTACATTAGATTATATACCTAAGTTATTTCTACCTACCACCACAAAATCTATGTAGATACGTAACATTTTTTTTAAAGACTTTCAGCCAAAGAGGTCTATTTTTAATATTAGTTGTGCGGAGTTTCTATCAAAAACAAAAACACAGACTGTGGATTAAGATCGGTCTGTAAAGTAAATTAAATTGAGATTATCTGTTGTTTAATTGCTACTTACTACTATATTAACATTTATAGGATTATTTCCTACCTAAGAAATATAGATAGTAAGGATATTAAAACTGTGTTGTTGTTTTTGTTTTTGTTAGCACACTTAGTGGCTCAAGATGTCAACTTGATCGCTGTCGACTGGAGTGCCGGCTCTGGCATGTACTCACAGGGTCTCGCTAACGCTGTGCAGTGCGGAGAGCGCATCGCATCCTTCATCAACCTGTTAATCAACATCGCCGCCTACGGTCCAGAAAACTATCGTATTGTGGGTATTGGTCTCGGTGCACATATTGCCGGTATTGCCGCTTCGTTCGTCAGTACCGGTAACATTGGTCATATTGTTGGTAAGTTCATGTTCTTGTACATTTTGTTTTCTTAGTTTAGTTGTACATAATCGAATAAAATTATGGCGGCCACTGGAACCAAGCCTTACTTTGCAGTGAGAGGTGTGACCACTCGATGTAGTGGCATATCCAGTCTTAGCAGTAGGTACTATCAATAAATGCATTATGATAGTATATAATTAAATGATTTTCTCTTTACAGCTATCGATCCTTCCTTGGTTGGCTGGACTCACCACCCTCACAAATTGAGCGCCGACAAAGCTTTAGTAACAGAGGTTCTCCACGTTACCGCTGGTAGCCTCGGCTACGACTACCCCTTGGGAAAAATTGACTTTTACCCCAACGGTGGTGCCAATCAACCTAATTGCGCTACTGATGTCAGTTGCTCCCAAAATATGGGTTACGTCTTCTATGCTGAGTCTCTAGCCGCGGGTGGTAGCCAATTTGTTGCTACAGCTTGTGACAGTTACGAGGAAGCCGTTGGTCAAACATGCTCAGGGGATAAGGGAGTAGTCTTCGGTGGTCTCGCAGATAAGTCCGGGTGAGGATATTTTAATATTACCTACTCAGTTAAGACCATTTATACATCTTCTATGTATAACTGTAGAACGCGTAGCGTGACTGCCTCGTTGGCCGAGTGGTTGCCGGGCAAGGGGTCTCGGGTTCGATTCCCGGGTCGGGCGAAGTATTATTGGGCTTTTTTCGGTTTTTCGAAAATTTCTCAGTGGCAGCACGGAGTCTGGAAATGTCACCACCTATACCCACATAATGCCAATGTAGGTGTACATTGGCATCATGTGCCATAATGTGCACCTCTGCCTACCCCTTCTGGGATTAAAGTTATAAAAAAAAACGCGTAGCGTGGAATGTAACGGCGGGATCTTACTATTTTATAAACTTGTTATAAAATGTTTGTGAATTTGTGTGTTTATCAGTTTGCGTTTTTGTGTGTTTGTTACTTAATCGCGTCAAAATGGCTAAACGGACCGAGTTAAATTTGAAACAGGGGTAGATTCTGGTCTGGAACATAAGACACTTTATCCGAAGCCGTTGGAAAAAGCTATTCTAGAATAAGTACTGTAACAACTAATACTAACAAGATATTTCTTACTTTTCAGTGTATCCGGTATCTATACGTTCCAGACTAACCGCGAGCCTCCATTTGCTCAGGGCTAAAGATTTATTTATTCCGAGTTTTACCTGACAACTAAATCAATAAAGTATCTAAGCCTCCCGTCTATTTATTATTTAATAACATGTATATAAGTGTACCACAAACCGTGAATAAATATGTATTATTGCGATGCACAACACACATTACAAACAAATATACATAGTATTAACAAAACATGGCTGAGACCTAGATTGTAACATAACAATGCATACAGCTACCGAAATAAACAAATACAATGATTGTGATTCGTTTTAATGTAACAGTGTTGCTCTGCAGTCTTACTAAACATGTATAATCTGGAATTGTGCTCAGAGCATGGCAACTGGGGCCTTAGTAGTCTGCTATTACAATAGACACAATTGTAATAGCAGACAACTAAGGCCCCAGACTAAACTAAGACCCTGGTCAAAAGCAACTTGACTTAATGGTACGAAATAATACAGATTTATTACAACTTTTACCCAAAATGTACCTAGATATTTTGAAGAATGTATGATTGTGGCATTTAGATCAATGGCTGATATTAAAACGTCACTAGGTAATCAATTATATGTAATTGGTAAAATATCTTACCAATCGTGCTTAATCTCAATAATTAATGAAATCGAATTAACTTTTGTAGATATTTTGCAAATATTATGCAATATTATTCTAAAATAGCTTATATCTATACATATAATAAAACTGTCTGTGTAAGTGTTAATTCTGCACATTGAAATTAAAAAAAAAAAATAGTAGGGGTGCTATTAGAAAGACACTAAAGCCAAAAATGATTTAATTAAATTAATTAAGGATTTGATATTATTATAACATTATCACCCCTTTAATTCCTAAAAGGTAAAGGTAAAGATTTACCGACACCCTACTAATATTACTTATAAATGCGAAAGTCTGTATGTAATTGTTTTTTACTCCTTCGCGTCAAATGGATGAAGGCACAAAACAGATAAAAGAAAAGCTGAAGGGATCGAAATGAAATTTGAAACAAGGGTAGATTATGGTCTGGAATACACTAGGCTACTTATTATCCCACACGAATTTGGGTGAAGCCGCTAGGAGAAGCGCATAAAAGCTTCATTCTCCTTGCAATAACATTAATGAAATTTCTCAAACACAAAAACATTGAACATTGTCTAGAATTTCTTTGCAGATAAAATATTTGTTATCATGAAAATAAATATTATTACGTAACATGTTTATAATTACATCGCATAACATGGGGTCATAGTTTCGTCGTTCTAGTTTCCATTGTCTTACGGTATCTCTTATTAACTCTTCCGTTACTGAGTGACTGACAGACAACGCACAGTCGAAACTACTGGTCGTAGACAGCTGAAAGTTGGAATGTAGGTTCCTTGGGATATGTAGGGGAGCACTAAGAAAGGATTTTTGGAAATTCAACCCCCAAGGGGGGGAAAAGGGTAAAAACGTTTCTATGAAAAATCTTATTCCTTGGGTTTATAAACTTGAAACTTGGCATGAACACGTACATAGGCAAGTAAATATGTTTGACATTATAAGTTTTTTCAAACTACCCTCCAATCGTGATTTAGGGGTGCGATTGGGTGACTGATTTATTAACGCACAGCCGAAACCGCTCGGTATAGGAGTCTGAGATTTTGAACAGAGGTTCCTTTAGTAACATAAGTGAGCACTAAGAAGGGATTTTTGAAATGTCAACCCCCAAGGGGGGAAAACGGGATAAACTGAGCCGGGGCTGCGGGAAAGTTCTAACGAGATACCGTGGCCCCGGAACGCAAAGGGCAACTGAAGGAACGAGGTGGGTTTTAGTCAGTAAAAGTCTGACATTCCCTTCCGTTCCACCCAGAGCGGGAGAAGATTTCAGCCTGTGGAAGAAAAAGCCCTGTCGAGGTCATTAAAAAACGCTATATATAACCGAATTACACGTGGGCGAAGCCGCGGGCGGAAAGCTAGTAATTATCATAAAGTATGTAGCATTTTATTATAATGTTACATATATGATAATTAACTGTATTTGTATTAACAAATGCCAGCTATACCTAATTATATTCGTTTTGGGTGATACAAACTATCATATTTTAAATATCTGTTTTATATTATTCTAAGCACGTTTTTAAACCAATTAAAAGGTGATATTTAATCAATTACCGAAAACTCAACTATGCTAAAGCTTGGCTGCGAAGACCGAATAAACCAATGTGTAAGGTGATAAAAACTTTGACTTTGACTTTGACATCCTTTCCTGAATGCAGGTCGATCTTGATTTTGGTACAAACTTTTAATCTCGATGACCATACAATATTATAATCCGGCGTTGGATAATTCACGAACTAAAATTTTACGTGTAAGTAATGTAAACAAACGGTAATTTACTTTTCAATCGTAGATATCTGTAATAAAAATCTGTTTACTGAATCAATAGATTAATAATAATTAATCCTGATTGAAACAATCAATTAGATAACGCATTTTATAAAAACGAATATGTATCGACAACTTATGTGCAGTTACCATTGGTCTCGTGAACATGAAGCTTTTGGTTGTATTAGCAGCTTTGGTGGCGTGTTAGTACTTACCTTTTAATTTTTATATTACATTCTGGAAGGAGGAAGGAATTATACAGCTTGATTCTTTTATCACCAGCCAACAAAATATTATGGTAATCATTTAAATTCTAGTGTGCGCCAGCCACGCCCTGCCCACCGTCCCAGGAGACAACAGTCACTATGTGGAGGGAGAGAGCCGCTACATCTGGATGCCTGATGGTGAAGGAAAACCTGTTCTGGTCGACCTCCACGAGCCAGTCGATGAAGCGCTGCTGAACTCTAGGAACGGAGCCAACAACGCATACTGGCTTTTCACCAGGTAAATTTCATCATCATCATCAGCCTAGAGACATATCATCAGGTAAATTTCATAAGTCCATAAAATAATTTTCCTGCTTCATCGATAGCTTTAAGTTTGTTTTTTTGTTTTATACTGAAAAAAATACTCTCACTTCATAAAAATACGTTCACTGCTAACGCGGTAAATGTTGACCGACGCAACCCTAGCGGAGGGTTTGCCGTTAAAAGGTTTCAGCCGGCAGTCAAAGACTAAAGTATCTAAGAAAGATGATTGTTGTGTACTCTGGTACTATAATGTTTATTATCGTTACGAAATCTTTAGTATAACATACCTACATTTTATAATACAACATTGTAGTATGTATTTCATTCACATTTTTATAATACCAGACCATAGGGTTCTGTTTATGGTAGAGATTCACTGCTAATTAAATCTTTTAAAATTAACTTTCAGGAGTAACCCCAACAACGCTCAAGTCATTGTTAATGGCAATGCAAACACAATCTGGAGCTCCAATTACAGCGGTGCTCGGCCTTTGAAAGTCATCGTTCACGGATGGAACAACAATGGAAATACTGCCATGAACCCACTCATTACATCTGCCTTCCTTGCTGTAATGGACTGCAACGTCATCGTAGTAGACTGGCGTGCTCTTGCTAACTCCGCCTACAACACTGCTGCCGCTGGTGTCCCCAGTGTAGGCCAGCACCTCGGCAACTTCGTCAATTGGCTAATCAACACAGCCGGTGGTAACTGGAACCAAGTTCACTTCGTAGGATTCAGTTTGGGTGCTCACGTAGTCGGAAATGCTGGACGTCAAGTTAGTGGCCGTGCTGCACGTATTACTGGTATGTTATTTAATATTTCATTTTAATAATCATTTAATCCGTCATTGAAATCATCATTTAATACAATTTACATTTTCGTTATAGGTTTGGACCCCGCTGGCCCTGGTTGGAGTAACAATGGCAACGCTTTGAACAGCAACGCTGGTCAATATGTTGAGGCTATCCACACTGATGGTCACCTTCTTGGTATCTTCAACCCTGTTGCTAACGCTGACTTCTACCCCAATGGTGGTAAAAACCCTCAGCCTGGTTGTTGGGCAAGCACATGCTCCCACGGCCGTTCCACTGAGCTGTTCGCCTCCACCGTACGCCACAACCACTTGATCGGCAGACAGTGCCCCAACATCTGGGAGGCTGAACTTGGAACCTGCAGTGGAGCTTCCTTACACATGGGTAACTCCGTGGTATCCAAGCGCGGGTAAGTTTTAAAGTATTTTAGCATTAAACTCTTATTATAACAAATTATTTTAACACACTTACTAGTCCCTAAGTTATACGTTGGCATTGAAAATATTCTAAGAGGTTCATGTTAATAATACATATGACGTTGCCTCTGATAGACAAAGTCCTTTAATAAATGAAGATAAACACATGTTTTCCATGTTACTCCAAATATTCCAAAGCGAGAGGTCTTCACAATGTATACTCGCTGCTAAAGTTAAAGACTGATTTATTTTGTATTTTACCATTAAACAATATTTTTAGTGTAGTTTCAGTATCTGGCTTGTAATCTGAATATCAATTTTAATTGTTTTTTGTCTTTCTTTGCAGAAATGGTCTCTTCGCACTCAGAACTGGATCAGCTTGGCCTTTCTAAACAATCAAGTCTACCAGAATAATGATATTACAATTTTCAATAAGAATCTGAATAATTAAAATTATTAAATTGCACTTAATTTACTTTACTCGTTTTTATTTGTCCTGAAATTTATTTTCGCTTCCGCTTCCTTTAGCTTCCGCCCGCGACTCCGTCCGCGCGTCCGGTCGTCGCGTGGATGTTTTATTTCTCCATTTTGAGTAACTTTGACAATGACATTTTATAAATATCTATTGGACCCAAATACGGCTAGGCCCATAATAATTAAGATGATCCCTCTATTGAGCTACTGCTGTTGAGCTCGTGTTCTATTAATTAATAAGTATTTTTTCAATATGAGTTTAATAACTAACCTACTTTACCTTATAACCTAATTACTATACCTATGTTTCCAAAGATAAACAAAAAGAAAATAAAATACCAACCTAAATAAACCAATTTTGTTTAACCATTACAAAAGTATTTACAAATAACTGATTGGAACACTCTTAGAAATGACATCAAATCCAGTAATCAAAAAGGTCGCGCTGAAAAGCACGGCTTAAAATTACTCGCATACAATATTAATTCCAATAAGAACGACCGCTCGCCACACTGCACACTGCAAAATTCAGAAATTATATGCATCGCGAGGTTTTTTTTTCTCATCAAAAATCCCGAGAGGACTACTCGTAGTTCAGCACGCTAAGGCTGTTGACTACTTAACCGGACTATCCCTAGGGTGGCCACTAACCAGAAGTTAAGGCCCCCAGCCAGGGCAAATAAAGATAATTTTATAATCCTGCAAGATGGTGATGGGATCATCGGGTTAAATAAATGATAAATGATATTTATTTCTGTAAATGGGTTATAAAATAACACTTTTACACGTCAATATTTCAAATAGCTAGATGAGGCCGGCATTTCCTATCCGACTACTCTGAGAAGAAATGCCGAAACAAACTCAGAGGTCATAGTCTCTTTTAAAGTCCAGACAATATAATAGAGGATAATGTGAGAGAACCGTACAAGTTGTATTCTGTAGTGGTCTTTAGAAGAAAGGACCACAACAGTATGAGCGGACTTGGTCAGATGGCAACACGCATGTCTCAGTTTACAATCAGCTCAGCTAACGGCTGTTGCTGAATGATCCGACGGCGAACGCGGGAGATTTGCGAGGAGACGTATCGGGCATCGCGTGGCGCGGAACGCCGTCCTTATATGGTCCTTATATAGGAGTCGGAGAGGCGTGGCGTCGTGCAGCCCGCATGTGCCGCAAACGGTTCAAGCCAAATCCGATTTTCAGCGCTACAGATTACGGCGCTGAATCCACTGCGGGCCGCGACAGAACAACGTCTATGGATAAAACTGAAATATTTAGATATTTTTCTACGTATTTTTCCAAGATAAAAAGATTCCCATTTTATGCCCAGGATAATAAGGTATAATTATACCAAGTTTCATTGAAATCGAACCGTTAGATTTCACGTGTTGCCTGAACATACAGACAGACAGACAAAATTTTTTTTATCACATATTTGGGTTTGGTATCGATCCAGTAACACCCCCTGCTATTTATTTTTTCAATATTTTCAATGTACAGAATTGACCCTTCTACAGATGATCACCATAAGACAGTACACATATGTACATACATAACTTCACGCCTCTCTCCCATGGGGGTAGGCAGAGACAATGGACTGCCAATAGAAGTATTTTCATTCTTATTTTCAATTACATGTATTTCCGTGTAAAACAGCAAGAATGCTGAATTAACTGTACGAATTGTACAGACAACAAATAATATTTATTAATAGAATTTGTAAAAATAACGAAATTACCTATAAGTCTAACCAGAGAACGGTATCTTACGGAGTACCGCAGGGAAGTGTGTTCGGCCCGACTTTGTTACCCGACTGCGCCAGAAGGAGGGTTATGTTTTTTATTATTTACATTAATGATTTCCCGATGTTAACAAAATATCCCATGACAATGTTTGCAGATGACAGTACCCTACTTTTTAATAGTGACGACTTACATTCACTGGAGGCAGATATTAACTCTAACATTGATTCGGTTGTTAATTGGCTAATAAATAATAATCTAGTTATAAATTTAGACAAAACAGTAATAATGAAATTTCAGCAACGACTAAATCAAAATTTAAATATTAAATACAAAGACAAAATTATTAATGAGACTAATGTTACAAAGTTTTTAGGACTAAATATAGAAAATACGCTAAAATAATACTCTAATGCTCTGCATATTGCTAACTAAAACGGCAAACCGATAAACAGTATTAATGGCGTATCATGGGTTAGTAGCGTCACCGTTGAGGTACGGAATTATGATTTGGGGAAATGCAACGGGTAAAGAAATGGTGTCCAAGTGCCAAAAAAGGTGCATTAGAGCTATCTGCAATCTAAAATCTACCGACAGTTGCTACATGTAATTTATTTTTTTTTTAATATTAGCAATGCCCTCACTATACATTTACGAAACAAGTATGTATGTAAAAAATATTTTAATTAGATACATGTTACAATATCTAAATCTACATTTTATAAAAACAGTATTTTTGCAATGGGTCCAAAAATTTATAATAAGAACTGAACAGAATATCCGTATTTTTAAACGTAGATTAAGTTCATTTTTAATAGATAGGTAAGGCATATTACTCAATTGAGATATTTCTAAATGATAAAATAGAAACACTATAATTTTTGATATTGATATGATATTTGCTTTTAATAAATTCTTTTTACTTTTTATTTCTAGTGTGCAAGGTTGTTCAGAATAATTAAAAATTCAACATCGATAATTACACAGAATACTGGCGGCGTGCGAGTGAGGTTACTAGAGACACCAAAGACCGAATTCCCATTTCTCATCCCCAAATACTCAATCCCTAAAAGGTCGGCAACGCACTTGTAACTACTGTTGCGAGTATTCATACGGGCGGCGCCAATTGCTAACTATAAAGTGATTCGCTGTTTGCTGTCATATGCGATTAAAAATAAAGATATTACATAATAGTTATAATTGTATTACAATCCACATTGATCAGAAGACAAATGTAAGAATAAGATAAAGGACGAGGAAAATTTATTGTATTTATCATAATTAAACAACAATTAACCTTTTAAATCTGAAACTCGTAAGACATTTTATCAGACCAACGGAAAATACATATTACTTTAAAGATAACAAGTAATAGCAAGTAAAACAAAGCGGTTATCGTGATTGATTAATAATTTATTGAATAAAAAAGTGAATTTAAAAAACTAAAAGAAAGCCAGCCGTATGTGCCCTCACTAAGTCTTCATAATTTTTAGAACGGGTCTAGAATTTCATATTCATTTCCATATTATAAAGAAACGCAGTCGGGTTTTTTAGATTTCTTAATTATTTTTAGCCCAAAAAGCTGTTCTGGCTGAGTCGAATCCATCTAACAATTCTTCTTCTGCCCGGAATGGAATATGAGTCAATATTAAGGAATAATAATGCGCCTCTGGATCTGAGGCTAACGTAAAGTAACGTGTTCGTGTTATGGCTGGACGTGTTCTTTTTCTCATTCTTCCCAGATTGTCAAGTATAACATTACTTGAACTAACAGGCACATCCTCGATGTGAGATTCATATGCGTCAATATCTTGCTGATCTTCATCAACAAACACTTTAGAAGAAACAACATCGTACCAGATTACGAACTCACCTAGACTGAGATGCTCAAGAGATAGGCCTCTATCTCTGAACATATTGTGTCAAACAAGTTTTTGTATGGTTCAGAATTTTCAGAATCAATCCTCAGCATTCGATAACGTTGTTCTGGTAAGCAAGTGTTCACGAATACGCATTAAACGAACCGCATGGTTGAAGATCAATATTGGCACCCCATAGTTTTAGCAAACGATAATTATAGCAATTAGTCATAGTTTCTGATTCGTTTCTTTTCAAAATATAAAATCTCCCACCATTTCTGTTTGCTTGGTCGTCATCTAGGACTTCGGTTTTGTCCGATATCGGTCTAGGAAAGCCGAATCTGCAAATATTTTGGTTATTTTTGTAGCAACTTTGTGTATGTCTATGTGATTGTAATTGGACAACTAAATCGTGCAGTTCAGGCTCGTCGTCTGTGTCTGGTATCTCGCAGGTTACTACCTGCTCCAGTAACCGCTTTCTTTCTGTAGTATCAAAACCGCACCATATAACCATATGAATATGAGAACTTAATTTTAGCTGAAATTCTACCCGCCACCAAAAATCAATGATTTTTTTCCCTGAAATTGGATTATTTCCTTTTTGTAATCTTGCAAAAACGCATTATAAAATGTCTAGATAAAGTTACTGGATACGCTTCTACAAGGCGCCGTTCTTCTGAAAAGATTAGGTCTTCAATGGGATAATTGGTGCGATCATCAGCAAGAGCATTTACCATATCGGGCCAGTTTAAATCATTGCACGATAATGTTAAGTACCAGTGAGGGGGCCAAAATTTTTCACCATTGCGAGAAGATCTGTGTATGATTTGTGCCAAAAAGCAGACGTACCGCGAATATTACACATTAGCAGATTAACATTTTGTATGACATCTGTTGGCTCTGCTCCGTCCTGGCGTAAGCGCGCACATACTGATACATTTTGTTGCGCTTTGCACAACTCAACAACAGACAGAGCATAAAATAAGTACTCATTATTTTGGAATCTTTTGTCGCTGCTCATAACACGCGTTTGATAGTAATCACGTGTTATAGGAAATGGTCTTTCTTCCCGAAATCCATTATGACCATTTGGAAACAACTTTACCCATGCAAGTTCTTCTGCTCTCTGTTCTCTGAAAATATTTATAGGTGGTGCAGTTTTCCGTTTCAACTCGTATAATATAGGAATAGATATTCCATCCACGTTAATATTGGAAACAACTTCTGTCAAGACTGGTATATTAATGTCAATGTTCTCTGCAATTGAGATTTTCTATATTGTCTTGCTCATTTTGCAATGATATTATTTGCATCCACTCTCCTTTACAAACATTTAATTGGCAGACAATATCCCAACGTGTGGGAAGCTGAGCTTGGAACATGTAACGGAGCTTCCTTACATATGGGTAACCCATTTTTGAACAACCATGGGTAAGTAACAATCATCAACATATTATTATGAATGTTTAAGCACTGTTTCCAAAAGCGTATATTATTATTATGTACTTTTTTTACCTTATACATTCCGTTGAGTATGCGGACGCAAATTGCAGAACTTGATTCCCCCTAGTTCTTTCCATCATCGGACCATAAGACAATCGATGTGGAAGTGCTACCGCTTCATGGTAGATATCCCGCCACCACCCACGAAGCCAAACTTCCTTGTGCGAACTGCTAAGGAGTGGAATTCTTTGCCGGAGTTTGTGTTTCCTGTTGGAGATAGCCTGGGTGTCTTCAAGGCCTGAGTGAATAGGTTGCTTATGGGCAGACGTGCTGCATCGTAGGCTGCATCATTACTTATCTTCAGGCGAGATAGCGGCCAAACGTAGACCCTTCAAATATTAATTTCAAACGAGCAGACGGATCACTTGATGATAAGCAATCAGCGCTGATTATGGATAATATCCGTAATATCGGAGGCGTTACAAATACCGTACAGGTCTTTGAGGGGGGAGTCCATCAATGACCCCTTTTTAACCCCCGACGCAAAAAGAGGGGTGTTATAAGTTTGACGTGTCTGTCTGTCTGTCTGTCTGTGGCATCATAACTCCCGAACGGATGCAGTGATTTCAATTTAGTTTTTTTCGTATGAAAGGGGACTTATGTGCGAGTGCTCTTAGACATGTTTGATGAAAATCGGTTGAGCCATTTTAAAGTTATGGGCGGTGAAAGAGGGGAGATTAGTCGAAGGTCTGCAAATATACTGGGATGGGGTCTCAAATTAAACCGCACTGAAAGAAGATATTGAAAGATATTATTTTTTCGTATTAACAAAAATAAAAAATTAAATTAAATAACAAAAATATATATTTTTTTAATTTAACGTTTTATTATAAACAAAAAATCTTGCACCAATGTAATCTTTAGCCTACTTATAGAAACAAAAAGTAGTAATTAATAAGTCAAAAAAAAAAGCGAACGAGCTTGACCTTAGACGTAATCTTTACCTTAACAAGAATCGAAATTATAGTAAGTATATGTAATATACTAAGCCTAACTTAACCTAACCTACCTATAAAAAGTATAAAATAAAAAATTAAATTAAAAAATAAAAAACCCCCGACACAAAATCTTAATTTCCCTTTAAAAAATAAAAAATAATAAAAGAAACTTAATCTTAAAGTACCTAAGAATGTACTAATAATTCTAAAAAAAATACGTCGAGTTGGGGGACCGCTCCTAACCGCACACTGCCTGCGCATGAATACGGACTGCACACCGCCGCCCGCGCCGCTATATTTTTACCGACTTCACAAAAAGGAGGAGGTACTATGTTCGGCTGTTTGTATGTTTTTTTTTTGTATGTTTGTTCATCGTATACTCCGTCAATTGTCGACGGATTTCCAAAATTCTTATTTTGTTCGAAAGTAGATAGTTCTGAGGTGGTCCCATTGTCACCAAGTTAGGATCTGATGATGGGATCTTAGAGAAATCGAGGGAACTCCTCAAATATTATGGGGAACTATATAGTGATTTTGGTATATTCATCTAGAATTTAAGCATTTACAGTCAAAAAGTAACCTTTGAAGAGGTGGAACTGATGAAGAAGACCAGAAATGGCCAATGGAACTTCATACTCACATAGAAATCACAATAAAGTTAATTAAGTGACTGTGACAATACAAATAAATACAGTAGTTATTGAGATAGAGAATTTTAACCGACTTTTTTAGTTGCGATACTGAGTATCGCAACTAAAAAGTGTGAATTAAAATACTTAACAAACAAATAATACCGAGAAACACCGACTTCCGAAATTAAAGTTATTTTTAACTTTTTTAGTGAATTCGGTTTATTTTTTTGTAAAAAGTATGTTATCTGCGTTATAGTTAAGTACTTAAACATCAATTTACTTTAATGTTAACACCAATAATGTGATACTTATGAACAAATCGTAGATAAGTAAGAAATAATTAGGAGCGGTCCCCCAACGCGACGTAATTTTTTTTAGAATTATTAGTACATTCTTAGGTACTTTAAGATTAAGTTTCTTTTATTATTTTTTACTTTTTAAAGGGAAATTAAGATTTTGTGTCGGGGGTTTTTAAATTTTTCATTTAATTATATTAGGGTACATCCACATCTGCATGCACCACCTGCAGCTTGTAAACTATGCGCGATTGACGTTTGAATATAAAAACTGTAAGCGTACCAAATATTCACTATAGCATACTAAAAAAGTTATCTACATACGCGTTATCAAATTTAATTCCTATTAAAAAAAATATTAATTTTGCTGTAACTTACTTTTATTTCCAGGACTGGTCTTTACGCTCTGAGAACCGGATCAAGTGCTCCTTTTTAAACTACAAATCCGACGTGAATGAAAATAATGTCAATATGATAGTAGTCAATTAAAGAAATATTTGAATCAAAGATTTTTATTTTTATTTCATAAAAATTGTACCTAGTGTGGCCAAGAGTCGTATTATGGGTATTCACATTAAAAAAGTACAGAATTCTGTCAGATTTATCTACTAGAAAATGCTGCTACCTTCACTTAATCCCCTTTCCTGGAAGCTACATATATGTAAGGTGCTAAATATAGGGGCCTGACAAGAAGGCTTTACTGCAGGACTACGGTCAGTCCTCCAGTAAAGCGTGGTAGTCAATTTTAATTATATTTGACTTTCAAAGTTCCTTTTTAAGGTCTTATTGAATTTGAATTAATATAACAGGTATATTAGTATGAGGACTATAAACTGTAAATAATAGTTACTGTTGTAACGGCTTACCTTTTACCGGGGCTCTGCGCTCCGGCTCGAAAAACAGGAGTAGGAACAGGGTGTTTTAGTCAGTAAGAGTCTGACACCCTCTCGTCTCGCCCAGCGCGACTAAAGTAAAATTGATACCAGCGCATTATGTTATACTAGAAGTAAAGATAAATTAACGATAACAAATTTTCTAGTGAATCTAAGATCAAGAAAAGTAGATCATTATTATATTGTTGCCATAGTTTTGAATATTGTTATTTCGTCAAACATAATTTTCATGAATAAATAGACAGACTGTACGTAGTGAAATGAAAAATGTTTCAGGTAATGACAACATATGTGTCTTTTAGATTTTTAAATGGTGAACTTTTTTGACAGAACTAATAAAACAAAATATACGTCTATTCTACATATATTTTTTATAAAGTGTACCTTAAAAACCAATTTATTTTTATTTTTTTACTTCTATTTAATGCTATCGCGAATAGAGTTTGAATGCTTGTTACATTTACACTGTTAATCACAATAGTTAACAATTGAATGCTAATTTCAGTATACATTAAATAGTGACCTATACTAATTTCAAATAGCAATATGTCATTATTTAGCCGTCATGATGCTGGCAAGTAATATATTACCTACAATATACGTAGTAACGCAACAATATTCAAAGCTAATTAAGCAAATTTAGGAATTCAATAATAAAAAATTACATAATAATTTAATTATGAAATTAAATAATAAACTCAAACTAAACCCAATTTTCACAGAAGTCATCACATTTTCCTAGCCAAAACACGAATGTGTAAATAAGATACCTACAAATGATACGGTACACCTGCATAAGGAAAATTTGTAAAAAAATATTTATGAATTAAAATTTTATCATAATCAAATAAAATCGAATCTGTAAATCAAAAACATCATATAGACATGCGACAGATGTTTGAAAGATAATTATTATTATCTTTCAAATTGATAGTAGAATGATTAATTACAGCAAATGAGCCAGACCATATTTTTTTATTAATCCCTATCATTATACCTAACAACCTAAATATTAATGAACTAGTGACCCGGCCCGGTTCCGCGCGGTCTCAGTGGACTAAATTTACACAAATCCTTAATTCAAATGTAGGTACACGTATTTCTCTGAATCAATATATTGATGATAAACATATATTTTTCTTACCATTTTTTGACACATTTCTATTAGCTTTAAAACATTAACACTGCCGAGCACCAAAATATAGTATATCGGTATAAAGCTTTTTTTGGAGGGGAGAAAATCATCCAATGACTTCTCCCGCCTTGGGTGAGGCGAGACGAAGTGTCAAACTCTTACTGACTAAAAACCACCCCGTTCCTACTCCTGCTTTCAGCCGGAGCCCTGTTACATTATCCGCAGCTCCGGATCGTGCAATAAAACTAATGGTACATTTTTGTACAATAATGTTACATTGTAGGTGATCGCAACTTTTGGCGTCATCATATTTTTGCGCCCATCAGCATTCTTCTTAAAAATTTAGGTACTGAAAACATTCGATAATTAATAATTAAGTATATATTCAAGTCAATCAATGAAAATATTTTAGTTAGATAAATCTAACTTATTACTTAAAATAAAACTTATTACTTATACCTTACCTCCGTATTTTAACTTAAACCAATACCACAAAATAACTTATTTACATGATTATATTACGTATAATGCATTAGATACATGATATACACACATACATTAAATATAAAAATTTTCATTATTGTCTATTTACCCCACACGTGAAGATAACATTTAGAAAGACACGTTAATCTTACAACGAAAAATTCCAAACAATCTGTACCTATATCAATTTAATCCAATTACCTATGTCCTTACAAGATAACACATTTTTATAAAAACCTTTGTAGAGCTAATTAATAGAAAAACTGAAGCATGAAGTCCATCGTTATATTGGCGGCTCTCGTAGCCTGTAAGTATATTTTGGCTTCTTATATTTTTTAAAATATTTGTTTTTTATATTAAAAATGTACCAATGTGTCAATTATCCCATTACTAAATTATTAACTGAAGTTTTAAAAACTGACCACAGAATAATTTATGTTATTATCCTAAAAACGAACCGACGCGGACGGTAAGGATTTTAACATAATTATAATATATTTAACATGCAATAAATTTCAAGTGTGCTCCGGCAATGCCATTCCCACCATCCCTGGAGACAACAGCCACTACGTGGAGGGAGTGAGTCGTTACATATGGATGCCTGATGGCGAAGGTAAACCCGTACTGGTGGACCTTGAAGAGCCAGTCAATGAGGAAGCGGCCAGGAATGGAGCAAACAACCAGTACTGGTTGTTCACTCGGTTAGTTTTCATTGCTCGTTTGGTTTTATATTCACCACAATTAGTGAAGTACATCTAATGATGGCGTAATAATTGTTAGTCTTCCCGGTATGCCTCATATACCTATTAAGGCTTACAATTGTACAATATACATTATTAGTATTGCTACACTAATAACCAGTCATTTCCATGCGTTTGGTACCGCAAATGCTGTAACAGGCTTTTATAATCAACCGGGATAATTTTCATAAATATTTTAGTACGAATCAGATTTTCACACTTCATCCACCTTACATTTTTTGACAAAAAACCATACAAAGTCCTGTAATATCATAAAAATATTGCCAACCACATTTTTCTGAATAGAAACTATTTAATTTTAATCACAACTTTATTGTAAGTAATAACCGGCTTATACAATGTTTTTTTTTTTCAGGAGTAACCCTAATAACGCCCAAGTCATTACTCATAACAACGTCAACTCTATTAGGAACTCCAACTACAATGGTAACCGACCATTGAAAGTTATCGTCCACGGGTTAAACAACAATGGAAATACTCCAATGAACCCTCTCATCACATCAGCCTTCCTAGCTGTTATGGACTGCAATGTAATTGTGGTTGACTGGCGCGGTGCAGCTAACGCTGGCTACAACACAGCCGCTAATGCAGTCCCCAGTGTGGGGCAACATCTCGGAGACTTCATCACGTGGTTAATTAGGAACGGTGGCGGTAACATGAACCAAGTGCATTTGGTTGGATTCAGCCTGGGTGCTCATGTTGTTGGTAATGCTGGACGCAGAGTCGGGGGTCAAGTATCCCGTGTCACAGGTATGGTACCATGCACACTAATCTATACTTTTATATACAGTTATAAGTACGAAACTAAGTCCATCTATTTCAATGTATGATTGAGCAATCAGATTTGTTCAAAAGATTTCTTTTATATATTATTTATATATTTTTTTATTATTCAATAGGTTTCTACTATATTTCATTCAAGTGTTTTCGAAGTAAATTATTAGGATTACACATTATATTTATATTTATTTAAGGTCTCCGTTACCGAAAGCGGTAAGGAGGACTAAATATATTTGCTGTGGAAAATAAATAGATAATTTTTATTCCATAAATTATCTGTTCTGAAGTTCATACAGTGAAACAATCATAATTTAATTATAACTCTAATAGACTGAAGGAATTTAAGTTTTGTAACATTTGTTGAACAATAAACCTTAAAAAAGAAAACTAGTCTGTTACCGTCTCCTGCCAAACATTTTTTTTCTCACACCAAGACGAAACTTCTAATTTACTTTTTTTATTTTAGGTCTCGACCCTGCTGGCCCTGGTTGGCATAACAACGGAAACGCATTAAACCGTAATTCTGGTCATTACGTTGAAGCTATCCACACTGATGGTCATATCCTTGGTATCCACCACGCAATTGGTAACGCTGACTTCTACCCCAATGGTGGCAAAAACCCTCAGCCTGGTTGTTGGGTAAGCACATGCTCCCACGGTCGTGCGACTGAGCTGTTCGCCTCCACCGTACGCCACAACCACTTGATCGGCAGACAGTGCCCCAACATCTGGGAGGCTGAACTTGGAACCTGCAGTGGAGCTTCCTTCCATATGGGTAACTCCGTTATTTCCAAACGCGGGTACGTTTTATCAATTAATTTCTTTAATGATTTTATTCAAAACTAGCAAACGCGGCGAACTCCGTTTCGCCACAAATTATTTTAGCTTCATATGTAAAAATTTACGTCAAACTATATTTCTATTCTACTAGTTGACGAGCGCTAAATGGCATCTGGCTATATATTTGGCTGTATATTCAATTAATATTTGTTACAAACCTTTTACTTTTATTTATGATTCATCATTCACATGAAAACAATTTTTAATTGGATATAAGGCAAACGAGCAGACACCCGTCTTCTGATGGTAAGCGATTAGCGCCGCCCATGGACACCACAATTTCTATGCTTTTTATAATAACATCACACATTATTATTAACTCATTTAATGTTTCACAGGAACGGTCTTTTCGCCCTAAGAACTGGATCAAGCTGGCCTTTCTAATCACCACCACGGAATACAAAAAGCTTAAATGATGGTTTTAATTTTCAAGCAAACCGAAGCATTCAAATAAAGTTACTAAATATATTAAATTTTGTTGATTATAACTGCTTTTCATTTTCTTTTTTCTAAGCATATGAAGTCAGTTAATGGGTATGTACCTACTCAATAAGGTAAAACGTAATGTATGTAGGTAAATGTGTTTGAGGGGGTAAAATCATCAAATGACTGCCCCCGCCTTGGGTGAGGCGAGAGGGAGTATCAAACTCTTACTTAATAAAAATCACCCTGTTCCTACTCTTGCTCTTTGAACCGAATATTTAGACAACTAAGTTTGGCACCTACAGTGTCGCAAACTACAATGTGGGAAATAGCATTTTTACCAAAATAGGATAGAGAAATATTATATTTTTGATCGCAAAAAGACTACTTCATTCAAAGCCTCTCAGGTTTTTGCCACTTGAGTTTTTTTAATGAAATGCCACCATTTCATGAAATGAGCAAATATACGATAAGGCATTCCCGGCAAACCCCGTCTATATACACGGTGTAACAAATAGGAGGTATACATATCAAGTGCACGGTTTCTAGATAACATACATACATACATATCGTCACGCCTTTGATCCCCGAAGGGGTAGGCAGAAGTGCACATTATGGCACGTAATGCCACTTGTACACCCACATTTCACAATTTATATTGTAAGTCCCATGTAATAGGTGGTGAGCCTATTGCCATATACCGGGCACATTTCCAGGGGCCTTAGTCTGCTATTACAATTGTATCAGAATGATCGATCACTGAGCAGTGCGGGAGGGATGGAGCTATGTAGGTTGTATAGCTCCGTCCCTCTCGCACTGCTCAGTGATCGATCATTCTGACACAATTGTAATAGCAGACTAAGGCCCCAGACTCCGTGCTACTACTGAGAAATTTTCGAAAAACCGAAAAAAGCCCAGTAATGCTTCGCCCGACCCGGGAATCGAACCCGAGACCAAGGGGTCTCGGGTTCGATTCCCGGGTCAGGGCCCGCAAGCGCGACTGCCGGGCAAGGGCCCGGCAGTCGCACTTGCAACAACTCGGCCAACGAGGTAGCATACATAACAAACGATAAGGGAAGGGTTTTTTAAACTCATGTTTTCATGGAATGTAGTTATGATTTTTTCCAATACATAAAATTCCAGAAACCGAACATCAAAATTAGGTAGATACTGGTACTAGGCGATCAGATTTACAGAAGAAATGTTTCGTAATATTAGCGAGTGACCCCTGTAGTGTTGTGATACGTTTGTATGATTTAAAATCAAGAACCAACCACCTATTTTGTTACACGTTGTATATTACGATAACAGCATGTACGAGGTTACAGGGCGTGCTTCAGCAAAAAATATATTTTTTTTTATTTCATTTTAGAAATTAGAAAAGTCCAAATAATCGATTCAGTTAAAAAGTTGGCAACAACTTTAGAAAGCTTAACATCATCATAAGGCTCTAAAATATGCGAACCCGCCGTTGTAGCATTTACTGATGCTAAGTAACTAAGTCTGTCTAAGTCTGAGTGACAAGGCGTGAAAAGCATTGGATGCTTTCCCTCTCAAAAAAAAAAAAAGAAAAAGTGGGCCAACAATTTTTTATCGATATATTATACCTTATGCGCTGTAACAAGGTGCGGCTGACAGATGCCTGTATGACGTTGACGTCTCTCTTTAGGGATGGACATTAGAAAAATCTTTTTTTATCGCTATCGATACTCGCAGCATACATTTAATTCTCTTTAATTTTTTTATTAAATGTGTGTGTTATTTAGTTGTGCAGTCTAACTACGTGTATATACTTGTCAAAATAAATATTTTATGACCGAGCCCTGAGGTGTTTCAGTTTCAGTTTTACAGAACCGTGAAGAAAACAAGGGTTACAATATTTATTTGTATATGTTAGATTAAGTACCACCACACATTATCAATGGCGCCGGAAATGTCTAGAAAAATACCTACTACATATTTCTGCTCAGATAATGTCACTGTGGTTTGGGCAGAGAGAGCCGCGTCTACAGTAGATTTACCCACATAATTAAAGGTTTTTTAAGAATGATAATTGAACGACGCACGATTTTCGTTTTTTATTCTAAAAAACATCGACTATATCCATCGTAGCCGTACATCCCATCACTAAACACGACTATGGCTTTACGTTTCATTTCATTCGATTTTAATTAAATACTAGAACATTCCGGTTGGTTTTAATCTAATTAACTACGCTTCCGAATGATTTAACATAATACGAATGTGATACAGCTAAAATATTAGGGCATAATTTTTAAATCGCAGCAACTTTCAAGAGTGATACGATACGTTACTGAATCTGTCAGCCGCACCTTGTTACAGCGCATAAGGTATAATACGTGATGCAAAAACTTGGGACCCCATTTGACGAAAATTGAGCATAAAATTTGGTACACTTATAGTTTATGTGTAGGAGAAGTTGCGAACGCTAATATTTTTCAAAAAAATGCTTATAAAGTACATTAAATCAATAAATAAAACATTACACACACTACCATGCATAGTATCTGATCGTATTTGACAAAACGTCAAAATCGACAGACATTGCGATGATATTCTCACGTCTCATATGAATAGAGTTTTCTTGTTCATGATGCGCCGGAATATATTAATTTGAATTTTACAAAACTAATAGCAATTCGTTAAATAAAAATTATCCTTGAACGTATGTTAAGTGGTATTGTAAATTAAATCGTATATGGTCGAATTTCGACCACTAGGCGACCACTAGTATTATTTTATATGCCAAGGCACGCTATGTCACTGGATTAATTATACCTAAAACACATAAATTAATCACTTACTAAAACAGATTAATTAATCAAACAAAAATGATAACATTTGTATAAAAACCCCTGTGGGCTTGAAAGGGAAAACCCAATATGAAGACAATCGTCGTAATAGCGGCTCTCGTAGCTTGTAAGTATACATTTTATTTTAAAATTGTTGTGTTTGTAAAAACCTAACTTATTGTTTCATTGTTATACTTGATCAAGAATTTGATAAAAACATATTTTTAACAAATTCTTGATCAAGTATGTATTTATGTGTGTTTCTTACTAGTACAATATACCTACCAATAGGTTCATTAATTACTAGAAACATTATCCTTATAATGTACATACTAATGTGTAGTGAATTAATGTTGAAGAATACCAAAAAAAATTTTTCCCATCCCCAAATTTCGAAGAGAGATTAAATACAATAACAAAATACGTTTGTTTTATAAATAGCGAAAAACTAATAAAACAAGTAAAAAAGAAAAATTACTTTTCATAATTATGTACCTACTCCATAATTACATTCACCATATACAAGAAAAACTACTAAAAAAGGTACAATATACAAAAATATAAAGATTTTTGCTTGTAATAGTAACAAAATACTTAAATCTAATATATAAAATTCTCGTGTCACAGTTTTCGTTGCCATACTCCTCCGAAATGGCTTGACCGATTTTGATGATTTTTGTGCTTATCCGGTATCTATGAGAATCGGCCAACATCTATTTTTCATTCCCCTAAATGTTAGGGGTAGGACAACCCTATTTTTTTTTAATTTTCCGCGGACGAAGTCGCGGGCAGAAGCTAATATCTATACATTGATTTTTTCTACATCAATTGACGTTACACTTTTAATAATTATAATTTTACGAATCTCTCTTAAAATCAAACTTCTTTTAAGTGTGCTCCAGCAATGCCATTCCCAATATTCCAAGGGACAACAGCCACTACGTGGAGGGGGTGACCCGCTATGTGTGGATGTCGAATGGCAACGGTTATTCCGAACTCGTGGACCTTGAAGAGCCAGTAGACGAGGAACTACTGGAAGCGACTAGGAATGGAGCCAACAATCAATACTGGCTTTACACTAGGTAATACTTTACTCAGTGATCATTTATTCCAAAAATTTAATCTTTTTTATAATGTATGTAAACGTTTAAATATTTGTTTTAGTCGTAATCCAACGAACCCGCAAGTTATTGTTCATGGTAACGCTAACTCAATTTGGGCCTCAAACTACAATGGTGCACGACCACTGAATGTTATCGTTCATGGATGGAAAAATAACGGAAATACACCCATGAACCCACAAATCACTTCTGCTTTCCTAGCGGTCCAAGATTGCAACGTCATCGTTGTAGACTGGCGTGCCCTTGCTGATAGTGCATACACCACTGCTGCTGCTGGGGTGCCCAATGTAGGAGTGCACCTCGGAAACTTTGTCACCTGGCTCATCAACACAGCCGGTGGTAACTGGAATCAGGTCCACTTTGTTGGATTCAGTTTGGGAGCTCACGTTGTCGGAAACGCTGGACGACAGACAGGCAATCGTCCTGCCCGTATAACGGGTAAGTGTATTTTTTTTAGGAACACAATGTCTCGTATACACAGGTCGAACAAACTACATATTACGGGAATTTTTGATTGGAATTTGGTATTTTGTTTTACGTTTCACAATAGACTCACATCTTATTACAATGACACTAATAAGTAATTGGTTTTTGTACCGTTCTTTTCAACTAAATAAATAGTCGACAGTGTGTGTGGTGTAAGTGCACACGTGCCTATACCCATTGAAAACTTAACAAACATGATATTAAATCGCGTATTGTAATTGTTTATAACTGTAATGTTACAGGATTGGATCCTGCTGGATTACTATGGCATTCTAACGCCAATAGATTAAGCCCGAGCAACGGTCAATACGTGGAGGCTATCCACACCGATGGCGACGTCCTAGGTATTATGAACCCAAGTGGTAATGCTGACTTCTATCCTAATGGTGGTAAACACTGGCAGCCAGGCTGTGCTAACCAAGCCAATGACTGTTCTCACGGTCGTGCGACGGAGCTCTTCGCGGCCACTGTTCGACACAACCATTTGATTGGAAGACAATGTCCTAACATTTGGGAAGCTGAGCTCGGCACTTGTAATGGAGCTAGTTTGCATATGGGCAACAGTATTTTTACCAAACGAGGGTAAGTAATCGTTTTGTTTGAATAAAAAATAAACATATTTAATTAAGCGAAAGCTTCTCCTCCATGTTATTAAAAAACATAAATCAAGAATTGTGGGATAAAACTATATATAGTCTTCCTTATTGGTCTTATAGCTAGAAGTAGTGACCCTAGGCCGAAATGACGATGATGATGATGGCATGATAACTAAATACATAGAAGTAAAGTAACATAAATAATAAAGCTTTTGATATCACTTTAAAAATTTACTTATAGCAAATGTTTGCTTAATTGGTACAATGGCGCAGCAATTATATCTCCAATATACAGTGTGTTTGTAACTTCTTACTACATCGTACTTTATCTTCCCTCTGATCATTTTAATCTGCAAAACTGACCAAATACGATTCGATTGGTAACAAAAGGTTTAAGTACCTACTGAAAGAACTTTTTTTATATTTGTTTTGCTATTATAAAGGCACAAAATGTGTACTGTACTCACATGCCAATTTAGAGAATTTCAAAACTACTCAACTTATAGGTATACATATTTTATAATTTGCAGAAACGGTCTCTACGCTCTGAGAACTGGATCAACGTTTCCATTTTAAATGGCATGATTGTACAAGGAAAGCGGACAATGGACAACAAGCACACACAGACTTAATATTGAAATAAAATTTTATCTTTTAACTAAGATTTTTATTTGATCGTGATTAATTACCCGTCCCATAAGAGAGCTTTTGGGCTTCTGTCACGGTTGCCAGAGGCATCATGACCGTTTCGCCAATAATGTGAAAAATTGTTATCGCTGACTGAGGAGTCCACTCTCCCCATAAAGGATGACGCAATACATAATTTTACAACTACTTAAATTCAATATTTTTATCGAAATATCAAAATCTATACTTTTTTCTATATATTTTACTGTATTAAAAATAGCCAACTATTCCGCTTATCTACTATAATGACATTAACTATTGTGTCAAGCAACGAAATAAACTTATAATAATATTGTTTTTGTTATATTTAGTAAAATAATGTAAAAACACTCCTTCTGAATATAGCATACACGAAAAAAAGACATAAGCGAAATCGGTCGCCCTAAGCCCTTAGGCCTGATGCTGTACCCAAGGAAAATTAAGATTTATTGTAATACAACTAGAGAAGATAGTGCCTACCATTAATATTCAGGCATCAACTAGTAATTTGTCACATTCCGTAATTGATACTCATAAGGCTGTTTACACATTACACCGCACCTGCAGCGACAAAAACGAAATTTATCTTAGCAATACCGATAACAATTGTCGATTTTTTGCAAGCTGATACCTCAACTTATAAAAATCTTTTCTAATTTTGGCAACATATTACATAAATAAAATGTTTTAATTACGTATTTATCGTACATGACGATTATGGACAACTCAAAAAATAAGATTCGTGAAATCTAATTAGAACAAAAAAGACACGTATCATCACGCCTTTTAATCCTCGAAGGCGAAGTAGACAGAATACCCCATTTTTCCCCCATTGTCCCATGGTGTTAATTCGCATATAATAGTGTTTGAGCTCGTTAGTTAACATGACTGTTTCGCAGAAGAAAGTGACGGCATCCCAGTCCTTCTCACTTCGCACTATAACTCGAACCAGAGCCGATGGCGAGAAGTCGCCATAGCCGATTAAATCCCTGAAGACACGGCGGTGCATAGCCTATGCAGGGCACACTGCCACCGTATGCTCCACCTTGTCCTCCGGGCGGTCCTTGTAGTTTTGTAAAAGCCTAAAATGGCATGTAAGTATTAAATAAGTACGTCTTTCACAAAAGGTCAAAAGGATACTTTTTATACACAGTGCTGTCATAATATCATAATCGATATGCTTACAAATGCGTCGAATTTGTTACACCATTCTTTCATTCGTGTACCTCCATTAATGTATCAAAGAGATAATAATCTTATTCACTTGATTTAGCTATGTCACGTAATGTTATTATTTTTATCATAAAAATTATCTCACGTCAGTGATAACACATGTGATAATCACAATGAAATTACTACCAATCCTCACATCGATGGAATACCTATCTATGTTTTTGCGTGTCAAGTTTAACCTGAATGTTTGTATGTTTGTCCGCGATTATCTCACGATTGACTGGACCGATTTTGTTGCAGTTTTCAGAAAAATATTTCTTATACTTTAGTCATTGATTTATTTATATAATAATAGTTGTAAACAACTAAACTATAGAACTTAAAGTTAACAATATAATATATATGATAAAATAAACAGGTTTTAGAGTAAAAACTTTAATAACAGAAGGAAAGACTAAGAAAGAATGTTGGAGGATAATCGATAGGTCACTAGTAACCACGTTTGCAGGGCGAAACACAACGCAAGCGTTGTTTCATGCCAGTTTTCTCTGAGGCTCTGGTATCACTCTCCGGTTAAGCGTATCGAAACAGGGCTGTCTCAGTCCGAGGCAGTGCATTAGGTAATGTAAGGCTATAGCCTAATAATTTACTATTATACATATCATGAAATTACTTTCGTCTACTATACTAGGTCCCATATAAGACTATGGATTTAGATATCAGACCTCGGACACAGTTCACTTTATTCTAGCCTACAATCCAATAAATAGATTTGATTTTAAGATTAAAGATAATCAAACAAAATCTAAGATATTTGGAAACCACATAATGTTTTAAAAGCATATATGTATTTGATAACTAATAGCCCATTACATAATAGGTAATCATTTCTAGACAACCAGAACACGAAGAAATGAAATGAAATCTAATAATCACAAGATAATGTGTCATTTTGTTTGCGCGTAGCTCTTACATGAACTTGGATTAGCATTAAAATAATCAATCACATATCGCAGAAGACATATTGTCATAATCAACCTTAAAAATGTGTTTTGATTGTTCAATGAGATAAAACCGTTTATAAAGGCAATTACGGATTGAGCTGATTTAATTGCACATCAAGCCATGAAGTTTTTGGTAGTGTTAGCTGCCTTGGTTGCATGTAAGTAACTACTTAATTATACTTGTTTGTAATAATAAAAATATTTAAGTGTTTAACAATAAAATTATCATTAATTCTAGCAAGAAAACACTGATTAAGTCTTTATAACTTGACCTATTAAATATCAAACACACATACAATAAAAACAAAATATAATATAGTAAACAACTCATAAATAATTAAGCGAGCTGAAATCTAAACTAGTTTTACTGTTCCTTTGTTTACCAACTATATTTACTTCACAGTGAGCGCTGGAGGCGCTATCCCCTTGGTTCCCGGGGACAACAGCCACTATGTGGAGGGTGAGAGTCGCTACATCTGGATGCCTGATGGTGACGGCAAACCTCACTTAGTAGACTTACATGAACCTGCTGATGAGGAAGCAATCGCAAGAAACGGCGCTAACAACCAATATTGGCTGTACACCAGGTAAAGAAATTGCCGAATCTTAAATCGATTTCTCCTTTTTCAGTTTAATTCAGGTTTACCAGAATTATGGATTAAATTGTTTTAGATATTTTTAACGATATTTATGTTTTCAGGCAAAATCCTACCAATGCCCAAATTCTAGTCAACGGAAACGCAAACTCTGTCGCAAACTCCAACTATCGCGCTAACCGTGGCTTGAAAGTGATCGTTCACGGATGGAATAGCAACGGAAACTCAGGAATGAATCCTCAAATCACATCTGCATTCCTCGCAGTCCAAGATGTTAATGTCATCGTAGTCGACTGGCGTGCTCTTGCTAATTCCAACTACATAACTGCCACAAACGGTGTTCCTAGCGTTGGTCAGTTCCTTGGCAACTTCTTGGTCTGGCTCATCAATACCGCAGGTGGAAACTGGAACAACGTCCACTTGGTCGGCTTCAGTTTGGGAGCTCACGTTGTAGGAAACGCTGGTCGCCAAGCTGGCGGTCGCCCGGCCCGAGTCACAGGTATGCATGACTGTCACAAAAGATATTGAGTTATATGAATGTATTAATAAATGTTTCTGTACATTAATCATTATTTCAAACGATTATGTGTTGTAAATGGCAATTAATATCACATATTCTATTCAAGGTTTGGACCCAGCTGGACCAAACTGGGGTGGAAACTCCAATGCACTAAATGGCAATGCTGGTCAATACGTTGAAGCGATCCACACTGATGGTGGACTTCTTGGTATCTTCGACCGAATTGCTAATGGAGACTTCTACCCTAACGGCGGCAGAAATCCTCAACCTGGTTGCTGGGCCAGTACGTGTTCACATGGCAGGGCTCCTGAACTTTTTGCATCCAGTGTCCGAACAAACCACTTCGTCGCCAGACAATGCTCCAATCTTCAACAGGCTGAAAATGTCCAGTGTTCTGGCAGTGCTTTCAATATGGGCAACGGAATCATTTCTAAACGCGGGTAATTATTAGTTTTATCGTTATCTCACACTATTACTATTTCTTTGACTGCACTATTATTACATTTCTGGCTGGATCAATCCCCGCAGAAAATTTACTTAACTATGTATTTACAAACAATATGATCCGTAGGTTTATTTAGACATTTGAATTTGAAATTCTCATTTTAATTTACTTATTTTTATTGTTGCAGCAACGGAATATTCGGTCTACGCACAGGATCTAACTGGCCTTTCTAATGACTTGATGATCAAAACTAAAACAATAAAAAATTATTTATTTACAATTTATGTTTTTTATTTTTACATTAATTCTCAAACTATTTACCACTTTACTCCGTAAGCAGTATTCTTGAAAAGATGCACAGGTACATAAAAAACAAGCTAAGTCGCAGGTCAAAGCTAGTTACTTGTAACGTAACGTAAATAATCTTCAAATTAATAAAAGGTATCAAGAGGTCACCCTCTATTACATAAGAATTATAACACAAATGGTGAAAAGTTGGTGTACATTGTACAGTGGCTTACGTGACGTAATGTGCCTTCGGGAATAAAATTCGTCACGTTGTTGCCTTAATCAAATGTGTAGTTAGTTTTAATGGTATACATTCTTTGTTATTTGAAGTTTTATAACAAATATGTAATAATAAAAAATAAAAATATACAATACGTCAGAGATAGTATGTAGATAATTTAATCACAATCAAATGGCTGCTTTACACTAATTCCAATTTTCATTATCTAGAAGGCCGTATTGAACAAGTTTGTAGGTATATCGCATATATCGCTTTCCATTTATAGAATATCTCTGAAAAGGTAAACAAGTAAAAGAAAGCAGTATGTACACAATTGTCGAAGGAAATACATTGAACAAAAACACTTTATTGTGATTTTAAGGAAACTTACAAGACTTAATTTTTTTATATTGAATAACCTACTTTTTCATATTCTGTACCGAAAATAAATGTAAATAGGAAGTTTATCTAAGACTACGCTGCCCATCCGTCTGTCTGTCAAAAAGCTATATCCGAATAAACCGAATGAATCAGGAACCGTGATAACCAAACAGTTGAAAAGAAAGACTTATTTTACTCTACGATTTTATCCAGTGTCATAGGTACACATCAACAGCCTATCTATACGAGCATTAATCACCACGCTTGCTCAATGCAGGTTGGTAGTTTCAAACTTTATAATTAGAAATTATAAACCTAGGGTTCCTTCACCGTTTGTCAGTGGTATCTAAATCATGTTAGAAAGTACATATAACTCGGAAAAAGTCACATTGGTATTTGCCGTTGGTAAGGTTTGAACCTGCACCGTCATGCATGAGAAACGAGCGTCTTAAGTGGCATAGGTACCACAAATACTAAAACCAAAAAAAAATTAAGTGGCGCTCCCATACTGTTGTATTACACAAAAATAGTGGCGTTAAAAGCTTAACGTCTAGGTATATTGTAATAAGTTTGTCCAAAATTTTTGGTTCGTTAATTCACGCAACCAAAAACGACTAACGAAAGTCAATTCTAGAAATATAGTATGTTCATCCGCTTAGAGAATCATCAGCTCTTTTCTAATAGGTAGATGAAATGCTTCAGGGTGGCTATGTCGACAAGTATTTATATCATCAACACTATGATAATATATAACCTACATCGGACCCATTAGAGACCAGTACAAGCGTACGTAAATCTTTTTGCTGGGCAATAATTGTGGATATAATATATCTTAGCTTAAAAAATATTCAAACATTACACCTCTATGAGACATACAAACATATGTATAAGTATAATAATCGACGAACTAGGATTATAATGTATTCAATTTGTAGAGTACTAGTATGACCGAAATGTAAAACCGTTATAATAAAGAGTTAGTCCTTAAAAACCCACAATCGCTCCTCGTTGGCATACAAGTAAGCATAATGTGTGCAATGTGTACAAATAAAATAAACCAAAACATTTACAGTCTATTTAATTACTAGTGGTCGCCTAGTGGTCGAAATTCGACCATATACGATTTAATTTACAATACCACTTAACATACGTTCAAGGATAATTTTTATTTAACGAATTGCTATCAGTTTTGTAAAATTCAAATTAATATATTCCGGCGCATCATGAACAGGAAAACTCTATTCATATGAGACGTGAGAATATCATCGCAATGTCTGTCGATTTTGACGTTTTGTCAAATATGTCTGTCGATGTTGACATTTTGTCAAATACGATCAGATACTATGCATGGTAGTGTGTGTAATGTTTTATTTATTGATTTAATGTACTTTATAAGCATTATTTTTGAAAAATATTACTTCTCATTTTTCTATACTATATACTATTACCTATATATATATACTATATATATATATATATATATACATATATATTTATGCTCCTATTATAAAGCGAAATTTTTTGTTTGTTTGTTTGTTTGAAAATCTCCAGGGTCCAATTTTTTTGCATTGAAGTATTTAATATAGGCTAGATAATTACATGTATGTATTTAAGTCATTTATTTCAATTTCATCTCTTTACATCAACATCCCCCTAATAGGGATAATGACGGGGTATGAAAATTGAAATTCTATTTAGTCCGTCAATTACGTAATGAAAAAATATCAGACACGTATTTTTTTATTTTATCATATAAGATAACAATACTTAGATAAAACAAAACAAACGATTAGGAGTGGGAGCAAACACGTCATTTCTACGTATAAAATGTACCTAAAAGTGACGTCTCACAATATATCAAATCGATATTTATATGTTCGAAAGTATTTGTTCCCGTAAGAAAATAAAAAATTGTATGTGTTTATTTTTTTTTTAATAATCTACAAGACGGACACATTACAATATAAACTAGTCATGTACCCTATTCTGCATAATACTTAACTTCCAAATTAAGTACCGTACGCTTTTCGTGAGGTGATGTAATTTCCTTGAGATCGAATACTTTTTCGATCGAAGGTTGTTTGCGCGTGAATTCATTCTGTTACTCGGCTTCTGTATAGTTGTAGTGTAATCTTTTATGCCCTATAATCCTCCTCTATAAACTGACAATGATTAACACAAAAAAAATACAGAACTGTAGAATAAGGAACCTAATATATAACACAGTCTATAAGCTCTTTGATAAAATCGAATGCTTCTGTTATGAAAATGCTTTTTCTCGAAAAATTGATTACCCTTAAAATAATCTTGATTTTCATACACGTATAATAATAACGTGATTAAATCTTCTTTCTCTCCTTATCCCAAGCTACTAAAGTACAATATGTCTTCTTCTTTTATTATACCTTATCAGATAACATCACAAACTCCTTTCTCTTTCACTCCATTTTTCACACTATCCAGTTTCCTACCTATCCATTATGTAAATGCAGCACTCACTTTGTTTCTTGATTTTTACCTTTCCTACCCAGAAAGTGGACTATCTTCTGAAATCTGTGTGATTTTTCGAATTTCTTTTAACGTATTTCATGTTTTATTATTATTTTATAATTACGCCACGAAATTCAGTAAGCAGCACCCATGCTCAATCGTAGGCACTAGTAAATAATAAAATCAATCAATTCATGTCACTTATCTCAGTCAAGATTTGCCATAATCTTGCTTATTAAAAATTAACATGTAAACGTATTTTTGATAGTTTAGTCAGATAAAATCATGAAACGTATATAAAGGGAACTTCCATTTCGGCTGATTTAATCACACTTCGAGTCATGAAGTTTTTAGTAGTGTTAGCAACCGCAATAGCGTGTAAGTACTCACATGTATATGCCATGAATATATTTATGTGCATATGTATTGTCAAGTTTAATGATAAAAATAAGTGTAACATTGATAAATTAAGTTCTATCTCAGCTTTACCAAATCATCTACATATTAACTTATGTTGTAAATTATAATTTCTATCTGAATGTAAATATTTATTTAATGTTGCAGCATAGTATTTATTCTTATGAACATCATATTATTATATTATTTACTTTGTTACTAGAGATCAACAGAACCTTTAAATGCTTAAGTCTCTCTTATTATTATTTCACAGTGAGCGCTGGAAGCGCTATCCCCTTGGTTCCCGGGGACAACAGCCACTATGTGGAGGGCGAGAGTCGCTACATCTGGATGCCTGATGGTGACGGCAAACCTCACTTAGTGGACTTACATGAACCTGCTGATGAGATTGCAATTGCAAGAAATGGCGCTAACAATCAATATTGGCTGTACACCAGGTAAAGAAATTGCCAAATATTAAATCGATTTCTCCTTTTTCAGTTTAATTCAGGTTTACCAGAATTATGGATTAAATTGTTTTAGATATTTTTTTAACGATATTTATGTTTTCAGGCAAAATCCTACCAATGCCCAAGTTCTAGTCAACGGAAACGCAAACTCTGTCGCAAACTCCAACTATCGCGCTAACCGTGGCTTGAAAGTGATCGTTCACGGATGGAATAGCAACGGAAACTCAGGAATGAATCCTCAAATCACATCTGCATTCCTCGCAGTCCAAGATGTTAATGTCATCGTAGTCGACTGGCGTGCTCTTGCTAATTCCAACTACATAACTGCCACAAACGGTGTTCCTAGCGTTGGTCAGTTCCTTGGCAACTTCTTGGTCTGGCTCATCAATACCGCAGGTGGAAACTGGAACAACGTTCACCTAGTCGGCTTCAGTTTGGGAGCTCACGTTGTAGGAAACGCTGGCCGTCAGGCTGGCGGTCGTCCAGCTCGCGTCACAGGTAACTTTTGCAATAGTATTGTAGTACCTAATCACTTGTTTACAACGAATACCAGAACTAGATCAAAATTCATATGAAAATATTATGTCCGCTAAAACCTTAATAAAATAGTTTTCAGCACAGTATTTGTTATAGAGAACATTATTTAAGTACACAGACTGCAAAAAAAAAATGTAAATTCAGTACAATTACAGGACAGAGGCAGTCTACAGCTATTGTTCTGTAATATTTTTTTTGTAACCGTTGTTTTTCCACAATTTTAGTTTTGTATTGTTGCTAATTTGAACATTATATTTAATTGTACTTTATCAATCTTTAGCTAAGTTTTTGTCAGTATATCAGAATCTTCTACTGTCTATAGGTACATACGATAAATTTTTGTGATTTTAGGATTGGACCCAGCTGGACCAAACTGGGGTGGGAATTCTAACGCTCTGAACGGCAATGCTGGTCAGTATGTTGAAGCGATCCACACTGACGGCGGTCTTCTCGGTATCTTCGACCGAATTGCTCACGCAGATTTCTATCCCAACGGTGGTAGAAATCCTCAGCCTGGTTGCTGGATCAGTACGTGCTCACATGGCAGGGCTCCTGAACTCTTTGCATCCAGTGTCCGCACAAACCACTTCGTCGGCAGACTATGCTCCAATCTTCAACAGGCTCAAAATGTCCAGTGCACTGGCGGCACCTTCAATATGGGCAATGGCATTATTTCTAAGCGCGGGTAAATATTTGTTTTATCAAATTTTACGTACTGTTTGTCTAAAAGAGAAAATAATTAATAGCTATAGGTATAAGCTGAATTATATTTTAATTTAAAAAGCTTTATGCACATAAATAAGTTGACTTAATACCGTAACATTATCTACCACCCTGACTAAAGGCCCTAACCAATCTCTTATCTTTTCTTGACTCGCCTTCTTCGGCTAATTATTCATCCTCTCATTTCCAATACAGATTAGCAGTCATGACTATAAATATTACGTGTATGTATAGTGCGTTTAAGTAGTATAATATGTATTATCATTATGTAAGTTTATCTTTGTGCCATATGTATTTACTTAAGTCTATTGTATTCTGTTACATTTATTTATTATTTTTCTTGAATATGCGTATTTCTTGCATCCTTGGTTTGGCTGGAAAAGAATGCCTAATTTTGTGCATGAAGCCATAAATAAGTAAATATTTTCTAAATAATTTATAAATTTTCTATTTCTTTGTTACAGCAACGGAATATTCGGTCTTCAAACAGGTTCCAGCTGGCCTTTTTAACAAACCTGCTATCGTGACAAAATAAAGATATTTCAAAACGACTATTTTTTTTTTAAACTCGTTCTTACCTATATATTAATGCCAAATAACATATACACATATTAAACAATATAGGATCAACTCAGATTCCACGTTACATAAATTAATATTGTATTGATTTAACTATCCACAGATATGGATGTTAGTAATTGGATTTGTCAAAATCAAATCATTTATGCCAATTAAACTAAAATATACTTAGGTACTTTTGAAACGTCAACAGTACAGGGGATATCATAAGTACTATCGCTTTTCATTGAAGGATATCTAAAATTCACCTACCGTGTAATCAATCATTCGTTTTGTTTTTCTATCATAATTATCTGGTCATGTATAATTTTTATCATCGTTAAATGCAGTTATCATAATATTAATGAAAGTTGAATATTATTTTGGAGTTAAAAATGTATACCTAATTATTCAAATGAAAACTATATACAATGTTTTCTAACCCGTTAAGGCTGAGTACATCTAATTTTATCGACAAAAAAATATGGGGGGTTGAACTCCTAATTGAAAATATTGAAAAATAGTGATTTCTTCGGTAAAAAAATTCATAAATGATTTTTTTTTCTCAGTAATCAGAATATTAATGAAAGTTGAATATTATTTTGGAGTTAAAAAAAAAGTTATACCTAATTATTCAAATGAAAACTACTATATATTCAAATAGAAAAATAAGAAATACGTACTCGGTTATTAACAAGCTTGTATTTAACTTGCAAAGTACGTATGAAATATTATTATGAGTGTGAATTGGAGTATATTCATGCAGGATTCACGCTTTCGGCTAAGATATTTATTATAATATTTATGAAGAAGTATCGAATCGTTTAATCGACTTAAAAAAAAGAAGGAGGTTCTAAGTTTGACCTGTTTGTATATCTGAACCGATTTTATTATGGTTTTGAAAAAGTTTTATTATCAACCAACATCAAAAAGCGGATGGAATTGGACATTATTTATAAACACAATGTAATCAAGAAAAGATTTTAATGTAGGTATGTAAATATTGTCTAGGCTAGTTATCCCGACAAACTGCGTACCCCGCGCAAAACTACCTGATTAACATAGCATTTTGTTTCTTATCAAATAACTTCCTATGTTATAGTGTGGGAAAACATAAGATTTTTACAATTCTTGCTATCTATTAACTTCTACAAATATTTTGAAATCAAAATTACCAAAATAGGTGCAGCCATTTTTGAGCTTTGGCGAGATTAGCAATTGTATAAGATGTACCCTAATGTGGAAACTACTTACTTGAAGTGCAGTTAGTTTTATATTTAAACATAATAATATATAGTTATATGTAGAGTGGAATTAACGAAATAATTGAAATATTGACGCGTAAAGT
The DNA here is from genome assembly GCF_023101765.2 of Spodoptera frugiperda. NCBI lineage: Eukaryota > Metazoa > Arthropoda > Insecta > Lepidoptera > Noctuidae > Spodoptera > Spodoptera frugiperda. The sequence continues at coordinate 5,175,284 of NC_064226.1, read as the reverse complement.
GTTATTTTATATTTATAACCTACATTAATTATTTCTGTAAGAAATAAATATCATGTTATTTCTTCATTTATCATTTCATTTCATTTCATCAATGCATATAGGTGCAATTTATTCACGCTACAGTTTTAGCGACAGTCTTCTGTAGCGTAACTAATTACCTACTTATCTATAAAAGAGTTTATATGACAAGAATTTCAAAAAAATTTAGGGTGTCTTGATAAATAATATTTTAAGAAACAAACTACTGCCTTCAATTGAAGTCGCCTAATATGATCATTATAGACCTCATTATTTTGCGAAATACATTCAAACGACAGGGTAAACTCTTTATACGGAATCCCTATTATATACACATTAATTTATCAACAAAAATATTATCATTCAAAAATATACTTCTAAGTAAAAATATGCAATTAAGATAAACAGACAACTATAAATACTTTTTTACATGCATGTCCATTATTGTAGTTCGAAGCCAAAATTATGAAGTTATTGATATTATTGGCCAGTATTACTGCGTGTAAGTCTTGGTTTTACACTTTTGCTTTACATTTTCTTTCTGCTCTTAGCTTTTAATGCTAAGCTTAACTCCTTTCATATATGTATAACGAATTATTTTTATTACATTTCAAAATTATGAAGATACCAAGAGGCAGCAAGTTTATAATTTGTAATTTTCAGTATGCGCTGGTAGCGCCATTCCTATCGTGCCTGGGGATAACAGCCACTATGTGGAGGGTGAGAGTCGCTACATCTGGATGCCTGATGGTGACGGCAAACCTCACTTAGTAGACTTACATGAAACTGCTGATGAGGAAGCAATCGCAAGAAACGGCGCTAACAACCAATATTGGCTGTTTACTAGGTAAATCCACATTATTTATTTTGTATTAATATTTCTATACTCAGCCACTTCATTAAATGTTTAATTTTAATGTATATCTTATTTGTGCAGACAAAATCCAAATAATGCCCAAATAATCGTAAACGGTAACGCAAACTCAATTCGAAACTCTAACTATCGCGCGAATCGTGGCTTGAAGGTGATTGTACACGGATGGAACAGCAATGGAAACTCCGGAATGAATCCTCTCATTACATCAGCGTTCCTCGCAGTCCAAGATGTGAACGTTATCGTAGTTGACTGGCGTGGTCTTGCTAATTCCAACTACGTAACTGCTAGTAATGGGGTTCCTGGCATTGGCCAGCATCTTGGCAACTTCTTGGTTTGGCTCATCAACACTGGCGGTGGAAACTGGAACAACGTCCACTTGGTCGGCTTCAGTTTAGGAGCTCATGTTGTAGGAAATGCTGGGCGTCAGGCTAGTGGTCGTCCAGCTCGTGTTACAGGTAAAAAAAATACTTTAAATAAAAGTTAATAAAAGCAAAATGCAACTATAACTTCATAATTTTAAGAAAAATAATTATGACAACATCTACCAAAATGCACACATAGACAATGTTACTTTCTAGGCCTGGACCCAGCTGGACCGGGATGGGGTGGCAACTCTAATGCTCTAAACAGAAATGCTGGTCAATATGTCGAAGCTATTCACACTGATGGTGGTCGCCTCGGAATCTTCGATCGGATTGCTGACGGTGACTTTTACCCCAATGGTGGTAGGAATCCGCAACCAGGCTGCTCGAATAGTGATTGCTCCCACGGTAGAGCTCCTGATCTCTTCGCTTCTAGTGTCCGAACCAATCACTTCGTTGGCAGACAATGCTCCAATATCCAACAAGCTCAGAACAATCAGTGCACCGGCAGTGCTCTAAACATGGGCAACGGAGTTATTTCAAAACGAGGGTAAGTCTGGTTTGTCTTTAGATAACTCAGTTGGCGTAGTGGTTTTAATCAGCAACCGGCTGATGTGCAACAGTCTTGCCGGTTTATGTGAAACTTTTTTGCACCAGTGAAAATAAGTATCGAGTCAGATATAGAAAAATATGGCAATGTTACTTATATTCTAAAATTTAAAAAACTAAAAAACCCGACTGCGTTTCTTCATAATATGAAAATGAAAAAACCCTAAAACAAGAAAGTCATCGTAAAATTGAAGCAGTCGGGACCCATTCTAAATATGAAGATTCAGTGAGTGTTTTCTAGAATGGGTCCCGACTGCTTCAATTTTACGATGACTTTCTTGTTTTAGGGTTTTTTCATTTTCATATTATGAAGAAACGCAGTCGGGTTTTTTAGTTTTTTAAATTACCTTATTTTATTTTATTTTCTTTTAGTTTTATTATTTTAATATTTTGGTTATTATAGGTATCTAGTGGCACTCTCACAGTAAAAATGAATCAAACGGAAGCTGAAATCCATCGAGTCGTTCAGGCTAGAGATTGAGCAATATTCGAATTTGGCGCCAAAAATCCGCCATTTTATTTTTTTATTATTTTGATATATCCAGTGTCACTCTCACAGTAAATACGAATCTAACGACACCTCTCAAGCTGAAATCCATCAAGTCGTTCAGGCTAGAGAGTGAGCAATATTCGAATTTGGCGCCAAAAATCCGCCATTTTGTTTTTTTTACTATTTTGATATATCCAGTGTCACTCTCACAGTAAATACGAATCCAACGACACCTCTCAAGCCAAAATCCATCAAGCCGTTTAGGCTGTAGAGCGTGCCAAACAATTATACATACATACATACATACATACATACATACATACATACATACATACCTACATACATACATACATACTCTCGAAAAACATAACCCTCCTTCTGGCGCAGTCGGGTAACAAATATAATAATTTCACATTATTCCTAATTCTATTTTTATTTTTCATTACAGAAATGGAATCTTTGGACTACGCACTGGATCCAGCTGGCCTTTCTAATGAATAAATGGATGTTGGGTGCTAGAGCATTCAAAATACGTCTATTGTTGCAATTCATTGTAAATTTTATTTTCCAATAAATTATAAAAGCATCATTATACCGACTAAAACTTTAAGACATTTATAATCTCTTCCCTATATCCTAGGCAACGTGTGACTAGATGGAACCACGATAATTATGGATAGTTACATACACCCGTGATCCCAACTGAACTAGCGTTGAATTTAGCTTGGGATGTCCTGATCCTGTAGAAACACCAGATATAGACGTCTTTGAGTTTTCCAGTGTCCCTTTCTGTAGTTCGATGAGGACGTCGACTGTTTCACTTAGTATTATATTAGTGAGTTCAACCGAACAAAGCAACAAACTCTTCAGCTAATACTATATGTATATAGAACTATAGATGTAAAATATTCATGTTTCGTTGGTATACAATCGTTTGAGTCCCATTTACTACAAGGTAAGCCTTGTGGCGATTTGAGAACCTCCTGAATTCAATGACATACCTACGAATTCGCATTTATCAACGATTAAGATAGATAAGTAATGACGTACGTATCATAAATCAAAGTAGATTCCTAATCGTTTTACACAACAGGAAGGATCAGCTACGTAAATAATAATACCATTTGTAAATAATAAGTTCTTTACTTTATACAATAATCAAGTAAAATGCAGCCGATGAATCGCCTGATAACCTTATTAATTTAGTACCTACTTAACCTATGACGAAATACAAGATAGAATCTAAGAATCGGTATTACACACATTATTAATTACTGTTGTATCATCATGAAATTTCGAATATTTTTGTGGATTATATACAATATTATGGAACTAGCTTCTGCTAACGGCGTCGCCTGCGCTATCTACCCCATTTTCAAGTTTCATCCCGATCCTTTCAGCCGCTTTGACGTGAATGAATATTGTATGAAATAGCAACTTATTACGTCATAATATTTTTGGATCAATAGGACACTTACCTATTTCTGAAAAATTTGCTAGAATAAATCGCAACTAAGATAATATATCGGCAAATCAATGAATGAAAGTATGATTATTTTTGAATTCTTTATTATATTGAAAAATGGGAAAAAAAACTCCGCATAGTCCGGAGTTGCAACATGAGCAATCCGCCCATCACATACTCGGAGTGTGGTCTCAGATAATTTAAATGTTTATTCAGGTGTAAATTTCCGTGCGTTTAGACGTTTTTGCCATACCTATTATTGGAAGCAAGTATAGCTCACGCATAGGACCCATTTAGTTTTAAGTAAAATTTCCGTGGTGCTTGGCGACTGGGCTTCTCCCAGTTGTGCAGGCTCTTTTGTGCCTTTAGGCTTAAGTCATTCTGTCTCCTGCATTAAATTCACCGAAGGAAGTAGAAACTATCGTTTTCTTTTTCTTCTCCTCTAATAACATCTTCTGATTTGTTTCGTCGCGGGATCCAAGACAGTCATTCATTTCCCAGGGACGCGCCGGACTCCAGTGTTCCGGTGTTTTTTCATGTTTGTATCTACTGTAGATCCTGGCTAACAGGAGTTGCAGCGGTATGGGAGGTTGTGGCGGGCTTGCCCCAATAAAAAAAAACTCCGCACACTCACCGAAATGTATCCGTCAAAAAACAGAAAAGCTTGCAACTTTGAAGCCAGGCCTCCACTCGCACATCATCGTTGATTAGCTTCTTGGCATGTCTCTCGATATGTTCTAATGCCTCTAGCTGGTATTTAGCTGATCCGTCCCAAAGATGAAAACAGTACAGAAACGAATCTGTGCTTGGTACAGGCTCAGCAATTGTTTTGGCGTGAAGTACCGTCTCACCCTCCATACTCACCATAGTATACCCAACTTCTTACCAGCCAGTTGCACGTGTTATACAATACACGCCTGGTTTTTGTATTTGTAAAGTATGACGAATACAAACGTTCGACCATGGATTCTCTTATGGACCGAATATGTATTCTGCTAGTCTGCGCATCGGACACACACCTTTCAACTACTGTCATCATCATACCCAAAAATACCGGGCTTAAGCAGGTCGTTGATGTGAATGTTTTGAGCAGTAAAAAGAGCGTTACTGAATGTACTGACCCCGCAGGTACTCCGGCGTTGACGCCAAATAAATCAGACCAGTAGCCTTAGATGACTACTACTACAAAGAGTAGGTATTAAAAAAGGAATTTTCCTCTAAATATTGTTTTTAAAAGGAGATTTTGATTGATATTATAGAAAAACACCTGCGCCTCTTATCTAATCGACGAAACAATCTAATCATTAAATCCATATACCTTATTCAAGTTCAAATCACTTCATAAAGAAAACTTATTTGTTCATATATTGTATAATACCTATACAAATACCTACTATCATTAACGATTATGAATGAATGAAAACCCAGGCTACGGGATTTTCCAAATCGATTAGTTGTAATTTATCTTAAAATCAAAATCGTAATAAATCAGACCATACAATCAGACCACAAAACAATTTGACTTTATCAATGACACAATCAGCTCATTCGAAAACAATACCTATGAGATTATCTATATCCAATATTATTTCAGGTCTATACGAGGTAAACAGAGCTAACTAACAGGGCAAATGCATTGCCAAACATTCGAATAAAATAAAGAGTTCAAGTCTCAAACCTGATGACTTCAAACTAGTGGTCGATGTTTTTCATTCTATTATCGGACACAAAATTTTATTGATTGAATGTAACGTAATGTTTTAATCCTTACTTTAATCTGTTCTAATACTTCGCTAACTCTGAATACTATGTATCAAAATCAGACACTAGAAAATGGTAGATTAGATTTACTTCGAATTTCAAAAAATTAAGAACCGTAGTGCCATTTCATAATGAAATCTACAAACTCAAACACTGGGTATACTATGAATTTCAGTTCCATCAATCAGATCTTAGAAATCATCGAGGACCAGATATTTTGCTAAAAGAAATAAAACAATTCCAAATACGGTGATATTGTAATATTTTACGACAGTGTTCTCGTGACCATCTGCCAGATCTGCCATTATAGCTTGGATAACCACCTAGGCCCAGGGGCTTTATCAAGGCAAATCAAACAATTGCAATATTTCATCGCGGATGTTGTTTTCCGCCTCTATCATCAAATATCGGTTTGATAACTTCTTATCAATTAAATACAATATGTGATAAACAGGTCCATCAAACACTGAACAGAAAGTTGTATTGCAAATTAAATAAAAGCTCGTTAAAGTTCTTTCTTTTTAACCGACTTCTCTATGTTACGCACTTCGACTACAACTATAGTAAATTGAACTATATAAGATAAAAACTTGCAAACTTGTAGGCTTTAACATTTTCTAGGTGACTAAGTACTAAGAGAATCTCTCTCTCTCTCTATTTTTTTTTCTCTAGTTGTTCCCTCATGTCTGTGGATCGTGGTCAGCATCAGAATTGCATCTGGTGCAGATGATCTGCTTCCAGTGGTTTCTGTCCAGCGCATCTATTACAGCCGTGTAAAATTTTGAGGACGAAGCATCCATCTCGTTGCCAAGTTTTGCCTTTTTCGTAAAAACGCAACGTATGTACCAAATATAAATTTTCTTCTTGTCTTATTCTTGTCTGAAAAAAAATGAGACTGTGCTCATATTATAAACTATAACTACATATAATTTTTCGCCAGTTTTGATGTTTGGATATTTATAATATGAGCAGATTTTCATTCTTGAAACTACACACGAGCTATTAACAATGATACCTATTGCGACGGAAATACCAATCAATCTCAATATTATAATGATTCATAAGCAAGTCTGGAAATTTTACAATAATTAATCATAGGCTTGTTTACATATGAATGAACCACTCAAATTAAGATAAAACTAGAAAATTTGATACTGTTTCAACATTCGATAAAACCTAATAATTTGATCATTTATCACGATAAACTCGGTTTCATCATATATAACACGTAGAACCATAAAATAATTACTTCATAGTTATTCGACTAGTTGATAGTGCCACTCTTGAGTATTATGAAGACCTTGTTGCTGTTATCCGTCGCTATAGCAGGTAATTTAGTATAAGTAATTCAAATTCTCTAGGTACATAATAAACTTATTATTAAAATCATGTTGTTTTACAGTTTAGTGTTTTTAATATAAATAGTCTTAGTGCTTAGTGTATAGTAGTCTACTAAAAATAATGTTACTACAGTTAGTCATAATACAAGTGGTAAACTGGTCACTTTAAAAAAAACTGCTGACTTTAGTACTTGTAGAAAATGTCCTATACTGTACATGGTTTTTTTTAAATATAATTGACCATAATCATATCATATAGCACTAACACGATATTTTATTTTAGTTTGTGCTGCAAGCGTCCTCAAAGACCCTGTACAGGGTTACAAGGAAGGTGACAGGTACTTCTATTTCCCGGGAGATGGCGATAACACCCTTCACCTTGTCGATGCCGAAGATCCCGTGGATTTCTCATTTATTGAAAAATTTACTAGAAATCCAGGCAATAACGGATACTGGCTCTTTACCAGGTAAACATATCTTAATAAATATAAACCTCATCTTGACTTAAGCAAAATCAAATATTATTCGTACATATTCTACCTATGTATTTTTTTTTACAGAGCCAATCCTACGGCAGCACAAGTCATTGGGTTTGGTGATGTTGATTCTGTAATAAATTCAAATATAGATTTTTCAAAAGACTCTGTATTTCTGGCACATGGATGGAATGGTAATGGTGGAAACGAAATGAATAAGGTCTTGACTGAAGGTTCGTAAGTAATAGTTACTATGATTTTCTTGTTTTATTTATATTTACCTTGAACCAAAAATACATTACCTACACCTTAGTCGTGAGCGTTTGTGATAAATAAATCATTTATCTGTAGTAAAGAAAAATAGCTTAATTTTTGATTATCCATCTAAAATGCTTTATTTTTTACAGCATTCCTTCAGAATGGGGATGTAAATGTCATAGTCCTCGACTGGAGTACATTAGCGAACAGAGGTTACACCACAGCAAAAAGTGGAACTGCTGCAGTTGGTCAAGGACTCGGTCAATTCGTAAACTGGCTCGTTTCTTTGGGAATGTCGTACGAAAAAGTACATTTAGTCGGTTTCAGTCTGGGTGGTCATCTCGTTGGAAATGCTGGTAGAGAAACGGAAGGAAAAGTCAAGAGAATTACAGGTAAAGTACATGCATTTAAAATATAGTTAACGTTACATTAACGTTTAAGTGATAAACAATTTTAATATTGTTTTTGTTTTAGCTTTGGACCCCGCTGGACCACTATGGGGTAGTGACAATAACCGCGTAGTGGCTACAGACGCTCAATACGTTGAAGTAATTCATACTAACACTGGTCTACTGGGATTTACTGACCCGTGTGGTGACGCAGATTTTTATCCTAATGGAGGATCTGGAATGCCAGGCTGTTGGTTAAACTCATGTTCTCATGGCCGTGCCTTCGAATACATGGCAAGTTCTGTGAAGTACAATCACCTTCTCGCTAATGAATGTGACACACTACGTGATGCTACTCGCGACAGATGTACAGGAGAGCTTAATGCTATGGGAAACGCAGATCTATCAAAGACAAGGTAATCAAATATTATACATCTAGGATTCTAGGTATATGTGAGATCTATATGTGAGAGTGTTATACCTATGTATACCACTCTATAATTAAATATTAAGTACTTATATAGATTACGCAATATTATAAAGGTATTGCATAGCCCACTATTATTATTTTTAAAGTACTTGCAATAAGTAGGTTTTAAATGTAACCTAATACTAAATAGGTTTTTATATGATATCCTTCATGAATTTAATTTTTGTTCCAGATCGGGTATATTCAGAGTGAACACAGAGAGGAATTATCCATATTAAATGGTTATGTTAATACCTACATCAGCTGTTTGAATAACTGTAGTATATAATTGTATTAATAAAATACTTAGCATTTTATTATTTATTGGTTTTATTTTTGTATTAATGTGGATATTCTGTGGAATCAAGGACAAGTTTTTGCCTAATCTTATTAAAACCTACAAGCATCAGTTAATAAGCAGATATGAGCTCCCAAAATTGTTTTAACTTATAATAGGTTTCAAAAACAAATCAAAAAGACATTAATATTTCCTACATTAATCGTCAATAAGCCAGTGCTTAAAATTCAACATTAGGGATTTTTGGAAACTACATAGCATGCGTTATTTTTTTTATCACGACAAGTAATGCCAGTATCTCGTATTAAAATCTAGGGAAATACTATATATAAAGATTATTGGATAATTAACAGACTAGAAAGTGGTTTACCAGAGCGCTATGAAGTACTTGTTGCTGCTCTTTTTCGCCATTTCGGGTAACAACAATTTAACGATATTGAATTTTTTTTCTGTCATCTTTAAACATATTTTGCACTTCACAAAGTTTAATATAATTGTATTCTTCCGGCTGATGTCAAACTGATCTAAGTGTGAAGATTTTGTGAAAAACTTAGATCAATCCAGATTAAGACCTATTTTTAACTAGCGAACCCTTGTTTCGCCTTGGAAATTTACCGTGCATCTTTGTAAATGTTTTCTTACAAAAGAAGAATTAACGAAATCGGGTTAACTGTCGGCCACTATAGTGTTCTTTCAATTTATAAGTTTTGTTGCGAACCACTACGACGTGGTCGTGCCACAAAATATCTAAATTGAAAGCGTCCTTAAAAGTATTTTTTTATTTTCAGCATGCACTGCCGGCGTCCTCAAAGACCCTGTAGAGGGTTACAAGGAAGGTGACAGGTACTTCTATTTCCCGGGAGATGGCGACGACACTCTCCACCTTGTCGATGCGGAGGAGCCAGCAGATTTCAAATTTATTGAAGAATACACTAGAAACTCTGCTAACAACGCGTATTGGCTGTTTACAAGGTACAAAGGAATACTTACATATTAAGGTATTTTTTATGATTTCGTTATACGTAAAACAAACATGGATTTTTTGTAAAAACTACATACATAACCACTAAACTACTATACAAATGTATGGTGTATAGAAACAAAATAAAATAAATAATAATGAATCTACAAAAACAAAGGGAAAATAAAAATATGTAAATATTTTTTATGTATCAAGTCAGAGTGAATCTTTGAGGATAATCATATTTATGTAATTTTCAGATCTAATCCCACTTCACGTCAAGTCTTAGTGCAGGGAAATGCAGCTTCAGTCACTAACTCAAACTTTCACTTTGGAAAAATCACAGTATTTCTCGCTCATGGTTTGAACGGGTATGGAGATAATGATATGAATAAAAAGCTAACACAAGGTAACAATAAATTCCAAAAATAAAAGCAACGTGTCCGATGCGGATAGAAAGAAAAGAAGAGTGAATAAACCACTTTTTTCTTTCAGCATTTTTACAAAATGCCGACGTCAACGTAATTGTTCTCGATTGGCATCGGTTGGCGGACCAGGTTTATACCACAGCGAGAGCAGGAACTGCTGAAGTAGGAAGAGGACTCGGTCGATTTATAATCTGGCTCGCTGGATTGGGAATGTCATACGACAGAGTACACTTAGTAGGTTTCAGTCTTGGTGGTCACCTTGTTGGTAACGCGGGCAGAGAAACAGGCTCTAGAGTCAGGAGGATCACAGGTAAATAGTAGAACATGTTAAACACAATTATGACATAGAATTACAATGAGACTAGTATATTTAATAACTATTCCATTTTAGCTTTGGACCCTGCTGGTCCCTTTTGGGATAATGACCCTAACCGTTTAGTAAGGACAGACGCTCGTTACGTAGAAGTAATCCACACGGAAATATCATTTACTGGATTTAGAGATTTGTGTGGTGACGCTGATTTTTACCCTAATGGAGGATCAAACATGCCTGGTTGTACGAATACACTTACGCCACTTTCATGTTCCCATGGCCGTGCCTACGAATACATGGCTAGCAGTGTAAAATACAACCATCTCCTAGCTAACCAATGTGGAAGTCTTAATGATGCTACCAATAACAGATGCACAGGATCTCTAAACCCCATGGGTAACAGCGATATCAACAAATCACGGTAAGAACTAAAAAATACTTATTATTATCAGAAATTTCAATCAAATACATGCAAACTAAATAGTTTTTCTGTTTTTCTGCAGAGCTGGAATATTCAGAGTCAACACACGCCAGGACTACCCATTCTGAGAAGAAGGGAAGAATAACGAAGAATGAAATGTGATGAATACTTATAAAATAAAGCATTAAAATGTTCTATAATTTAATGTTTTGATTATTATTTTATCTTTTAAATTCAACTAATATTATAAATTATGTATAATATCTCAGTGCCTCAAGACGAAAATATATAATCATTATGTGATAACAGCAATACACTATGAAACTAAAACGTGGTTTCTAACTATAGGTCTCATTAGAAAATTAAATGTCACTCAGCGCGCTATGGAAACGGCTATGCGCAGTGCTTCTTTACTAGACCGATCACTGCCATAGCCCTGCGGATTAGGATGAAGTGTCAGTCAGCAAGGGTTAAAGTCCAATGCTCCCTGCACCGTACCATGTGTAAACAATGTATTAGAAAAGCGGTGCGACAAGCATCGACGACAATCATTCAGATAAATATATCATATGGCAGTAGATTAGGCTAATGACGTTGATGTTCTTAAGCTACCTACAGTTTTCAAATAAACTATTGCACATCAAGCTACCCATCACACTACAAAAAAAGAGGATTGTAGAACTGCCTCCGATTTTACTTATAATTTCGTTCTGAGAGTTTCGAGTATTTGGGTCTCACGAAATGTTCTTTTGGTTAGTATTTTCGTCGGATCACTATCACATGCGTGCCCTAAACATGGATGGTAGAAAATATATAAAACTACATTCTTTAAAAACCGACTTCGAGAACCATTTACTTTATCCATCACATATTTTTTTCTATCTAATCTTAATGAGATTTACCTATAATCACGTCAACATAATAGCCTCAAAGGACATTGTTCTCGATTCATATTTTAGTATAATTTTCTAAGAATTTTCTTCTAACTCCTAGCCGTTGAGGAGCTCTACCTTTCATCATCAGCTCATTGACATGAAATGATGTCATCAGACGCAAATTACTAAATACTCGTAACTTTATGAAATTGTTAGTATAAACATAATATCTGCTTACAATTTGAACTTTGTCCTCGATTTCCCTGAGATCTAACCGAACAAAAAATAATCATGCAAATCGGTCCACAAACTTCGTCAAAAGCTATGTTCATACTTAAAAATACCGGCAGATTTGTAAATCTCCTCCTTTTTAGCGAGTCGCTTTAAAATAGAACAGATACACCTGCATTATTTTTATCAGGATAATTAGCAAATTATCTCGTATTTAAATCTATAAACATACGATATATAAAGATTATTGAATCGTTGACAAAGACTAGATAGTTCCACTCTTGTGCGCTATGAAGTGCTTATTGCTGCTCTTTTTCGTCATAACAGGTAATAACAATTTTATGTTTTCGCATTATGTTTTCTGCCATCTTTCAGTGGAAAGACTGCAAGTTACACATAATTATGTGTATTTACCTAAATTTCTTGAATCGTTTTCTTGTGGCATTTATGTACTGTTTTTGATATGGAAATTACTTTTGTCTTAGCTGTTACCTATTTAGTCACCAATCGTATAGATCTGTAAATAGCTCCACGTTACTATCTATCTGTTTCGTATAACGTAACCGTTCATTTATTAAATGAATCGACATATTTTTTAGCATGTGCTGGAGGCGTCCTCAAAGACCCTGTTCAGGGTTACAAAGAAAGTGACAGGTATATCCTCATGGCAGGAGATGGCGACGATTCTCTTCACCTTGTTGATACTGAGGAGCCAGCTGATACTAAATTTATTGAAGAATATACTAGAAATCCCGCTAACAATGCTTATTGGCTTTTTACCAGGTACCTTGTCTTATAATGATGAATTAAATACAATCGAAATGTATAATTAATTAAATTTAAACTGTCAACCTGTATGAGACTATTTATAAGTTTTCAATTTAACACGCATTTTACTTAAAATGACTGCATACACAAACACAAACAATTATAAATAAACAAATAATATTCTTGATACTGTTATAATAGTTTGAAATGATAATTCTCTTTAATGATTTTTATTTCAGGTCTAACCCTACTGTACGTCAACATTTAGTGCAGGGAAATACAGGTTCGGTAACGAACTCGAATTTTCACTTTGGAAAGATCACGGTATTTCTCGCTCATGGCTGGAACGGCAACGGTGCAAACGAAATGAATAGACAGCTCACTCAAGGTTAATTTTAAAACTTATGCTTTTTCTACGTAAACATATTTTATTTATTGATATTACAGGCATCATAATAGGGATGATGACGGGGTATGAAAATTAAAAATCTAATTAGTCCATCAGTTAGGTAATGAAAAAATATTAGACACATATTTTTTTATTTTGTCATATAAGATAACAATACTTAGATAAAACGAATTAAAGTTTAGGAGTGGGAGCTAACTACGTCACTATAGAGTATAAAACGTACTCTAAAGTGACGTCACGCGATATTTCAAATCGATATATCTTCGAAAGTATTTATTTCCGTAAGAAAATAAAAAATACGTGTCTAGTATTTTAAAATAATCTACAAGACGGACATTAAAATAAAAATTAGTCATCTACCCTATTAATTTTGCGTCTATATCAGCCCGATATTTTATTTTGAAATCTACGTCAAAAGAAAGCGAGTTTTGATTTGTTTTTAGCACTGTTCTTTATTTAAACTAAATGGAAGTCCGTCAATCGGACAAAAATAAACTTAGTATATCATTGTTATGCAGGCATATAATAAAATTATTGACAAATTAAATATGTACTTATATGATTATATTTTTGTTTTAGCATTTTTACAGAACGCCGATGTCAATGTCATTGTTCTCGATTGGAGTCAATTGGCCAACAGGGGTTATACCACAGCCAAGGGAGGTACTGCTGAAGTAGGAAGAGGACTCGGTCGATTTATAATCTGGCTCGCTGGATTGGGAATGTCATACGATAGAGTACACTTAGTAGGTTTCAGTCTTGGTGGTCACCTTGTTGGAAACGCGGGCAGAGAAACAGGCTCTAGAGTCAGGAGGATCACAGGTGAGAAGTTGATTTTTTTAATACCAATGGTGAGATAAAGTTACCAAGAGATCCATATATTTAATGACTATACTATTTTAGCTTTGGATCCTGCTGGTCCTCTTTGGGATAATGACCGCAACCGTATAGTGAGGACAGATGGCCGTTACGTAGAAGTAATCCACACAGAAACAACAATGACTGGATATGCCGGTTTGTGTGGTGACGCTGATTTTTACCCTAATGGAGGATCAAACATGCCTGGCTGCTTGGCTACCGCACTTTCATGTTCCCATAGCCGTGCTTACGAATATATGGCTAGCAGTGTAAGATACAACCGTCTCTTAGCCAATCAATGTGGAAGTCTTAGTGATGCTACCCGTGATAGATGTACAGGCTCTCTAAACCCCATGGGTAACAGCGATATCAATAAGTCACGGTAAGGAACAAATGATGATTTTGAATAACAAAAATCTGAATCAAACATATGAATGTGCTAGCTAAATAGTTTTGTTTTCTTTGCAGAGCTGGAATATTTAGAGTCAACACAGGCCGAAACTACCCATTCTGAAAAGCGAAAAAAAGAGAAGAAGATTAATAAAAAAATCAAGTCCGCCAATTTCACATAAATAAATGATCTATTTGAAAATTAATTAATTAATGTCCCTCTCCTTTTACAAGTTATCTGCAATCTATATGATTCGATAGTTTATATAATGCCTAGTTTTCAAAAGAAATACTCTAACTAAAATTTTATTTTTAGTTCCAATTACTGGAGTAGCCACGTTTTGTAATGGCCTTGGAGATGACGTCTAAGCAAATAATTCGTTGTTGAACGATTCGAATGAAGAAATTTAGAGATTTAGGTTAATATTCGAGATTAAATTGACTTACGAAATATGTATGTGGTATCTCATAAAAAACAGTTGTTGCCAAAATTAAACCACATAGCTCGCTCTATGAAAAAGTAATCAGATCCCATTTAGAACAAAGTCTCTAACTTTTTTTTTCTAAGGTGAGAATATCATCTATGACTTCTCTCGACCCCGAGCCCCGGTAAACCCTGTAGGTAGTCCGTAACTCCGGAAATTTATAAACCCTCGTGCTGCTTAACGTGTAATTCGTACGTATTATGTAGTGCGTAGCAGCGTTTTCACACTATTAATCTCGGAAGCAAATACTACAGGCATAATTATGTAGTTTACCCAACAGGTTCAGTTTAAACTGCGATCAGCAGTCGGTAAAGTACATTTTTATGAAACATTCAGGTTTTTCGTGTAAATTAACTCATACTACATTTACAAGTAAAATGTTAAGCAACATTAAAAGGAAAATTCGGTGGAATGCTCATATCTTTTACATCAAAAACATTTTAACTACATTATCTTAAAGCTTCACATCAGTTAATGATCATTTTGCTGTCAATTATCACTATAATCCCAAAATTCATCGAATTATATTTATTGATAAAATTATCGAGACTAAATTTTCACAAAACTGATATATATTTTCCTATAGTTAGGTTTGGATTAAAACCATCCACAATAGGATGCTTGGATAACTAAAACAAACCAAAAACTTTTTTTATTATATTTATATGCTACATATAGGACTCACAACTAACTGTTTCATTAGAAATAAAATGAACCATTTATATTATTTTTATTTTCCCCACAATTTCACGAAAATTCACTTACTCTTTTCAATGAAGGGTTCTCCTTCGAAATGACATTTACTTTATTTACAATTACTTACTCACAATCGATTACTATGATTACTATGCTAGTGGATCAATTAATGATGAAACAAACAGGGTAAGTTAAAAAAAAAGAAAAAGTGGCTCCTTAGCCTTTCAGATTGATATAATTATTTATGGAGAATACACGCCACTACTTAAACACGCATAGTTGCCATGTTTTCCTCTAATATACGGTACAGCCCTTGTCTTTACTAGTGCTATAACTGATAACAAGATCACACCTACATCTAGTTATCATGATAGATAACATTCAATTATAACAATCTCGATTATAAATTCTCTTATAAATATCACATTAAAAAACAATTGGATTATTAGTTAGCAGACTAGATAGCGTTACTCTTGTGCGTCATGAAGTGCTTGTTGCTTTTATTCGTCCTTATAGCAGGTAAATAATAAAAAAAAATACTTTATACTTATCTCACATTCGTTAGAGAGAGAATGGCTTTGATCCAGAACATAATTTATTAAGAGATGTTGATATTTATTAAGTTGATTAAAAGCAATATTTTGTGTATTTTTCTAATGAACCTATACATATATCATAATGCGAGTCCCGGTGTTTCTTAAAACTACAGCTACAGCTACAGCTTTCTTCCATAGTTCACCACGCGAGCAAGCCATATTATACATGTTAGTAATTTAGAAATGTCTCACGATAGTTATTATACAATTTTTTTTTTTATTTTCTCTAGCATGTGCTGCAGGCGTCCTCAAAGACCCTGTACAGGGTTACAAGGAAGGTGACAGGTACTTCTATTTCCCGGGAGATGGCGACGACACTCTCCACCTTGTCGATGCGGAGGAGCCAGTTGATTTAGATTTCATTGAAGAATATACCCGAAATCCAGCTAACAACGGATATTGGCTTTTCACCAGGTACTACTTAATTTACTAATTTTACTACGTAATACGTTGCATGGATAAAAAAACACTCAAACAATAATTTGTTTGTCTAAAACAATTGATGAATAGTATTGTGTGCCCTGTTATGATGAATATTTTACTTGCAGATCTAATCCCGGTTCGGCCCAAGTCTTAGTTCATGGCAATGCAGCCTCCGTGAGCAACTCAAATATCGATTTTGCAAAGACTACAGTATTCCTTGCTCATGGTTGGAACGGTGATGGTGGAAACACGATGAACAAACTGCTCACGGAAGGTAATTAAAAATTCTATCCTTGCGTCACAGTTTGTTGTTGAGGATAAAGTTGGAAACCTAATTGCGCATTAAATGTTACGTAGCAAAGGAAAACAATAAAAATTGTATTTACTAATAATACAAATAATATTTCAACATCGTCGCGATATCTATAAGCCAAAATAAACAAGAATCAATATTTTCTGGTTAATACCAGATCCTATAGGCTGGACATAATCTCTTTGTGATATTAACCAATTTTAATGGTTATCTTCAAATAGGTAGTGCCGTAGTTTAAAAAGTTTGCCAATGATCAACAGTTTATTAATTTACATGTACCTATAACAATGATATTAACAAATCTAATTACATTAATTTCAGCATTTCTGCAGAACGATGACGTCAATGTTATTGTCCTCGACTGGAGTCGTTTAGCAAACAGGGGCTACACTACAGCAAAGCGCGGAACTTCCGAAGTTGGTAGAGGACTCGGTCGCTTTGTGAACTGGCTCGCCGAATTGGGATTGTCATACGAAAGAGTTCACTTGGTAGGATTCAGTCTTGGTGGTCATCTTGTAGGAAACGCCGGAAGGGAAACTGGTTCCAGAGTGAAGAGAATTACAGGTAACTACCTATTTTGTTATAAACCTCATCACGTCCTCAACATGTTTGGTCAATTAAAATCAAATAAATAAAACTATCCTACGTAAAACTTAAACATGCTTATTGTCCACAATTGTTACTTTTCCCGATCCGGGAAATACCGGTCCCGGATCCCGGTCTGAGTTTTATACTTCAAATGAATTTTCTGTTTTAGCTTTGGACGCCGCTGCTCCACTTTGGGGCACAGACCGCAGCCGTCTAGCGCGTACTGATGGTCAGTATGTAGAAGTGATGCATACTGAAACTACTGTACTAGGATGGGGTGATCCGTTGGGTGACGCTGACTTTTACCCTAACGGAGGCTCTAACATGCCTGGCTGCTGGGCTATTGGAATTTCATGTTCCCACAGCCGTTCCTATAAATACATGGCCAGCTCCGTGAAATACAATCACCTTCTTGCCAACGAATGCAACAGTCTAAGGGACGCTAATCGCGATAGATGTCATGGTGACTTACACCCCATGGGCAATAGCGATCTCAACAAATCTCTGTAAGTACCACCATAATCATAGGATAGTTTGATACATTCATATAGGTATGAATAACAGATTTTAATCGTTGTTTTGTTTTACAGAACTGGAATATTCAGAGTCAACACTGGCAGCAATTATCCATACTAACTGAATAATGATGGCGTTTACAAAAACATTAAATTAAATCTGTTAACCGATCTAAAATAAATAACTGTCTCCAACCGAATGTGTTTATACTTTTGAACTGGTTAATATCTTAAATATTTTAGAAGATTTCTTTTGTATGAGATTACCTACATAAGAACGTTTTCAATCAAATCTTAGTATTTAATTATAGGTTACAAATTATAACTAAAATGACTATTTTTAATCATATTATATTACACCTACCATTAGGTACTTAACATTACTCGTATTACGTATTAACAGGTATTATTCATCAACTTTTTAAATATGCAGTAAGTAGTTGGTTTCGATCACTATTTTCAAAATATGATGAAATCCATCGCAATCCATATCCGCGTTGTAGGTAATTTAATCATTTCTGAATGTTTTTCAAATACATTTGATTTACCTGTAACAAAAACGATATATTTATTGGTATCTAAAGCAATGGAAACATAATCATGAAAAAAATACGGCTTAGCGATCAATCTTAATAATTTAAAGATTCAAGATAAATTAAAAGATTATTAATTGATTTCGCCCATAATAATGGAAATTACATCAGAATTCCGCCTTATTCTAGTCATATCTTGTTATTAAATACTTCTACAATTGCTGATTAATGTGAACGATATTTGTTGTTAGAGAGCTTTGTTTACACAAAAGAACATTGTTGTGTACATTCTAGAAAAAAGCTTTGCAATCTTAAATATCCTACTTACGTCATTGTATAAGTAGATGAAAATCTTAATAATAAGTATGTGGTATTTTCCGATTGTTTTATCTATGTAAATAGATTAGGGTATTAATTAGCAATCTGATAGAATCTGAGCATGTTGACGCCGTGACATTCGTGACCGACATACTATTGTAATCTTTGCGACAGTGGTAGCGCAGTGATTTAGATTTACATAGATATAAAACTATTATAATCATATCAAGAGCACGTAGTTCTTTGTGATTAGGTATCATAATACCTCTCATAGGACGACATTACCCACTACAACGTATAAAGTACTTTGAGGTATATTCAATTTCAATATTTTTAAATATTACAAGAAAGCCATCATCGTCATCAACAACCCTTAACCGTCAACTGCTGGACTGTATGTATCCTCTAAAGCATAAATAAATATGTTATAAGTACTGGGAATAAATGTTGCAATTCAAATAATCATACCTTGTCCTTCTCCAACCATTTTCGTATAAAGGGAGCAAACAATCGATGGTCATTGTGAACTTTAGCCGTTTTTCGGAAATTGACTATGCAAGCAATACCAACGGTCACCATACACCCGAACGCAGTGAACCACATGAAAGAGATTCTGTACAAGTACGGTACTTCACTGGAACAAAAAAAAAGATAAATGAAGTCTCAAGTTATTATTTCTTTTTCCCAAAATTATTACGTTTTGGATTGATCACATCACATACGATAATGTATGTGAATCGTAAGGTCCTTAAAGCATATTTTAGGATTTAGAATTTACCTGCCTACGAATAAGTACCAGAACAATTATTGTGAGGCTCTTGTCTCTATAATCTTTCTTTGACACCACATTTTCATCTCGATAAAATAATGAATCCGGCCTTACCTTTCAGCGTCAACCACATTATGTACAATTTCATCAAACTCGTAAGTACAATTTTGTGTGAATCTAGGTTTTTCACTAGATTGCATCAGTCCCCTCGCTTGTACCAACTGTGACTGCGCGGCTAACCACCATGCCGACAATAGGCCTATGATACCTCCGCTCAAAGCGCTCTGGAATTATAATTCATTCTAGAAACAAGGTACCTATAGATAACGACAAAAAACAACATAAATAGATAAGCATGCAAGAAAACATCGGTATAAATACAGAAAAAGCAATAATTAATTGAGATAAAAAAAATAAGCATACCTTGAAACACTTTCACATTTGCCGCAATTTTTTTATCACATTCTTTTATTGAAACGTGCAGTTTCATGCAGTTAAAAAATGTTAAACATGTCATTCAATGTTTTAAAAGCACTATTTTAAAATTTTAGGAATTGCAAAAAGTCACGTTAAAAATCTTCTTTCCGCATGCAAGAAAAAATCTCAAAAAACTCAAAAATGGAAGTGAGTTACTTACCGTACCATCTATAAACGGCAAGAATATCCCCATCACGAACACTCCAGCCAAGGGTCCCATAGAAGCTGATGACAAGCTCATTGTCAGCTGTAGAACGGACCCCAACATTTCTACTACGTACACTAAACCTACAGGGAAATTAAAGATTCATCATTAATATCTTTTATAACTAACTATAAGTTCAATATGCCTAAACCAAAAATTAACTTCTTTGGCTGATGATGGTAATATGTCCGTTGATGATGAGGACCCAGATTCATTTCGTTTATTTTCGATTTCAAGATTAAGATTCAGAATATTATCTTTGGTATTTAGATGCACAGGACTTCATACAAAGTGTCAATCTCACTAACAATATAAATGCGAAGTTTGTATGTTTGTTACTCAATCACGTCAAAATGGCTGAATGGTAATTTCTGTCTGTCTGGTCTGGAATAACACATAGGACACTTTTTATCTTTTTATAACTTTTATCAAAATTTTATTCACTTTTTATCCCACGGGACCGCTACGAAGCCGCTGGCAGAAGCTAGTTAATAATATTTAAAACAAGTTTAATACGCACCGACACAAATAACTCCAAGTATAACGACCACAGATCGGATCATTATTTGAGTTTGCCTGTGAGTTAATGGCCTGAAGAATGGTTTCCAGAAATCTTCTAATACTACAGCAGCCATCGAGTTGAGGCCAGTAGATAGTGAACTAAAAATATATTTATGTGTCTGCTTACTGCCCAACTTAATAACCGACCTTAGCCCAATATTTTTGCAGTCGTTTTTGACAGAAACTGCATATAAAAGGAATGTCTCAAATGTTGTTGCTTATTTATTTCAGCCAGTAAGAGAGTGAGATAGTGTTTCAAATTACATATTATTATTTTCTTACTAGATTATTTGATAATTTGAGAAAAAATGTCATTAGAGAGCTATCCACTCATCAGAAAACGTTACCAGTTATTTACTTTATTATAAACGGTTGATTAGATACTTATTCATGACCAAAAACGTTATTTCAAAATTCAAATTAACCTTATTTCCTTTCCAAATACTCACCTAAGAGATGCACTGAAGACTCCCGCCACAAAAATGCCCGGCATGCCAGGCCAGTCTCCTAACACATCCATTACCAGCAGAGGCAACAGTTGGTCTTTGGCAAGCGCCAGTCGAGAGTCCAATGGGTCACATTCGTGGTACTTTGCATAGGCCAACAAACCACTGTACCCGCATATTATAACTATGAACATTACACCGCCGAAAAATCCCCAGATGGCTCTGAAAATGAAGTTATTAAGTTAATCTTATTATTTAAAGTTTTCACTTAACAAACTGGTACTACGAACATATAGGTACAAAATGTTTTTTAGGGTTCTTTACTCAAAGGGGTCCGGTTCCTAATTGGCCAGCCTTTTTTTGAACATAAACATGACATAACATTAAACTTCATAAACCAAACGTCGACCCATTAAATGTAAAAAAATGTAATTCATACATAATTATTAAAATAAAAATACTAACCTTTTGGATGATTTAAGTTCAGCCAACGCTAAAAACCTTTGCAACATGGATTGATTGACGGCAACGTTGCCGATCCAGTAAAACGTAGAACCAATGGACACTGACCATATCGTATGTCTCACTGTTAGATCTAGTGTGACACTGAAACAAAACCAAGTAAAAATTTCAATTGTATCTTTAATTTTCTGTAAGCAACGAAATTTCAAAACACTTTTGATGGGACATTTTAACAAATCTTCGTCAAAAACAAACAAATGACTAAGTATGTACTTTATACCAAAAAAAAATCTTTATCGTAACACAAAATTAAAGAGGCAATCATTTATTGTTAGACAGAAAAAAACATTGCAATGAAAATAACAGAAGGCAAAGTTAAATAAACCTAGTTTAAGTATATTTATGTTAAATTAAGTAAAGTAATATTTACGGTGGTATTTCAATTCGGCCTGTGTTCCAATTTTCTCTGAACACCTCCCCGAAACCGCCAGCGATGATGGTGCCTTTTATGATGACCAGGATCATAGCTCCTACCATCACTATAGTTTGTATTACATCCGTCCATACGACGGCTTTTAAACCACCCTGAAAATTATTAAATGATCAACTAAAACAAAACTACTAATAATAATTAATTCTATTACTTACTTAAAAAACATTTTACTTAAATAAATAATGGCCAATATTCTGAACGAGACATGATATTATAGTAAGTTGTGATACAATCCATCTAGAACTTAGAAAATAAAACAAAATCTAAATAGAAATTAGTTAAGTAACGTAAACGTTAGTGTTACTTACCAAAGACGTATAAAATATGCACACAAAGCATACTATAGAAGTTGTAATATGAATGTTCACGCCAGTTACTGAAAAAGAAAATAATAAATCATAAAATATGTAATAAGAAACAAATATACACTTATTGTTTGTCTTTCTAATATAATTTAGTTTTTGCACTTACCTTGATTGAATGCTAAAGCTGGTACATAAATAACTATGGGCAGCCACGCCATCTATAAACACACATTTACTAGATTTTAATATATCTCATAAATCTGAATTTCTATACTAACATCCAATAAATAAAAATGTAATAATAACTACGGTGAATGTGAAAATGGCACGCCATTTTCTTTTTCACACGGGTCCTGTGACTTCACTGATGTTATAAATGGATACGCACATAGTTAGAGGCAAAGGTACACTCGCCAATCAGCCAGTCATTAAAAGTACACAATTAAAAAGCCTTTGAGAAATGTATAAATATTTATAAGTAACTACCGCCTCAAACATTTTTTTCTCAAGGTTTAGACCTGCCCTGGACTTCAACAAATAATTCAAGATAAAAAGTAAGCAAATCGACAGCAATTGATTTTTATAGAAATTAAATAAATAACTTACCAAATATACGCTGAACAAGACAGATCCGAATACTCTCAAACGTTTATCATACCGAAGTTCCAAATACTAAAACAAAAATTATTTGTATTCCATTAACTTCAATTAAAATGAAAATATTAAAATAGTAGAAAAAAAATCTTCTAAAAAACAGGAGAGAAATTATTCTTGTCCAATTAATTTTTACATTTTCCCGCCAACGCCAACAGAAAAACTTTTTTTAAATGGATGTCTTTATTTTAAGCTGCCTTTAACAATGGCACATTAAAAAGTTCCAAATACAAAAAGTTTTTACTCTTTTTCGTGCGATTCACTTACCTCATAAGCTGAAGTCAATCCCAAATCGTGAAGTATTGGTAAAAACGTATAAGTGAATATTATTGACATCAATAAAGTACCAATCAAAGTAAATACATATGCTGTGCCATAAATATACAGCTCTGTCGGTATACCTAATAACGATATGCCTGAAATAAAACTAAAAAGAAAGACTTTGTGTGAGTACTGGGTAAAACAGGGTGAACAAAAATCGTGGGGTGAATAAGTGCAGGAACAGGGTGAATAGATGTTAGGAAATTTTCCCAACATTTAGTCACCCCATTTTGTGTTCACTCCGTCGAACAGAAGGTAAGTAACTATTAAACAAAAAACAAACTTGGAAAAACTAGAACGTAGGTAATAATCAATACAGTACCTTGCGACTAACGAGAAGCAAACGGGCAATAACTTCATATTTCGTCCGCCCATTAAATAATCTTGAGTCGAACTCTGTTTCTTCACAAAACCGAAAAAAACTCCGATTCCTCCGCAAACCGTTAACATTAAAACAAATAAGACATAATCAAACCACCCAAAATGTTGCAGCGAAAGTCTTACTGCAGAAACGTGCAGCTTTTCTTCTGACATTTTTCAAGAGTTTTATTTACAAAAATAATATCAAAATATCACTTTACATACACAGTCGACGAAGACACATCTCAGTGTCACAGTGTGAATGAATGATAAAGCAATTTCACAATTGCCGCCCGCGATTTTCTCGATGGTCGGAGCCGTCGGAGGCTATTTTTGTTTCAATTGACCATTTCCCGTGTTCGTCGAAAATAGACTTTAACGTTTCTTTGTAGGTCTGCCATCTAAGTAGGTACCATATTATGAACATACATTATAGCTTCAGACTACTTGCTTTAGGTATATGGCCAATACACAGATTGATCTATCTAGGTAAAAAATCTTATTTTATGGAAACAATTTTGGAAAATTTTCATCGCGTAGCTACTAATTATTATTAATTTTTTACACTAAAACTCTACAAAGGTTACAATATTGAGTAACAAAATAACACACTGGCCACTTCGTGTGTACGATACTATAAAAAAATGAAAAAGTCATAAAAAAAAATATTTTTACGGCATCCTGCATTTTTTTGACCTAAAATGGCCAGTACTTAATTGGTTCTACAATTTTAAAAGAGGATAGAAGAAAAGCGTTTATACCAATTTTTTAATATATTTTTTTGATTTTTATTTTTATATAGGCTTTTTCCTAAGATAAAAACGTCAGTCCCATTTTTATTTAATCATAATTTTCAAAACGACTCCTAATTAAACTTAGTTCTGCTATTTATAGAAAAAATAAGTTTTCATTCAAACAATTTATTACATAAATATAAAATTAATATAGTTTGACAAAAACATCTGGTAATTAACTAATTTCTTCTGATTCCGTGATTGGCTTCATGCTTATTGAGGTAGAGTTCACGTGGCAGGCTTCCTGTAATAGAAAATAATACAAGTAGCTTTATATTATTTAAGATTACCGTAGAATACCTACTACTAATCCCGTTAAACATTGTAATTCGACAGCAAATGTATTTGTTTTTTTTTCTAATAATTTAGTAATTGCTGAACCGTTTAACCACCTAAAACATTCTTCCTCCATAATACTGACCTTATTTTGTCCATAAGCACTAATGAAGGGGTCATCAGTAGGGTGTGGAGGTTCCTTATATAACCTCCTCAGTTGAGGCGCGAGGAGACACGGAGCGGGAGGTAGGTGCGGCGTCCCTCTCGCACGATTTATCCGGGAGACGATCGCACCAACGCATATGCTCACCATCATCCCCGCGAGAGTGTACCACATGTATGACACTCTAAGCACCGGGTTTACTTCCTCACTACAAATATTGTTAAAAAGTTAGACTTTCAAATGTATGTGGTATGCCGAAACAGTTATAAAATGTCCTATTTTGGATATGAACTGTTCACTGTTCGTGACAGTCGTCAACGTTTGACTATGAATCTACTCTACATGGGAAAGCTCTGCTACGTCAGATATGTGGTCCCTCTGGTCTGTTTGTCAAATATGTTGCCCCTTAGAGGTGGCTTTCACGACCAGTTTTATACTTCATCAACCAACATTTGACGTCACACGACTTGACGTCTTCATAAATTTTCCTTATTTTAAGGCATTGCGCACATTTTCTTACTGGGCTGGTGAACCTACCTAAACACGGATTCTTCAACAACGTCTTCCACTGCAGTGAAGTTGTAAGTGCATCCTGCAGTAGACAGGGACTTGTGTGAGTGCACTATTTGTCCTCTAGCTATGGCCAGTTGTGAGGTGAGGCACCACCAAGACATCACTGCTAGACCGCTTACACCACCTATTAGGGCACCCTGTGGAAATACATCGATACGAGAATAATATCTACATGTTAGTACTACGGACATTATGAATTTGGTCGTGTTATTTTTATACTACTTAATAATATTTTACATTCAACCGTTCTACAATTGGCCTCTCTCTGGTCTAGTCTGCCTAGGGTACTTTCGAGGCTTAATCCGCCTCTGTGAAGTTACACTTCAAACAATTTTGAAGTCATACCTAAGCACAACAAATTTAACTTGTGATATATACTATTGTAAGTAGGTATAAACTACAAAAACAAACTTAAACTCATGGTTTTAAGTAGGTAGTATATCAATAGATACTTACTGTAGCATCTACCCAAGGCATAAGAATCCCCATGGTGAAAACACCAAGTTGTGGGCCCATCGTCATAGATTCTAACGTCATCGTCAATTGTAAGATTGTTCCCATCTTCTCCACTATAAACACTAAGGCTGAAATTGAACAATTTATTACTTTGCAAAAAGATATATTGATGCGGAAAGAAAACAAAGAAAACCATGTTAACAAACTTGTACTCTAAATTAAAGAACTCATTTTTATCTATCGACGGTTAAAAGGAAATAGAAATTATAAGCGACAAAAATGAAATGTTCAGGAGAGCCGTTTAAACTCGTCAGTCGTCGAAAGAATACTAGGACAATGTTTTTTTTTGGTAGGGTGTAAACGCCAAAAATGTCATCGTAGAGCTATGACAGTAAGCGCATTCAAAGAGCAGAAAATTTTACGTAGGATAGCATAATAAACTCATTTTTGACCAAAATGTCGCTTATACCCTATTTCCTTTTAACCGTCGCTATTTTAACCAAGTTATTGTGGTTCGTGGTAATAATCAAGTCAAGAACAGCATTATACAAATACAATACTAAAGTTTACTACAAATAACGTGCATAAAAGCACAACATATATTTACCTACACAGAGCGTGCCCAGTATCACGACGACTCCCTTCATGATCCAGCTGGCCTGTCTATCTGTTAAAGGTTTCTTGAAGAAGGGCTTGTAGAAATCTTCCAACACAACTGCAGACATCGAATTCAAACTCGTTGATAAGGAACTGAAAGTAATTTACAACTTAGTAATATGAACCAAGATGTATAACTCAAGCTGTTGGAAAAACTTCAATGATAACCAAGAAAACGTAAAATAATAAATGTACCTTAGAGCTGCGCTGAAAATGCCGGCTATAAAGACTCCAGGTAATCCAGGGATCTCGCCAAGAACATCCATTACCAACAATGGAAGGAGTTGGTCCTTCGCTTTAGCTAACTGAAAAGGGATAATTTTAACGAAATGTTAAATTAACTTAATCCCCAAAACCTAACAAAATTGGTAGACAAGTAAGTAATACTTAGCACGTTAACTGCCACAGTGGAGTATTTGCCTTCAACAGATTTCTAATGGCAGTTAAATAAGTAAGTAAGTATGTACATGATAATTTTCCAATATAATATTTCTCACTCCCCGTGACCTACTCATGACGGATCGTGATTTACGGCATGCAATTTTCAATTGCAAGATTGGTTTCACATTGTCCTATCCGGTGCAATAAGAGTCAATTGCGGGAAGTGAGTCATTGGTACAGTTAGGTACAGGCCAATCCATCACCAACTGTAATAGTCTAAGATTTAAATATGAATGTGTATTACCTTAGTCTGCAAAGGATCGCAGTCGTAAAATCTTGCGTAGATCAACAAGCCGCAATAAAGACAGAAACAGTAAAGGAATGAGATGCCAATACAGAACAGGAAAACTGCCCTGAAAATTAAGGAAATTATATTTTATATCATCCTAGTTCTTACTAGAAATGGAGTCTTTAAATTGGTCAAAAATTACCTCGACTTACCATTTAGCTCCCCGCAAAGTCGGCAATGAAAGATATCTTTGTATCATAGTCTGATTGACAGCATTTGCTTGTAGCCAATAAATGGTCCCGCCTACAACAAGACTCCATATTGTGTGCCGCGTCAGAGGATTCGGATCCCAACTAAAAATTAAAACACTTTATTACATCGGAAAAAGCTTTAGCAGTTAGACTCGAAAATGTGCGCCAGGGTCTACACTATTTTTATTTTTAATAGGGGAAAATCATCCAATGACTTCTCCCGCCTTGGGCGAGGCGAGAGTATCAGACTCTTACTGACTAAAAACCACCCGTCCCTACTTCTGCCCTTCGATCCGGATCCCTGGTAAACCCGCTAGGTAGTCCGCAACATACACAACATACTTAGGGCAATATTTCTCACACTCCACACTGCAATAATTTTCCACTTGTATGTTCTCGGTCATAAATATTGCAGTTACGACTGATGCGAGTCAGTATGTCAACCAAGTGTTATTTTCTTAGATAAACGTTTCCTTTAAATCAGAGCTGTTATTGTGGGTGTCTAGTACAAGTAGTACACAAAGAAATCGCTTCGAATTACGCTACGAAGGACTCAATTGAAATTCTTGTGACACAATAGCAATGTATATTATCGTCTAGATGTTTTATGAGTCCCGATATGGTGCAGAAGTTCATTTAAAGTGGAAGGTAATTTGCACTCTATAGATGATACTAAAACGGTTGGCAATTGCAACTAACAGACCAATAAAGCAGTACAGCTGGAAACAAGATTACAAAGCACATCCTGAATTTGATTACCAAATCCATTCTTCCTTCCTCATCCTTGACCATTAATAAAACAACTTACTTCGGCATTTCAATCCTTCCGCTGTCCATGTTCCTTTGGAAGACAACTCCAATGCCACCCACGTCAATGGTCCCTTTTATTGCGACCAAGGCCATGGCACCAAACATTGCGGTAATTTGGATCACGTCCGTCCAAACTACTGCTTGTAATCCACCCTGAACATAAATGGATAAATTACGGTACTTGATTAATTTCTAACACATCTTTAACATTGTGAATTTTATAAATGTGTAATCTGAATCTAAGACCAAGTCGATCTATTTTATTTAAAACGTAAAATAAATGTATTATTGATATTTTAGAGTGTTTTAAATAAATACATAATAACTTAAAACGGAAGGTCCCTTAAGTAGAGACTAAATAAAATAACCGATTGGTATTACATGGATCTCACAACTTTTTACGGTAGAAAAACTGAGGTGCGAGACTTGGTCTTTTTTACAGGATGTTTGAATGGTATTATAATATCACATACCGCACTAGTGTAGAAAATGCAGACCAAACATACTATCGGAGTGATTACGTGTATGTCAACACCCGTTACTGGAAATAAATATCAAAGTTAGTTAAATCGCCCTCACGACAAGACCTTATTTTAAGCAAATTCTATGAACCTAAGAAGGAGAACCAACGTCCTCTCTTAAAATAATGGTTGAAAGATAAAACAAATATTTAGTTTTGAATAGACTGGAATAAAAAGATTGCATAATTTTAGGATAGGTAACTTTAATCATACTTCGTGAAGTCATTGACATTACCTTGATTAAATGCCAGTGCTGGAACGTATATCACAATAGGCAACCAGCCTATCTGAAATCAAAGAGTCATATTAAGTTAAATATAAATAATTCAAAAGAATTATCCACAATTTTATTAAAAACTTACCAACGTGAAAGCGAACAAAATTGATCCAAACAATCGGACTCTGTTGTCGAATCTAATTGATAAGTACTGAAAGAAATAAAAGTCTCTAAATAGGTACCACATCTCCGCAAGTTATCGCATAATTGGATGTAAGAAAAGACTGTTCACCATACCTCATAATTGGAAGTAATCTTGAGTTCATAGAACACGGGCAAATAAACCTGCGTCATGATTACCGACATCAAGAATATTGCTCCCATGATAAACGCGTATTGAGTCCCATGCATGTAAACTTCTGTTGGTGACCCCAACAACGTTATTCCTGACACGAAACTGGAGAAAGAAGATAATTTCTCTATTAGTTGACTTAATATGAAGTTTTATAGCACCTATTACTTCTAATCAATAGGTATTTTTGAAGTTCAAACGTATTCTAAAAGCAACTGCAATAGTTCAAGTTTTCTTAGATTTTTGCCCACCAACCTTGCCACAAGTGACATAGAAACAGGAATCACTTTCATATTTCGTCCCCCGAGTAGGTAATCAGCTTGCGTGGTCTGTTTCTTCATGAAACCCCAGTAAACACCCACAACAGCACTAATAGCCAACATAAACACAAACACAACATAATCCACCCAAGAAAACCTCTGCATAAAATGGGTTAATTCCGAAACTTCTCCCTGCATTTCGCCCATTTTGTCAGTGATTTATAACTCCACAACAAATTAAAATCACATAGATGTCCAAAGTATACAACGCACTTTGCTACCGTTGCCTCTGACCAGATTTTCTTAACAATGTAACTTTTAAAATTTCAGGTCAAGGGTTTTATTATTGAAACAGATAGCCCATATCATATCGATATGCGTGGCACTAGGCACCCAACATTCAAATGCATGAGTCCGCCGAGACGTAAGCTCAATCTGTTACAATGAAACAATTACGATAACTCGCAATTTAAAAGAGGATGTTGCGAGATCGCCCCCCAACGGTAGCTAGGAGCGAATCGGGAACTGACTACTTGTACTTAAAACGTGTAGGTTGGACATCATCATAAACGCTTCCTCGACTGACAATGAAAATTGATTAAATAATGTAAAGAAACTACCTGCTTATCTCAATACCAATATATACCATTTAAGATTTAACAACCCGTTACGCTCATGTATTTAACAGCGAGTTAAGATTTTTCCTGGTGCAAGACAATGCAATTTTGAGAATTAAAAAGGCATTAGATACTTTAGTGTGAACGCACAGTTGCTGATAATGAGTTCAATTGGTATGTAGTTACATAATAATATTGAACTGTAGGCTGTAGTCACATTACAAGCTGAATTTGAAATCAGAATCTACTTTGGTACTTCATCGTCATCCCGGTTATCATCCACTTTCGGACACGGGCCTTTCCAACAGCACGCCACGAAGAAGGATCTTTTCTTCAGCCCTTTTCAAATTAATACACGTGTACCTATTGGTCTTACCACGTGTTGGTCGCTACTTATTTAATGACACAGGAGAGAAGTACCTACAAAATAAATATTCTTACTAACGTCTCATTTATCAAACTACAATTGAATGGAACCCTCTATTTTATTGTTTAAAATTAAAATCATCAACCATAAACACACGTATACATACATACACATTTTAATAAAGGTAGCTGGGTAGGTATCTACCAAATAAAATAATGGTTAATGGAGACCGTCGCCTAAGGAGTACGGACCCAGAGCCCACGACTCTCGATTTAGTACTACCTCTTAGGTTACCTTAAACACTAGAAGCATCGCGAGTACATTGCCAACCATTCCATAAATAAAATTGACCAATTAAGCCGTTGCTTTCGATCTCCTTCATATTTCCCGCCTAAGAAATAAACATCACGGTTTGTTTTTCCTCTGAAATAAAGTTTGTCAAACATGACATTCCACATGGTGTTTGACATTTGTAACAGACGACAGTGACAGTATTGAATGAAAACAACCGGAGTTTGTGATTGTGAACTGTTTTCTTATAGTTTTAAATAAAAAATAAAGTAAATCCAACGAATTAACTAATATTAACTGTGCCATTTATTATTCCTAAGAAATGGCTGGGCTCTTGCTAAGCCCGACTGAAAAAGTGTTTATTGTGCACGGTGTACAGGTAAGTTTTATAACCTAAAAAACAAAGTTTTTGTTTTATCTTCAAGACTTCGATCTGAATATATTTAATTAGTAATGTGACAATACTAATTTTCTCCTGCAGTGGATAATCTGACTTTGGAAACAGAATATAAAGCCATCCTCGCTTATACGTCCAATACCACACCATTTGGACTCTGCTACTGTTAACTGTTGAAATTCTTAGCTTGTTGCATTAGAATTTAAAAGCTATATTGTTTACTAAATATATGTTTATATTATCCACCAGATCTACATAATTACATTTGCAATTTGTATCTGTTCACGACAAAAATATTGGTATTTATGTAGGATGATCATCGCTCCGATGGACGAACCAATATTGATTACCGACCGATGGAACTGGAGACAAACGTTGTCAGTCATGCCACTGGATCGTCGAGACTGCGACTTGCCAACACTGATATACTTGTAGGAGTTAAAACTGAAATAGATGTCCCAACTCCAGAAAAGCCTGATTTAGGAAAGATTGAATTTTATGTTGATTGGTGAGTTTACATTATAGCATAATTATTACATACTAGCTTTCCCCAGAAACATTGTTCCGCCTAAATAATATTTTTCTTACATTTAAACCTTCCCTGGATTTTCACAAATTAGCCAAGTCGGTCCAGCTGTTTTCGAGTTTAACTACTGTACTTAGAGACAATTAATGATTACTTAAACAATTCCTTAGTAAAAATTTTGTACTAAAAACAATTGCTAAGTACTGGGTTAAGTAACCATTAAATTACTCAGTATGGCATTTAGCGAGACTAACAAACAGCAATTCATTTTTTGTATACATAAAATTATACTCATCATTCTTGGTTCTACTTTTATCCCTGGCAGACCAGAAATTAATATTGTGCTTTTTATTAATGTTGGTAGAGAGGTGCACATTATTATAATCTAACATGTTGGCATTTTAAATGTATTAATTTATTTCATTTCAGCTCAGCAAATGCAGCACCACAGTTTGAAGGCAGAGGTGGGGAACAGTTAGCTATAGGGATTGCCAAATTAATGCAAGCTGCATACCATTCCTCAGATGCATTTGATTTGAAACAACTTTGTATATTTGAGGGCAAACAATGCTGGAAAATCTATGTTGATATATTGGTAAGGATTCTAAGGAAACAATATTATTTTTAAGAAAATAGTCTATTAACCCCATAATTATATATATTATGTTTATAGGTATTTTGTCAATGTAATGTACTAAAGGTATTTAAGATACTTGTTAAAACGAAAGAATTATGATATTTTAAGTAAACTAACAGAAATCAAGATTCTTTTTTATTATTTGTATATTACTGTCAGTATAATATTTCTATTCCTTTCAGATATTAGAATGTGGAGGTAATCTATGTGATGCTGTGTCTATGGCTGTGAAAGCTGCACTTTTCAACACAAAGTTACCATCAGTGAAGGCAGCTCTCATGGATGGAGGGAACATAGACCTGCAGTTATCTGATGACCCTTATGATGCTAAATCTTTAGACATTGGAACAGCACCTTTACTAGTAAGATTATTATGTACTTCACTACTTTAATCAGTCATATTTAAAACATACATCTAATATATAAAATTCTCGTGTCACAGTTTTTGTTGCCATACTCACTCTGAAACGGCTTGACCGAAAATAAAAATAAAAAAATCATTCCATTCAATTTTTCAGAAAAGTAATGACTAAATTCGTCAATTTTCAGGTGACACTATGTAAAATTGGTGACAAATGTGTGGTAGACCCATCAGCTGAAGAAGAAAGTTGCAGTGTCATATCAGTTGTAGTGGGTGTCACAGGAAACCCCAGCAGCTATAGTACTGAAGAAAATGTGTCAGATTCTGCTAAAGAAAGCAAATTCACCACAATAGAAATGGTTGGATCTGGTAGTGTTGCACCAAAAACTCTGAAAGATGCCATGAACCAAGGAATGTAAGTTACCAAATCTTGACCCATACATAATAATAGTAAGCTGTTACTTTAGCTTCATATGGTAAATCTTCAGGATACACGATACATGACAACAATTTTTTACTACCACCTTGTTTAATCTCATTAATTAAAACTTTCTTCTTTTTGTTTTGCAGGGTTGCAGCAAAATTACTTGATAAAGCTTTGGGTGAAGCATTATTACGAGAAAGACAAGAAACACAGGTCAAGACAAAAAAGCATTCATATGGATTCCTAAGATAAAATAATTTAAACTAATTAAAGTTAATTAAAACACACATCACCTTTAATTCCTTTATTGATATTACCATTAATTAAATTTAATAAAACCATACATACATAATGGTTTATGTATTATACATAGAAATTAATTCTAACATACCTAATAATGTCTCTAAATATATACTACTACATAAATTCAGTCATAACCAAATATCACAATCGTTTTGTATCCACACTGCATAATTGTAATGTTTTAGAATTTAATTACAACTTAAAATACCTATATCCGAAGTGATAAGTAAGTAAGATATAATAAAAAATGTGCAATAGGAATGTGGAATAATAATGCAATATATTATTAAATACAATTCCATCAAAAAATAAACAATCAACAGCTAAGTTAGGCAAGATTCAAAATACAGAGAAGAGAGTTAAAACTACTAGAAGGATACATGTTTATAGTATTTAAAACCTACATCCCTGCACCTACTATGGTTTATGGCTAAGTCCATACCAATTTACCATTACTACAGTCTACATCAAGATATTCTAAATCACATCTAAAGTTACATGTCTCGTAGATATACGTATAGAGACAAATCACATGAATATAAGAAGAGTAATATAGTAATAATAGAGTAAAATAAAAACTAAGTTATGTGTAAATTAAAGACGAAGTTTACTTCTTGACGGGTGTAAGAAGGTCCAACACAGCAGCAATGTTGCCATCCTTGCTCTCAAGGAGTTGAGTCAACCAGCCACCGTCGTTGGTGAAGCCCATTGCCAGCATATGCTGGATCGCCGCATCGATATGTGGTTCTGTAAAAAGAATAAAGTGTTAAAGTGTGTACTACACAATACATATTCTAACGATATCACTTTCTGACCGCGTTACGCGCGATAAAAATCCATGTCATCTGTTTATTCAGGTCAATAAAACATTTTGATGTCTACCAAAAATAATCTGGCATACTTATACAGTTTTCAGATCATTGTCACAAGTCACAAACCTACATATACGTACTACACACATAGGTGTCCAAAAGTAAGAAATAAATAGTTACAAAGTGTGATAATTAGTATGTGTAGGCATAAAATGAAGCAACAATGAACAAAGGCGTTATTATAGCGACCCTCGGGTCACTTCGTTGCCATTGACCTACATAAATATAACTTAGTCATTATTTTGCATGCTTACACTTTTAATTTTTTTAATATAGTTAAGTATCAGTCAGCTGATTTATTAATACATACTTACTACAAAAAAATATAATAAAGAAAAACAGACACTATTTTCCTTTAATATTATATTATTTAGATTAGATAGGAGGGCAAATTGTTCTGAAACATGAAAGCGGTAATTCCCCCTTTATAATATTTCAGATACTGTCTATCAAGAAAGCACGTGATTTGTCTTTGAATTGGAACACAGGAAAATTTTACGATAAACGTTAACTTCATGTCCATCAAATTGATGACTAAGTTCTATACACGCAAGTTTGATATGGACGTAAAACAATGTGATGATTCAGCCATCATTACCTACTTTCCGATAAAGTTAAGTTGTTTAGATAATATTGTGAGAATAATGTAATGTTTATGACATTTTAATTGAATCATTAATGCTGTATTTAACTTGGTTTGTTACTTACTTGGATGGCGCTGCCTGGGTTGCGGTTGGGGCTGGGGTTGCGGTGCAGGAGTAGGAGCTGGTTTCTCCTGCGGCTTGGGGGCTGCGGCCGGCGCGGGGGGAGCTGTCGCCTGGATCGGCTTCAGCACTTCAGGCTCTTTAGGATTCAACACTAAACCATCAGCTTCAGTAAATAATAATGGACCATGACCTACTTAATTACATTACTCATGCCTTATATTTACTACTTTTTACATATTAAGATTAAGCATTTTTTAAATCAAGCAATTATACCAAATTCTCTAACATTTAAGCGTAAATTATGAGCTTCGAGAGTATAAAAAACGACACAACATTTGCACATTTATGAAGTTAAATTTAAAATATAATTACCTGCAGTTGAGGTGTTCAGTGGTGGGTACAAGCCGCCTTCGGCAATTTTGACGCGCTCTTGGAACTCTTGGGGCAAGTTGAAACCGATGGGGGCAGCGGTTTCAGGAAGTGCACCAGCCGTGTCCATCAAATCTTAAATAAATACCATTTGTTAAAATAACAATATGAAAGGAAAACCCTTACTAATGACACTTAACAAAAATACTAGGAAATACTAACGACACTACTAATAAATATATGTATAGGTAACTACCTTTTTCCTTGTTAATCATGGTCCAGTCATCGGCCTTGTCTGGTGAAGCATCTCTGGCGTAATCACTAACACTGGATGCGGAAGAAGAAGAAGAAGAAGGCTTAGCAGGAGCATCAACAGTCTCAGCCTCAGGCGACTTCCTGTCGCCTTGTCCCATCTCCACATCATTATTTGGAGTAGATGTGGGGGCAGTAGCATTAGCAGGTGCTGGAGGCTGAGGCTGAGGTGTTGGGGGCACAAATGGATTGCCATTTTTTCCAATAAACATCTCTACAAGCTCCATAAGTTGATCAACATTAAATGCCTTAGGTGTATTGAATGGGCATTGAGTTTGGGCATTGGCAGAGGTACTTGGCTCTGGTTGTTTAGGAGCTTCGGTGGATTGGGTGCTTGTCTGTGCTTTCGCCTGGCCCTCTTGAGGGGTTTGAGCTTGCGTTTCAGGAGTTTGACCCTGAGTTGTCTGTCCATGAGTTCCAGTAGTCTGACCTGTCTTAGTTTCAGGTGCCTTTGGCTTATTGTCATCGAGATCAATATCTCCTGCGAGATTGGCGAACTCGTTCATGTAAGTAGCGAAGGTGTCGAGCCAGCTGACGCGGTTGCGACGACGATGGTGTTCGTCGTGCGCTCCGTGAGGGCCATGTTCAGCTTGTGGGCCGTGGTGACCACCGTGTCCATGGCCATGGCGGTGTTTTCTCTCAGCACCCCTTTCGCTGCGGTGTTTCTTGTAGGGGCAGTCCTCGCCCATTGCATTAGCAACGGACTTCAAGAAATGGCGAGACCTCTTGATCGCAGCTTTGATGATGGTGCGCTGTAATGAAACAAATAATATTAAAATCATCTGTTAACCATCTGAGTTATAAAAAGCATTAAAACAGCCTTAATCACGTTATTGCGATAAGAAACGGATATGTATATCCTGTCGTACTTACAGGCATGGCCGGCGCTGGAACTCGGATCATGCAATGTTCCGGGTGACGGCCTGCGGCTTCGCATCGTGAGCACAAGTCATAGTCATCACAGACGGAACACTTGTAGCGGAAGCCGACTACGGAACCATCGCACGAATCACACACCACTCCATAGTGCACTGCTGGGGTGCCCGGAGCTTCTACAAGACATTAATAAGTAATTAAATGAGTGACCTTTTGTAAATCCTTGGTCCCTGACTGTTATATAAGTATGTACACAGAGCATAAGTATGTGAAAGCCCTGATTGAGTACACTTATTGTAATTTATTTTTATCTATTTGTTAGATGATAAATATAAGTAGGTTATTGAATTATTAAGTGCACTTAAAGAAAATTAATATTTATTGCTCTGAATTGAAATGGTACTGTATAAATAAGTATGTTAACTTGTTAAACATACTTTTCTTTAGGTTTCCTTTATTTTCTAGTTTTTATGATTTATTTAAATCACTTGT
Organism: Spodoptera frugiperda; assembly: GCF_023101765.2. Classification (NCBI taxonomy): domain Eukaryota; kingdom Metazoa; phylum Arthropoda; class Insecta; order Lepidoptera; family Noctuidae; genus Spodoptera; species Spodoptera frugiperda. The sequence goes on along the minus strand of NC_064226.1, from coordinate 5,137,747 downwards.
GAAATAGTTAATAACTTACCTGTAGGATTGGCAGCTACAGCTGTGAATACGATATCACAGCCACCATCCTTAGGTTCCTCGGACTTGCAGTACACAAATAGCCTGATGACATCTCCACCCAACGCTTGCAAAGCAGTCATCACCTCATCGTCCGATGAAATAACAACATTATCGCCATCCTCATCTGAATAAGATAAACAAAATTCAACTTAGTACAACTCATAATTTGGTTAAAAATTATTTGGCAAAAAAAAACAGTTGTTTGTACTTGTACAGGAAAAGTCAGTTGAGGTGAACATTGTATTTTAATTGAAAGTAAATAAAATAGGTTAATCAATGCTAATTTATTAAGTGAAGGTTACCATTATCAATATTGAAATGATTCATTATTTTGTGATTCTTTTAAGTTAAGAATGTCATAGCTTAATTTATTTTTAATGACACTCATTGCAACCACTCACCGGAAAAATGTATTTTAGTATCTAATTTCTGTCTCGCTAAAACTCAAAAGCAGCTAGACCAATTTGGCAAATTTTAATCTTGAATATTATTTGTGGAAGTCCAGTGAAGGTTTAAAAGGTGAGAAAAATATTAATGAGGCAGTATGAAGTTTGCTGGTTCAGCTAGTTTAATAATAAAATGTAACATATGCTTACCTTTCCAGGCTACAGAGTAGGTCTTCGTCTTGAGACCAGGGTACACATCCTGGAGCTTAGCATTCAGATAGTGGAAGCTAGTGACAACACTCTTCTCTACTCCAAATCTTCTGACTTCTGGCTTGCCAGTCTCAGTCCAGAATGTATAAACTTTAAAAGGAACTTGGTCTTCCATGGCTGTAAAGAAATGTTTGTTTTTATTAATAATAATGTAATGAAGGAAGGAAAGCAATTTAATAGGAGGATGATGCAATACTAAACAAGTTTTATAAAATTCTACTTCTTTAAAAGTCTATCACATTAAATATTTCTAATAGTTAGGTAGCTTTTAGAAGAAGTTAGAATAAAAAATGAATATTTTATTACTAATAAATAGTTAAATTATCATTACATTAATATATAAATGTTTTATTTGAGTAGAAGAACATTAAGTCAATTTAGATTCTACATAAAAAGACATTAACTTTAATGTCCCTCTTAGAATATCATTATTTCACAGTTATAAACAACAATTATTTATTTACCTAAAGATAAAGTTCATTTTTATAAGATCTTTATAGCTAACAAAAAAAACTTATTTAAGATTACTTAGAAATGATCAATATAATAATTTTCCTTAAACTTTTGAGATAATACTACATTTCAAAGACAAAGGAAAATGTTACTTTTATCTAATAATACCAAACTGTTTATCTAGAAGCCATTTTGTATGACTTCCACAAACTATCAACTGGATTATAGAAACTAAACACAATCTTGATAGACGAGAAATATCAATTTCATTGTGAGGAAGCTGTAAAGCAAGTAATATGTATATTTATAAACTCACCTGATGAATTTTAAAGTTATCAATTTCAGAATTTCAATTTTTTCGATGTAAACACTGACACGGTAATGCGTCGCACTTTGGACAAAGTTCTGCAGTGAATATTGACCACTACGACGCGCACGGTATATAAACCAACATAATATTATGAATCACCAAATCGAACAGTTGAGAAAAACAATATTTTGTTGTGCAATCTATCTGTCAAAACAAAAAGTCATTGTCGCGTTCCCTTTCTACAGTTTTAATATTGTTAGCATCAAATGTGGTTTTTTTCTCGCTCTTTTCAATGTTTATAATTGAGAAAATAACATAGTAGTGGAAATTCGATATTCAATATTTCGATTGAAGTGTTTTGTGCGGGATGGAACACAAATTAAGTGTTCCATTCTAAGCAATATTTTATTTTTGTCGTTCCTTTAGAAAATGATTTTTTTAATAAAAATAATAGAAAAACCGAAATATTGGAATCACATATTATATGATAAACGTATAAAGGTTTATTTATAACAATAGTAAATGAAATAAGTTAAGAGTATTAAGATAATTCACCATTGTAATCATAACATATCATCAATCTTTTAATTCATAGAAAGGAGGAGCTACGCTAGAGCAATTCAATTTTTCGCCTAGTCATGTTAGAAGTTAGATGTAAATCATGGAATGGATATATCCCTATGCTTGGTATATTATAAGTACTCTTTGAACATTTTATTACAGACGATTAGGTACTGTAACGTAACAACGTAATACATATCTAGGCACATATTTCATCTGATTTCGGAATCAAATCCACGGTCGGTAGTCACACTCAGTGGTTGTTGTTTTGTTAACCCATAGCTATAGCCCATAAGCTTGGGTGCTCGCTTTTCACGCGGCACGCTTAACATGCAAGAAGCTCATGCATTTGAATTTGCGTTTTAATGGTCCTGTAATGCCTACCGGCTACCAATGCTTCTTAATCCAAGTTGCGGTTGTGTGTACGTACTACGTACTATATTATCTAGACTCCACTCACAATGATATACATACCTATCTACCCACTTTTGATTATTATATAGGTCAATCAATAAATATATCAAATCTATTTTTATTCCGTAAATATCTTTAAATGGGGCGAATTCCCTTTGTAGAGGAATTTACTGATAGCTATCAATTACAGGAGCCTAATAGTCTAATAATTTTTCTATACTTTGTTTTCTCTTTTTTTGTTATAGATTTCATCAATAACAGAGTTCTTACACAAGACTGGAGATAATTACATCACGGCAAACTTGTTTTATAGGACATCGACACCATCACTAGTATGAGACAAATATTTTAACATTATGGTAATGATGCCCTTATTAGCATAGTTTCCTATAATAAACTTGTGCGATATTTATGGTACCTAATAATATTAACACAACATGTGGAATGTGGATTAGGCTATCATTGTGCCGATAGTCGTGTCGGCCAATGCGTTAATTCGAGACTGTTGGGTACAACAGTCTCGCCAACCACCTTAGGAGGCTGGCGTTGGGCGGATGGATCAAGGGCCTGATGCAGAAGGCAGTGCTCCTCGAAACAGCACATATTGTGAGGTTTTTGTCTCTTGAGTCCTAACCACGGCTAGTAACGGTCGGCTCCTATTTTTAAATATTATTTCGATAGTTGAAAGGCTTATTAATCTAAGCGACATTTTTTAGCGAAAAATTTCATTTTAGAGAATTTTAAATAAATACTACACATCATTAGTAGAAACTGATGATGTGGTTACAACTTAGGATGATTATTGCTCGGTCATGCTCTGAAATTATCATGATTCAGTATGATGAAATTTTTATGTAAAACTAAAATATTGTATGATTCACTTTCATGACATTTTTGTGTAAAACTAAAACTAGCAATGTTACACAGTTACCATTTTTAAATCACAATTAAAATAGCTATATAATTGTCATTTAAAAAACAATACATGTTGATACGCGATTTAGTGTAAAATTGTTACTCTATATTATTGTCATAAAATAATAAAAAAAAAACTATTTCGCCTCTCTCTATTTTATTAAATCTTATTTTAATTTAGGCTAAAATAAAACACACATTAATAGATAAATAAGTTTATAACATTTTCCATTACACCTCTATTTTTCAAATATGAAGACAAAACAATATTTTTTGTACTTAAAACCAATTATAAACTAATCCTGATGCTCCTTCTCTATTGCGCGAGTCGATCGTGGTTCATAATATTGTGAATTTGTTGATTCTCCAAACTTAGGAGGGCCACCTAATTGTACAGTTTCTGGAACATTCAATTCCTCATTCAACTTTTTCGCCAGGAAGTATATTTCTGCTAGAGCTATTACTAAGGCACACATTACACCTAGTAATAGTCTGAATCCAAAATCTAGGTTGCCCACAAGCCACTCAACACCTCTGAATCCAAACAAGAATCCAGCAAATATTGATATTATGAACTGTCCAATAGCAATCAACTGGCGATTCATTTGTTTCACTGAAACCAGAAAAAAGCAAAATTAATATTTTATTAAACCATTTATTTGATGTCATCCATAGTCTAAATAGATCGTGTCATGAATAGAAATAGGAAGGGAATTGTTTTTATTTCACAATATAAAAAAATATGGAGTAACACTGAATGTGTCATTAGTCATTACTAATTAAATCATAGTGAATATATTAGTTAAAATAGCTATACTAGTTAAAGCCATTACTGTTATATGACGTATATTATATATCTACATATGCGCATTTATACAAAAGGGTGAGCAGACATAGGGAGTAATAGTATTTTTATAGAAAAATAAATAAGTACATACATTGATAAGAGATACTATCTTCTGGAAACTTCATTCGAACATTATCAACTCCTTTGGTCATCTTTCTGTATTCTCGCGCTTCTTGCTGGGCCCTCAATTTAACACATCTTGCCTCAAGTACGGGATCTCTTGGAAGTACTTGGTTTTCTGGTGTTTTTACAGATGAACCTTCTAAAAGAACATGCAAGTATGGGACATCTTTATCACCATCTGATTTTGCTTTCCTTTGTTTCTGAAGGTAAGTGTAAAGCCAGTCTATATCAGCAGTTAATAAATACAATTCTTCTTTTTCTTTTTTATCTTTTTCTTTATTTAGTTTACTTTTATCTAATGCTTTTTCATCAGGATCTGTTGTTTCAGAAACTGTACTTTGTTTGTCATTATCTATATTATCCTTCTTAGGTTCCTCATCAACTTTCTCTTGTTCTTCTTCTTTAACTTCATCATCAAATTTCATTACAGCTTTTATTTTGTTTAAATTTTCAATATCAGTACTGTTTAAATGTACTGGGACTACCTCTTTGGCTTCTTTATGTTTTGCTTCATAATTTCTTCCTTTAACCAGTCTTCCGATATTTAGAGGTACATCATCATTGATGGGTATACTTTTAAGATAATCAAGTAAATTATTTGATGGGTAAATTCTAAGGTTGGTATCAACAAGTGATCCCATGGAATCCATGATTTATTTGGCAATATTTAGTTTGTGGTTAAGATCAGCATACAAATCCCTTAGTTCTTCTTCTTTTTCTTCAAAAGTATTGTCAATTCTTTGGCATTTGAAGTTCATATCATCAATGAACTGATCCCATTCCTTTTGTCTCTTTTCTTTTAGTTCTTGTCTTCGTTGCTCATAAACCTTCAAGAAAATAAAGTAAAATTAAGTGAAATAACTAGATAAAGCAAACTTTCTTATGACTGCTACAAACCTTATGATTTAACTGTGCAAAGTGTGTCAAAGTTGGACTATACAGTCAAATCATAACAATTGAACTGTCAGTTTTAGCTGCACAGTCCAACTGTAGTTAAATTGTAAGGTGGGCTTTACACACTTTATTAAAAGATAGAACATTTCCAATGCTTGGAACATGGATGATGGGACTTATAGTAATGACAGTATATAACAGTATTAACTTATCAATAACTAGCTTTTGCCCGCGACTTCGTCCGCGTGGTTGGTGGTCAAAATTAAAACGCCTTTTACCCTTTTTATTCGCTATTAAATATTAAATACATATGAGCGGCGCGGGTACCTTACTCATAGATCTAAACACCCCTCTCCCGCGCGCGCACCCCTGGCCTTGGCGACGTCCACTTCGCAACAGGCCGTGCAGTAGAAATCGTAATATTTTAATTTCACCACAACTTCAAAACCAAACGTCCAATTTTAATCATTCAAAGACCAAATATTATCAACATAAACTGTACTTATTGATGAAATAATTTATTTTGATAAGGATTAATAGCATGAGTAAAATAAACGCGTTTAAATGTAGTCCAAAAAAATTCAAGATTTTTAAATAAAAATGTGGTTGTTGTGCCTCATTCGACATAGATAGGTATAGTGTGTCCCGGACTTTTTTGTAGATATTTATAAGATCTGCAATTAATTATAACATTTTATGGTTCTATCTTTTATAGTTTAGGCAGCGTACGCAAAATAAGTAACTTCTTTGGTTGATTTTTTTCAGTTTGTGTCGGAAAAATCCAAATATCTCACGGAACCCTATTTTTTTCCAAAATAAAATATAGCCTATGTTACTCGTGGATAATGTAGCTTTCGAATGGTGAAAGAATTTTTAAAATCGGTCCAGTAGTTTTTGAGCCTATTCGTTACAACCAAACAAACAAACAAACAAAGTGTAGATGTAGATTAGAACTCTCAAAACACCTTATAAGCTTAGTCTCACCTGACGTGAATCAAGATAATCCTTCTCGACTTCTGCACTTAGCTGTAGTGCTTGTTCCAACTTCTCCTTCAAGACAGGCAGGCCAGTCTCCCCAGTCTTTATAATCTTCTCAGCCTGACTGTCCT